>NW_017731412.1:2962892-2971831 GCF_001890085.2 Hipposideros armiger | reverse complement strand
CCCCGGACTGCCTCTCCTTGTTTCTGTGTCTTCCTCCCTCCCTGCCTCTGTCTCTCCCTTCATCTGTTCTTTCCTCCATGCCTCTCCCAGTGTATCAGCGTCTCTGTCTCTCTCTCATTGACTGTCGGTCTCCATGCTATCTCCTTCCTCCCTTCTCCCCAAGCGTCCCTGTCTCTCTCCCTCTCTCCCTCACTTCCTGTCATTGACCTTTTCACGCTCTTCCATCTTTCCTTTCTCATGTATGTCTCTCCTTCCCTTCACCTTCTTCCCTCAGGCTGGGACGGAGTGATCACAGCTCTTCTCCAGTTTCCAGTGCCCCAGAAGACTGGGGAAGGGGACAGTGGGCTCCTGCAGCCCAGGCCTGGGACTTGGGACATCAGCCACACACAGCTGTGCGGAGAGCCAGGCCTCCAGGGCCCTACCCAGGAGCCTGAAATCCCCTCGGGCCCTGGTCACATGCAGCCCTCTCCTCATCTACTGAGTTCATCACTGCTGAGGGCCCTGCCCAGGGACACTCCAGGCACCCAATAATGGTTCTTCGTTCTCCACAAGTTCGTTTCCCTCAGGAGAGCGAAGAAACTTTCCCCCTCACTTCCGGAGATGGAGGAAACCCGGAGCAGAAAGTCAGGACACCTGGTCTCTAAGCCCAGCTGGGGCCCTACCTCCAGTGCAAGGGAGAAAGGAGCATGTTCTCTCTGGGCTCACCTGCAGTTTGGAGATCCTGGGAGTTTTGAGATCTGGGGAAGGGACCGCAAGGGCAATATGTCTTGAGTGAAAAGCTTGAGGAAGGATCTCATTGCTGTTTCAACTTGGGAAAGAGGGCACGTCGCGGAGCTTCAGGCTAGGCTGGGAATGGAACCGGGGCAAGAGCAAGACAGTGATACCAATAGAGAAACAGCTAAGTATGTGCTAGGTGGTCTTCTAAGAATATACCGGGGTTGCCCAAAAAAAAATGTATGCAAGTGGACACTTTCGTCAACGTTGCTCAAGCAGTAGTTCGCTTAATCAGAAGTGTCTGGACGCTGATGGGAACATACACTTGTCATTGCAGAAATCAAATGTGACTTGTATTCATCTTTTATTATTGGTATCTATCGAGTATTTCAATTTTAATACAGTTTTTTCCCTTTCTTAAAATGTGTATACATTTTTTTGGCATCCTCTGTACATACACTTAGGGAGTATATGCCAGCCTGCTGGGGCATGGAGCGTTTAGGGTGCCCAAACAACTAGTGCTTAATGAGCACTTACTATTTGCCAGGAATTGGGCTGAGCGATGTGCACACGTGATTTCACTTACTCATTGCCATGGTTCTCTGTGGCAGGACCTGCTATACCCATTTTTCAGAGGAAGCCACTGAGGCTTTACAGGGTTTCATGGACTCGCCTGAATTTCCAAGGCTCTAATAGGCCATCTCTTACAACCTAGTAGATGTGCCAGCACTTTGCTGGGACATGCCCCATGGAGTCTGCAAAGGTACCAAGGCCAGCAGCAATCACAGTGGGGCGTGGGAGACAAGCCCTACCTACAATCGAGCGCACCTGCTGACTGGGACCTGGCTTGTCCTGGCCTACATGCAGCCCGGCACACCCACGGAGCTCCACAGGCTTGGGGGGAGACTTGGGTCATGGAGGTTGGTGGGCTCCACTCCTAGCGCGGGAAGCCACACAGAGCCAGTGTTTCGTGTAGTCTGCACCTGGAGATGGGTAAAGAAGTTCGCTGAGAGAGGAAGCAGAGAAGGCTGCCGCGGGTCCGCTCTTGACTCCGCTCCTCACGCCGGAGCTGTGTGGTCCTGCCACTAGCCAATCCGTTCGCCATTCCTCCTCCCTGAACCGTTTTGGCTGTGGCTTCCCTGGTCCGAAAGGAGCTAGGAAACTGAGGCTCAGAGCATTTGGCTCCCAGCGCCGGCGGGAAGCTCGCCAGGCTCTTGCGCGCGCGCCAGGCAGGGATGTGGAGGCGGAAACCACAGTCCCGGGCCTCCTGAGAGAGGCGGGAAGCGAAGCCCAAGTGCGGCGCAGGCACCTCGGGCCCTTGAACGAAGCCAAAGTCGGTCAAGCCTGCAAAGGAAGAAAAAAATAAGCGCGGTTCCGGGCTGCTGTTTGAAACGCACGCGTTCACCCAGACCTCCGCTGGAGTGTCTACTGGGACCTCATTCATGGATGTGGCTTAGGGAGGGCATGGAGTCGAATAGGGTTTGCTTCTGCAGCTTGGATCCTGGCGGTTGATGGCAGATGGACTCTACCCCAGCTCCAAGCCGAGAGATGAGGGCAGCTACCTGGATAATTGGAAGAAAGAGGGGGAGATTCTGACCTCAATTTCCAAGTCGGGATTCCATGTGCATCAGGGGAGAGAGATGGAAAGAGAGCTGGGAGACAGGCCAGAGCAGAGGCCATACTTAGAAGACAGAAAGAAAGACAGGAGTGACATACAGAGAGATTGGGGCCTCAGCGCCAAGCTGAAGGAGGCAAGGCAATTCAGGCGACCCTTGTCCTGTCCATAAACATTCAGTGCCAGGCCAGGCCAGAAGGACAAATGATGCCCTGAGGTCCTCACGGAGCCAAGGGGTGGGCACCAAATGTTAAAGGGTGGAACCCCCTCATCTCCCCTTTGCTGTGTGACTCCAGGAAAAGCACTCCACTTCTCTGAGCCCTGAGTTCCATGCCTTTGGCTCAAGAAAGCACGTGGCATAAAAAGGCCTTGAAATAATTGGGTTTAGGATTTGTGCCTCCCTTCCCTTTCCTCCAGCAGAGCTGCTTCTGAGGAAAACCACTGAATCTTCGAATCTTCACTGTCAGGGTTGACACTGGAGTGATGGAAGAAGGTGCTCGAGGAGGAATGTAAGGCGGGCACACAGCAGGTGCCCGATACTTGCTTGTGTGCTGCAGGCCGGCCTTAATTCTAAGTCCCAGTCACGTGGGGACGCAGGTCACCCTTCGCCAAAACCTTTCCAAGCCGTGCATTATCTCAGAGGCTTCTCCTAACCGCCACCAGGAGCCCGGATCTAAAGGTGCCAAGTCCTGCACTCAGGAACACACAGCAGGCCTCAGGGCTCCAAAGCCAGTGCACATTTCCCGCCTGTCTCCCCAAGTCAAGGGTTCTCCACATCTTTAGAGCAGTCCCCAAACCACCTAACCCCAGATCCTGCCAGGCTGAGGCTGGGGCTTAGAGAGAGACGCCCGAGCAGAGTACTTGGAGAAAGACAGACGCAGCAGGGAGAGGGGGAAAGCGCCGGCGGGTAGGAAATCCGAGCAGAGTTCAGGGAGCCGGAGAGAACTGGAGAAGGGGCGACGGCCAAGACCGAAAAGGGGAAAAGAGAAGCGAGAGGAGAGAGACAAAAAGGAAAGGAGACGACGGAAGCTAGAGCCCGCGGGAGCGCGGGAGCGCGCGAGCGAGCCGGCTTGGGGCGCAGGGAGGCGCCCAAGCTGTGCTCCCCGCCGCGCCCCACCCAGCCCCAAGGGAGCGCCCCACCGACCAATTTGGCGTGCACAAAACCCGCGCCCCAGGAGCCTTTGCCAGTCCGCTGGGGCTTGATTCATTTCTTGACTAATTAACTGGAAGCTACGTCTCCCCTTCTTTCAGGGCCCAATTAATTCGCCGCGGGCGGTGGGGCGGGGGCCATGCGGCCCAGGCGCCCGCCTGGAGCCCCTTTGTAAAGGGCTGTCTGGACCATATTGATTCTACACACACACACACACTCACAGGTCCCCCTCCTTCCTTTGTAAAAAAAAAAAAAATCTTGAAAGCTCTGGATTTCCAGAATTTAAGGTTTGATCAGACTTGCACCCCCCACCCTCACCTTGCATTTGCTTCCAGAAGGAAGGCACCAATGGACCAAGGCAGTTTCCAGATCTGCCTGGGAAAGAGTTAAATGTAATTTCTCCCCAGTAGAGCAAACAGACCGCTACGGTGTACCGTGTGTGTGCGTGCGCGGGGCATCTAACTATTGCCTTGTCGTTAAACGCCAGACAATGGCTCAGCCAACCCCTAAGTTGAATGCCAGCTCCACCAGAGGTTTGCCAGCTGTGGGACCTCCCGCAAATCTTTGTCCCCCTCTGCATCACTCCTTTCCTCATCTGGAACATGGCGATCACTGACTGAGAAGGCGCCTGTGTCCTCCGATTGTTCTAGTGGTGGATGACTTGATGTGTGAGAAAGCTTTTAGAACACTATTATCCTAACAAGTATTTCACAAACGTTCCCTCCAATAAATAGCATTTCACATTCTGCAAATGAAGACGTGCCGCGCAATGATTCCAAGGCCGAGAAGGAAATCTGCTTAGTGAGCTCGTGCGCCCTGGGTGGGCCCGGTGGGCGTGGAGAGCGCTCTCCCGGGCCTGGGGACCCAGAGGTTCCCCCGAGTGGGACTGAAGGCTTCTTGGCCCACCTAGTTCATCGTCCCTCCAGTTCAGGAAGGACAGCGGTGAGCAAGAAACTCGAAATCCCGAAACCCTTTGGGTGGAACCCAGCGCGCAGCAACCAGGGCGATTTCCCAGCGGTCGTCAAGGACCGCATCGATTGGATTGACCTCACGGTTGGGTCAGCTTGTCTTCTTCATCGATCAACTGAACGAAGTCTAGGACAAGAATATACGGAAGGACATCACCGCCGTCTTTGTAGAGCTGGTGGGAAGAGGACCTGGTGCTGCGCGAGGACGTGCGGGCGACCCATGAGGGACCCACTCCCACGCAGCGCGCCAGGAAACGAGCTTGTCGTCCCACGCTCCTTTATTCGATCATTGATTCCTTTTTTAGTTGTGTTCTATTTTTTAAACAAACAAACAAAAAGAATTAGTTTATTCAATCAACAAACAGTCGATGAACACACCTGCTGTGCCAGACCGCTCTGGGCATGGGATTCCTAATGAGCGGAGGACAGAAACTTAAAACTCTAGTAGGGGTTGTAGAGGCTTCTTGGCTGTCCCTTTTTGGCAGTGAGACCCTCGGCGAGACTCCCTAAATATCTGTCGCAGTTTCGGGTCTGTGAAGAGAGGCAGCGCTGCCCAGTCCTAGGCAAGGTTGTACGCGTTAAATGGAAGAAACGGATGGGAGAGTCTAAAGTTACACCCTTCATCACAGCCCCAAGTTCGGATCTGGGGAGGTGCAGACTACTGCTCTCGCATGTTCCTGGCGTCCACAGTCACCTCCCAGGCCCGGATCAGTAGGGACACCCTGATTTCAAGGGCTCCCAGACGCTACCTCTTCCCGGTGAGAAGAAGAGCTGGGACTGGACTGAGTTCGGCCTTCCTGTCCTGAGACCTTGAACTTAAGCCCTCTGCCACCCCACCCTTCCTGGGCCTCTATTTTCCTCATCTTTAAAATGGCAACCGTATGATTTTTAAAAAAACGCAATGAAAAACAGTAAGCATCAAGCCCCACTTAGCAGAGCAAGTGGACAGAGGAAGCCCCACAAACGATATTTGCGGAATGACCTAGTGGGCGTTTTTATCCATTATACCAAACTTCTCCTCCCACTGACCATCTCTTCACTGTTGCTTTTTCTGTAGACTCTTTTTGGGGGAGCAGCTAATTAAGTTTGATGCTGTGTTGTTGTTGTTGTTGTTGTCTTTTAATGCATTTTGGAAGCAGTCATTTGTTTTCAAACGCACAGAGAATCAAATCCCCTTTAGTCTCCTTTTCTCTCCCTTTCTTCGTTGACTTTCATTCTTGTATTGAAAATTCCTTTACTGAGCACCTACCAGTTTCTAAGCACTGCATCAGAGTTGGAGATTTGAGTCCCATCCCTCCAGGAGCTTACAAAATAGAGGCATGATACTAAACACCGACCCAGACCCTGTAGCCTATTAACTTCTTTGGTCATGGTTAATTTTCCCCCCCTTTCTAGCTTTTTAAATAACTTTTGACAAGATTGCAAAGTCTAACGCAGTGCCGGCTACATACTGAGGGCTCCGTAAGAACTGGATGGAGTTATTCTTCCCAGTACTATCTCCCACAGCTCCTCCTTTGGGTGGGGTACAGCCAGTCTGAGGTCTTAAGTGCTTTCACAAATGAGGACTCTCGCAGTTCTGGCAATGAGCTGTGCCCAGTGCCCAAGGCGCCCTAGATGGCCATGAAATCGGAGTGCACCCCAACACTGAGATTCCCGGTTCCAGGTACAATTCAGCCTGGTAAGGCCAGCCGCTCCGATTTGACCCGGCATACCTGGGCCTGGTGAGCACCGGACTGGCCTTTGCAGAAGGGGTGCGCCACCGGGAGGTTCTACAAACCTTGTCCCCTTTTCACATCTCCACCCCTATCTGGATGACCTCCTTTCCAGGACACTTCCTCCTCCACCACCAGACACACACTGCGCTTGCACACAAAGCCCCCCCCCCCTTCTTTCCCTCTAAAGAGGAGCTAGTGCTGGTGGCGCCTAAAAAGCGGGGGCGCTAGTTTGCGCCTAGGACTCCCTTTCCTCCACATCCCAGTTCTTGCTCAGCCTCTCTTAGTCCAACTTCCAGATTTGGCTGACTGTGGGTGACCCTACTCCCGCCCCAGCCTCCAGGAACAGCTTTGGCCTCCTGGTGATTCCGGAACTGCCACTTCGTAAACTCCAAACTGAGGTCCCCACCCCCGGCGTTGTCGGAGATTCGCCCTGCGGGGTACACGGAGGACAACTGTCCGCCAGCCACGTCTCCCCCCACCCAGCGCCATCCAGCGGCGGGATGCCAAGGTCACCCTCCGCAGAGGTTCCCGGTGAGCCTCCCCAGAAGCGAGGTGCTGAGGTTTCCAAATAGGAAACGGTCCCTTCCTCCACCCACTCCCCGAAATTAGGACACCTCGATCTCCTACGCCTTTCCACGAAGTCCCCGCACTGTTTAAGGCTGATTCGGGTTCAACCCCCCTTCACCTCTTATTTATACCCAACATATGCGCTGGACAGGGAGTTTTTTTAAAGGAGAAAAAAAAAAAAAGGAAAGAAAGAAAGAAGGAGGGAAAAAAAAAAAAAGAGTGCGCCACCACTGCCTGGAAACTTTCCCGCGGCGGCACCCGGTTTCATCCGGGGCTGGGTGACGCTTGCTGTCTCTTCCATGCGGGCAAGTTAAGTCCTGCCATATTCCTAATGCTACACCTATGACCTTATCCTAGCTGCAGTCAGGCGCCTTGACTCCCTGCTCCTGCAGGCAACCCAGACTAGAACACCTCCTCCCTCTGAGACCCCGTGGGTGCCGACCCTTGTGATGGGTCTCCAAGGTGGCAACCTCGCGCGGCATCAAATCCCACACGCAGAAGGGAGAGCACCACTTAGCACACACCCGGAATGTTATCGCTAATTTTTTTTTTGGAAAAGTGCCTGTGTACACACATATTACATATATTATTGAGCAAGACGAAAAACGTGGAACAACCGTTGAGGCGGGGGTGGGGGAGGAGGGGGGAGCGGAGAGCCATATTCTCCAATTCCCCGGTAATTTGTAACAGACAGACCTGATTGCTGCGAGAGAAAAGGAGTAACCGCGTAGCTGCGAAACAAATTTAGCTCTGTCTGTATTGATCAAATGGGACTTTGCCCGTCGGGTGTGACCGAGGGTGCATTTTTAAATGAGATTTAATTTCATATTCGGGGCTACTTGGAACGTTCATATGTACCCACTTGCACCCACACGGGACATTTTAGTAACACACGTGCGTATCTTCTTACGTCTAAGTGATGCAATGGGGTATAGCCTTGAAGTTGGACCCATACACGGCTCAGCAGGCTCTCTAAACATCAGGAAGAACTAAATTGCAGCTCTAGAAGGGATGGTGGTCCTGCTCTCAGAAAGCCAGGCTCCCTGCTCTTCCAGAATCAGCCTGGGGCAGGTCTTCTAATATCACAACTAAAGAAAATTTCCTTTGCCTGTTACTCCTCCGTCACTCAATGCTCACATCTAAAAAACTTCATGGTAATTCAACTCCAATATCCCTGTTATACAGAAATCTGTCCCATTCTCCCCCTCCAAAAAAAATAAAAGAAAAATGAATTCATAACCGACCCTCAAAAGGCCTTTCGTGAATTTTAACAATTCTCCAATTCTAGACGGAGAAGTGCCGTAGAGGAGGCTGTCCTGGTTGCTCACGGCATGAATACACGGACATACAAGTGAGTGTAACATTGTCTTTTAGAAAAAGCCTAACTGCCGCACTGTCCTCCCCTTTTCTTTCAAAAGTCGTGGGGGGGGGGGAGGCGAGGAGGCAAAGGGGGTTGAAATGAAGTCGCTTGGAAAGGGGAGGGGAAAAAAAAGCAAGGCATTATTTACACCTGCAAACTTTGGATGGCTGTATTCGGCCCCAATTGGCTTAATTGTAAATCTTTTCCGCATGGCCCCAAGTCCTGGACCGTGCGTCTGGGTTTAATAATGCGCCCCGGCACCCCAGCAGGGCCGGGCTGAAAAGAGAGAATCTCCCGCCCCACCCCCCACTCAGCTCAGAGGTGATTAGAGCACTCCCCCCGCCCCCCCCACACACTACCCAAACCATACTCGAGGTACCAGAAGACCAGACTCAGACATGTGGGGAACTCATATTTTACCGTCTGAAGACAAGAGGAGCTATTTCAAAAGCAAATGCACCCTCCGAGTCAGAAGTGGGAGGGAACGCCCCTTCCCCACCCCTTGCCCCCTTGCGCGTGGAGCTTGGCTTGTAGGGGGGCGAGTGGGAAAGAGAGGCGTCTACGCTCGGAGCCAGAGACAGCCTCAAATTTCCTCGGCTGGCAGCGTAGGGCTGACCTGTTTATAGAACTTGCTGCTAAGAAAACATGTAAAAACACACCCCAGCGGTGGGAGAGCAGAACGCGCCCTCCACCCCACCCTCTCTTTGCAAGAGAAAATGCTCTCCCGGCTCAGCCCGGTTCCTTCTGAGTCTTGTTTTTCTCCCAGGAGGCTCTCTATCTCCTTGGCGATCGTTTTGCCATCACTTTGAGAGGCAGAGAGGGCTACATTTCTTTTATTTTTGGTCATCCC
>NW_017731412.1:2939397-2962782 GCF_001890085.2 Hipposideros armiger | reverse complement strand
GGGCAGTGGGAAGAAACGCTGCAAAAAGACCATCGGACGTTGGGTTGAGGGAGGGTAAGTGCGGGGCTCCTAACTCACACCCTGTAATCTTAGTGTTCCCTTCTCTAAGGGACTCGGCCCGCCGCGTTTCCTTCGTTCCCACCCGGGAGCCCTCCTCGCCCCGCCCCGGTAGCAGCCGAGGGAAGAAGGCAGGTAACCCGCGCAGGGAGCCAGTGCCCGCGGCTCGCGGGTTCCCGGGCCTGGAGGGACCCGGTCGCGACCGAGAGGGCCGGGGCAGGCCAGCCTGTCAGAGACCCCCTTGCTCGTCCGCGGGCCGATGCGGCGTTGGGGACAAGATCGGAGCCCCGGCCCCTGTCCACCCCCCCGGCTGCGAATGTAATCCGAGGCAACAAGCGCCTTCTCCGGTTCCGCGCTGGGCGAGGCCTGGAGCCGCACCGAGGCACGTCCAGCTTCCGTATTTGGAACCGGGGTAAAGGGGGGCGGCGGTAAGTGAAGCCCCCCTCCCGGGGGGGCGGCCGAAACCCTAGCCAAAGGACTTTATGGGGCACTCCCGGCTGACCATGTCTCCCGCACCTTCCTGGGACCCGAAGCTTTCCTTTTCCAAGAGAAAGGGAGAAAGGGGATTGCAAGGAAAGGCAAGGTCCTAGCCCGGGAAGGCCGCTCCTCTCTGCCCGCCCGAGGTTTTTAAATATTGGGCTTGGAGATGAAGCCAGGCCCCACTGCCCCCAAGTCCCTGGCACCTAACACTTGCCTGGGCGCCAGCAAAAGCGCCTCTTAAGAAAAGCGCTCTCGCAATCCCCAAATCCCTTTTCTACATATGTATGCGTCTCTGCCTCCCTCTCGCTTCCTCTAAAAGACAAATAAAAATTTTTAAAGAAAAGAAAGGAAACCGTCTTCAGTGCTCATGTATTCAAACCCCAATCCGGAGACTTTTAAAGGCTTCTGGGATCTCTCTAAAGGCCACAACTTTCAACCCAGCCTTGAGCTGAGCTTGGGAGACGGAGAACCGTCCCTCCTGCAGCCCCCAGAACTCTCCCTGGATATTCTACAAGACTCCCGCAGGATGTGTTGTGTATGATTTGGAGGCAGAGATGGTTGGGTTGGGAGGCAGGCGTCTCCGACTGTAAGTCACTGTGTTGAGGCCTCCAGCGTCTTTTACTGACATGGAGGAGGAGGGTGTGGAGACTGTCAGGGAATTAAGACGGACAGAGGTGTAGCCACCTCCTCCCCAGTTATCAGAGTCGCCTTGGTACAGGGTCAGTGATGCCAGAAGGTAGGGAAGGATAGAAGAACTGGTGCTTGGTTCCAAATTGGGAGACTCGAGTTGCCTGGGTGTGAGGCGATGGCTCAGTGACAGGCCAGGCCTGGAGTAAGGATCCTGAATCCAGGACCCACTTATGCTGGCCGTGGCAGTTTTCAAGTCTCTACCTGCCAGGCACCCCAGAGAAGCAGGTGAAACTACCCTACCATCACCCCGTGTCCTAGATCCACAAAAGGTTATATTTTCCATAGGATTGTACAAGGGACAAGGGATTTTTTTTAATCAGCTTCCAACGTGACAGTAGAACCTGGAACCTTAAATGCTTACACCCCTCCAAACTCTGAAACCCGATGCCTACATACAGCAGGCCAGTCCCCCACCCCCAAAGCCTTTGCTACCCCAGGGACAGCTACATGTCTTGGGGGGCTTCGCAGGATGGGAAAAAACAGCCAAGAGTGTTACCTCCTTTCCTCTCCCCTCACCTACTGGACTGGGGAGACATGCAAACATTCCTTTTGGAAACACAGACAGACTGGGTGGCAGGCAAGGAGTAGCAGTGAGGCTACCAGTAGAAAGTGGAGAGGAGAGAGAGGGAAACACACACACACACACACACACACACACACACACACACACACACACACACACAACTTCTGCGCCCGTTGCGCCTCTCATTTATCTCCTGCCTTCCCTCTCTGCTCTCACCCCCTTTAATTGAAACCCAGTACGGGAAATAGTAATGGATATTGTGCTCAAATTGAGAAAACGTGTTTGTGGCTACGAGGGGACAGTTAGTTCAGCGGATTTGGAGAAGCCGATCTTTCTTTGCCCTGTCAACCTTCTTGACAGTAGCAGCCATTTAATTTGTCATGCCCTCTCCCTTACAGAGCTCCTTGTTCCCTCGGTCCCGGCTGCTGCTCTCACAGGGCAAGACCCCACTGCCGCCCCCCCCCACGCCTCTGGCACCTAACAACAACACCAGTGATAATAAAAGAAGCAAAAGCCGAAACCCACAGGACAGTGTCCTGCTAAAAAAACGACACCCTCAGTCTGCAGTTGGGAATTGGACAGTATGTCATTATATGTTTTCTCCATCCTTTTAAAGTATCTGCCCCCCTAGACCCCCCCTAGACCCCCATCGCACAAGCTACACTCCTGGCACAAATCGCAGAGGTGCCACGTACACCCTTACCTGTCTCAACTGAAAATCTGGAAAGAGGATATTGAAGAAAGAAAGGTATTGGGTGGTCAGAAGTGCCTGAGGCCCAAGTCAGCTCTGGCCTGAGTCTTGCTGATTCAGGGTCAGATAAGATGAGAGGAAAAATTCCTGGCCTCTTCGTGAATTCAGTTCTGCTGGACTAAGAAATGTCCATTGCGTTGTCGTCTTTTTTTTTTTTAAGTAACTGGGTAAAACACACAAAGAGAGCATTGAAGATGTAAATTGGTTTAAAATTAGGAAACCACAATTAGTTCCTTTTCCTGAACGAGAGAAAAAGGAAAGAAAGAAAAAACAAAAAACCCAACCTTCACAGATGTATAAAAGGCACTCTCGCCAGACACACACACACACTTCCTTGGTTCTGCCTTCCCTGGTTTCCCGTCCAACTTATCTAAATCACTAGCCGTGTACAAATTTGCCATGTTGCAGGGCGATCAGCTGTGATGAAAGCTAGGTGCTAATAAGAATAATGCAGAGTGTAAAATCTTTTCATTTTGCCTCTGCCAAAAACATATTTACATTAAGAGGAGGTCTGATAAGCATGGATTAAGTGTATAACGAATGATGCTCTAGAAACAGCGTAAACCAACTGGCGCCAAACTGAGCCTCTGCACTAAAAATACCGCTTCCCCCAGCTAGACAACTTTGACAGTTGCCTCTCTCTCACGTGCTTCAGAGTCTTGCACTGAATTGCTCTGATCAATAATTTAGAGGGCCGTCAGAGGACAGGGAAATGTGCCTTACAGGAAACCCCCGTGCTGCTGCTGCTAGTGCGGCTGGGACAAGGCAGAGGGTAGGAGCTGGGGCCTGACTTGCTGCCCTTCACCCTGGACTCTTACCTTAGAGAGGAGGGAGAGAGGGAGAGAGAGCTATTAGAGCACTGAAACAGGGGTGAGAGCCAGCTCTGGGGAAGAGGGTGACTTTGGGGGTACCAAAAGGAGAAAGTGACACTTCCAACCTAAACAAATGGTCCCCGTCCTGCTCTGTCTCTCAGGACACCTTATCTTCCTAGCCAAGGGTATCAGGCAAGGGAAGGTGTCTGCCGGAACCCCAGTTTGAGGTATCTTCGGCCTGTCATTGTTACTGGAAGAGATGGGGGGGGGGGCGGGGGGAAAATGCAGACTATCCAGAAATACGGAAAGACAGGAGAGAGTCAGAAAGGACCAAGGAAGCCCCGGAAAATAGAAAGGGAGAAGGGGAAGAAAAACTTAGGAGAGAGAGTAAAAGAAAAACAGAACGAACAAAGGAAGTTCAAGGCTAGGGGACAGAGATAGACAAGGAGGAGAAATAGAAACCAAGAACAAGATAGACGGGAGGGAAAGAGAGAGAGAGGGAGGGCAGAGCAAGTTCTAGGGAACCAGGGGAAGAAAAGTCACAGAGCTACAGTCATAGAATCCTGAAAGGAGATAGAGAGGGAGAACCGTGTCTGGTCTAACCAAGAGGCTAGTGCCTGCCTCTGGATGGAATAAAAATGGGGAAGCCGACCCTCCCACCAAGAAACTGACTGGGAAGCCTCCTGACCTGAGAGGAACTAAGCTCTTAAAGCAAGCTGTGTGTGTGTGTGTGTGTGTGTGTGTGTGTGTGTGTGTGTGTGTGTGTGTGAATGCTAAGCTCCAGGAGATAAATCAAGCCTTCCAGCTCCCGGCAGAAGTCCTCCATTTGGGTACAGAATTGCATGTGAGAGAGTCAGGGTTTGGGGTAACACGTGAGTGCTTGGGTGGGGAGGGGGTGCAAGCTGCGATTGGCAGGAGGAACCATGCCCAGTAAGCCAGGCGCTCCCAAGGAGGTGTTTCCCTGGGATCCTTGATAAGAACATCATGCCTCCAGTTTGGGGAATGAGAGTCCTAAAGTAAGCGGGCACCTAGTCAGTTTCATAGCTAGTCAATATCCAAAGAGCCGGGATCCACAGAGGGGGAGGCATTGGCTGAAACACTGGCCATCTCTCTACGGCTGGGCGACGAGACAGCCCCTTCCCCGGTCAAAGTTTACGGATGGACCGACCCCCGTAGGAAACGTCTTAATTAGGCCTCAGACCCCTAGAGAAACGCGGATGTCCTTATGTCAACAGAGTTCCCTATTTAGCGACACCTCAGACTGAAAAAAGCTCCGCGGCAAACAGGGGTGAAAGTTTAAGAGGGGATAAGCATGTAACAGTCCCTCGCCAGACCTCACACATGCTAAGGGGAATATTTACAGCAAACTTGCCAAAGTAAACGACCCCGCCTACCCACCATCCTTTGCCCCCTTTCTCCACCCCACCCCCCCTTTTTGTAAACTTCAGATAAACACCCTCGGTCACAAAAGGGTCGGTGTGTCCCCTCTCTAGTTTGAGGCAGGCGGTGCTATAAGGATGAGACCGGGCAGACACTTCCCAGGCGATTTGTGGGCAAGACTAGCTCTCGGCCACGTCCACGTCCGTGGCCTGGGTAGTTGATTTGGTTTAGTGTGTGTACATCCGAAATTTATTCTGGGGCGTTTCTGCCTCTTCCCCACTTTACCGTCTACACTCACGCTGCTCCTTCGCATTAAACGTTGCAGGCATTAACAGATATGGAAAGGCTATTATTATTATTAATTATTATTAAAAATCAGGCCTACAAGTAAGTGAAAAGTTTTTTTTTTTCCTTGAAGCACCACCACGTCTCAGACTCTGCAGAGGGGCAGGCTCATTCAGTGTTTTTCCGTATGTCTTTTGTTGAGCCATGAGGCCGGGCAGAGAAGATAGTGGGGTTCTGCAAAGAGAGAGAGAAAAAAAAAGACCGCGTAGGGCTCGCAGCTGGAGCCTAAAACCCCGGCTGGGGGGCGCCACCTTTGTGGGTCCCCCGGCAGCCAGGCCTGGCACAAGTCCTCGGAATACGCTAGCCAATGTTTAACTCGAATGCGGTGGCCACCAGGCCGCTTTTGTTTGTTTGCAAATTAATCACCCAGCGCAAGGCCGGCGCCAGAGTGGGTTTATCACCCACCAGGAGGGGGGCGCGGCGGCCCCGCAGAGACAAAGAGGAGTTCACACCTTCCCTCTTTTGATCCCCAGTTACCGCGGCCTCCCTGCATGATACGAGCCTCCTGGGGCCGAGTCTGGGAGGTCAGTCATAATTGGCGGAAGTTTGCAGACCATTAGCAAGATGTCGACATTTTCGATTCAGAACCCCTCAAACTTTCCTCTGCCCCCACCTTCCTTGCACGCTAGAGTGGGAGTGGGGGGTCAGGACTGGCAACTGGGGTGACCCAGGGTTAAGTTAGAGCGATGGTCATTGAGGGAGGGGCAAGGGTGAGGGGCAGAAAGGACGCTCGGCCCACCGTGGGGGCAAAGGCAAGTCAGGGTATTTACAAGTGAAACCAGCAAGCTCCCTTCCCACGTCCAGAACAGGAGGTAGGCCAGAACGCGGCCCAAGACCAAGCGAAATCTCTCTCTCTCCTGTGCATCTGGGTGCTTGGGGCACAGAGTGGGTGAGGAGGGAGTCGGTCACATTGAGGGTTGTCAGATTGCTTTCCTGCTGCTCGGAGCGTGCGGGCAGAGATTGGCCGGCAAGGCGCAGGCAAAACCCGATCGCGGGGCCACTCCCGAGAGCGCAGCGAAGCGGCCGGGGCTCTGGCGGCGAGCAATCTGCTGGAGGGGGTGGGTTTTTGTCTCCAGAGACTCGTGAAGCCCAGCAGTGACCTTAGTGGTCAGTGCAAAGAGGAGGCAGGCCTGGCCTCAAGGGACGCGGGAGGGGGCGTTGCAACACCCTGGGCCCCGCCGCCTCTGCTGTTCTCTCGCTCTTTCTCTCAACCACCCGCAGAGAGAGAGACCGAGAGGACGCCAGAGAAAGACCGAAAGGAAAAGAAAGGGGGCGAGATGGCGAGCCAGACTGAGTTCGCAGAGCCACTCCATTCTCTCTGTGACTTCAGGGACTTCTCAGCGCTGGCGCCAAGCGCTCTTAACCATGTGCGTCAAAAATGCGAGGCTGGAAAAGCTTGTCGCCTCCAAAGTTCCGCCCCTATCTCGGCGCGGTTCGCCCACAAAGGAACTGCCTTTTCACCCTCCACTTGCTCCCACTTCGGGATCTGCAGCTGGGGGTTTCCGGGGTACATAAGGCAACGTGGAAGAGAGGATTGTGAGGTCCACCCATAGACACGCACATTTCTTCACCCTTAGGCCCCGAAATCAGCCCTTTCTACGTTTCTTTTCCACTCCAAGAAGCTCTCAACTCAGGAAGGGTAAAAGAACAGTGTCCCCAAGATTTCCCTCCTTCTGAAGCAGGAATGGCCCAACTCATGCTCCCCCCCACACCCTACCCCACCCCCACCCCAGAAGCGAGAAATGTGGTTTAGGGAATCCTCTGACGGGGCAGAGACCCTGCGGTAACAGTTACCAATTCGGCTACAGGTCTGATCCGTAAGATCGAGTTGCCGTCCTTCCCTTCACGCCCCCACCGTACCTGAACTGGAACCAGTCTGTTCACCTCTGGGGTGGGGGGCGTTTCACAGTTTGTTTTACAAATTCACCCCCGACTTCTGGTGAGATAAGTCCCGCGGTGGAGAAGGAACTGAGGCACCGAGAGATAAGTGCGAAGCCTGCAGAGGATAGGAGGCTGGCGCACCTCCCCCTCCCGGCTCGTCAGCCCCTGACCCGCAGCTCCGCTCGGCGGTGAGGGCAGCGGCTTGGCGGGGGACAGGCCCAGAACCTAGTCCTGCGCCGCGATCACTTTGTCCGGATCTGCAGGTCTCCCCTTCTACACTCACACACGCACTCAAGTGGAATACCGGGAGCCCGAATCCAGATGGAAGACCAGAACCCAAAGGGCTGCTGAACGCATTTCACAAAACCCTCAGTCCGCCTCCCGAATGAACGCAGACAGGGCCCCGCGGCACAGGCTGTGTAGGTGTTTGCATGTACATGTTTTTCTGCGGGTGGCTCGGTCCCAGTGTGCTGCCGCATGCATGTTCGCGTACAGACGTGCTGGGGAAGGGGGGGGGTGTTCGGGTCTCCGCACCTAGGGTCGGGTGGGGCATGGTGAAGAGGGTGCCCAGCACGCGTGTGCTGAGATCTGGCCTTATCCGTGTGCTCGTGAGCCCGCGAGCCCAGATGTAGGGGAGACCGGCACCGAGAGACACCCGAGCTCGGGAGCCCTGGAACGGCGGCCGGGCGGAGCTTGGCTCCACGTGGGAGCCTGGAGTCTGGGCGCTCGCCTCCCCGCGGCGGCCGCCGGCTTTTGTTGCGCCCAGCGGCTGAACGGCAGCTCGCAGGAGGCTCAGCCAGCCGTCTGCCTGGCTTGCCCGAGGCCGGTTAGCAAGCGGGTCAGCAGGAGAGAGAAACGGCAGCGGCGGCGGCGGCGGCGAAGCGAGCCGAGCGCGCGAGAAGCGAGCGCCCCTGCCCGGCGCCCCGCGCGCTCTCCGCCTTCCTGGCCCAGCTCGTTCTCTCCCTCCTCCCACCCCTTCCTCCCTGGCCCTGCCTCCTCCCTCGATCCCGGGCTGGATGACTGAGGCATTTCAGACGTGGGCTGAGCAACAGCGAGCGAAACGAGCTCTGGGGCTGCGGCGATCCTCTCGATAAGCCACCTAGAGGCGACTCGGTGCGTGCGCGCGCGCGCTCCCCGGTGGCGCCGCCCGCCCTCCCTCTGATCATGTTGACATATTCACAGGACAGGCAGTAGTACCGATGCGGCGCTGCGACGTTACAGTTTCCGACACCTTCTTTTTATAACTCGGCTCTATCCCCCAGCACTCGACCTGTGAAAACCACGCCTATGCAGCAACACAATTGGTCCGAAAGCGTCAAAGAGCCAATCAAGAGGCCTCCGGCTCCCTGCAGCCCACAGCAGAGCCCGACCTTCTAGAGCCGGCGAGCAGACGCCCGGGGAATTCTAGAGGCGGAGGAGGGTGGCGAGGAGCTCTCGCTGGCTGGCTCGCTCCCTCCCTCTCCTCGCGCTCCCTCTCCCAACTCCGTCCGTCTCTCTCTCTCTCTCTCTCTCTCTCTCTCTCTCTCTCTCTCTCTCCCTCCTCCNTGGCTCGCTCCCTCCCTCTCCTCGCGCTCCCTCTCCCAACTCCGTCCGTCTCTCTCTCTCTCTCTCTCTCTCTCTCTCTCTCTCTCTCTCTCTCCTCCTCCCCCCCCCCCCCTCCATCCTTCCTGCCCTGCGCGCCTGGACGCAGATTTAGGAAGCGAATTCGCTCACGTTTTAGGACACGGAAGACAGGCGCGGGAGGAGAGCGCGGCCAGATTTCGGATTGAAACCCAGACACCCTCCGGAGGCTCGGAGCAGAGGACGGAGGAGGCGGCGAACGGAAGCCAGGGCGCCGTTCAAGTTTTGATAGCGCTGGTTAGAAGAGGGCTTAAATCAGAGTGGTGTTTTTTTTTTTCTTCCCTCTCTCTCTCTCTCTCTCTCTCTCTTTTTTTTTTTTTAAGGAGAGAGACTTTTTCCGCTCTCTCGCCGGCAGTTAAAGCCGGGTCCAGCGCAACGGCAGGCGCCGCCTGCGAGAACGAGGCAGAGGCAGAGAGATAGGGGGGCGGGGGGTGGAAAGAAGAAGGAGAAGAAAAGGTAAAAAAAGTCTCCTAGGAGAACTGTTCGCATTTGCAACAAAGAACTGGGGGCTGGGGCGCGGTCCCCGGGACCCAGGGCTGGAGTGTCTATTTCGAGCTCCGGCGCGAGTCGAGAGCCTTGCTCGCTGTCTTCGCCTCTGAAACCGACTTGCAGGAGCGGCTTTTTAAAAACGCAAGGCACCAGGACAGTCACCCCAGCGACTATGTCTCCTGATCGCTCGCCTTGCCCTCTTTAAAAGCGGCATTCTCCTCCCCAAAAGACACTTTCCCCCCTCCCTTTGAGTTGCTTTAGTTGTGTTTGGTGGGGTTTTTTTTTTGCCTTTTTTTTTCCTTTTTAAAGTATGTGCTGCTGTTAAAAAGCAAAGCAAAACAAAACAACAAAACAGCAGCGGAGGACTTGTCCCCGGCTGGAGCCCAGCGCGCCCGCCTGGAGTGGATGAGCCTCTCCATGAGAGATCCGGTCATTCCTGGGACAAGCATGGCCTACCATCCGTTCCTACCTCACCGGGCGCCGGACTTCGCCATGAGCGCGGTGCTGGGTCACCAGCCGCCCTTCTTCCCGGCGCTGACTCTGCCTCCCAACGGCGCGGCGGCGCTCTCGCTGCCGGGCGCCCTGGCCAAGCCGATCATGGATCAATTGGTGGGGGCGGCTGAGACCGGCATCCCTTTCTCGTCCCTGGGGCCCCAGGCTCATCTGAGGCCTCTGAAGACCATGGAGCCCGAAGAAGAGGTGGAGGACGACCCTAAGGTGCACCTCGAGGCCAAAGAACTTTGGGATCAGTTCCACAAGCGAGGCACCGAGATGGTGATTACTAAGTCGGGAAGGTAAGCAAGCCAGCCGGGGGCCCTTCCCGCGAACGGTTGGAGGGTTTTTCCCCTCCCTTTCTCTCTCTTCTCCCAGGACAGTCAGTTTGTCAGTAATTTCGGCTTAGAGGAAAACTTCAGTCCCCGTGGTACTGTGCACAGACACTCCCGGGCCTGATCCTGTGGCAGGAAATTTCAGCTTACCTGGGTGTCTGCAGGCGGCGGGTTTTTCCTCCCCAAGTTAGCATCCTGGGTTTCCTACAGGATAGAATTTTTTTTCGGTGGAGCCCAGACATTTCTGCAAGGAGAAAGAAAAGCACCTCACCGCAGGAGTTGCATTGTTCAAATCTTTCTGGAACATCTTTCTGGCCTTGTTGATGTTTTGTTTTTGTCTCTGTTTCATTTTGTGCTCAGAGAGAAAAATGTAAAGCCCCTTTCTTTTGTGTGGTAGCGAGAGGCCTGACACCAGCTCCTCTGGCTGTTTCTGCCCTCCCAGCCTAGCCTCTGAGTCTGGAGGGGACCTGAGCCTGTGGCTGCCAGGGTCAGAGAGGAATCGAATCGTAGGGCCGCTGGGTTTGTTTGTCCACACTGCTTCACCGTGTCTGTAATCCGAGGGAGAGTTCAGCAGGCGATTTTGGGATAATTACAATTAGGTTTGCAGACCCAAGGAGCCAGTGGGGAGACCGAGCGAGACAAATGCTCCTGTATTATGTGCAAATACTATCAACCATATTTTATGTAACGTTTAGAGGTCCTTGCCTGACCCGAAACTGGCCTTGTCACTCAAAATCACAGATTTTTTTTTATGGCATTGAAGTCTATCAAGGCATAAAGTTGAAAGAATAAAAATAAAATGCCTCGCTTGATGTCTTCTGCTTTCTTCTGTGTCTTTCCAAGTTAAAGGAGGCCAAAGTTGGGCATAAAAATCCTCAGACCCAGGAGACATTTAGCCAGTTTCACAGCAAAGTGCTTCCTTTTAAGTCGAGAGTATAGAATGCCAACACTTCTGGGAAATAAACAGCAGTTTGGTGGCACAATCTTGCCGTTTGGGACTGGCCTGAGCAGTTGGGGGAATGTGATTAGCAGCTCCAAGGCAGCTTGGTTATCAGGCCCGGGAGTCCACCCCAATCTACAAAATTCGTTTTTAAGAACTCATTGAGTCCAGTTTCATTTTGCCAGCAGCGGGGCTGCTGTGCTGAAAGCACGGGTACAACTTGACGTTTATTTCCTTGATAAGTTGAACCTTTTCTCATCGACGGGTGGTGAAAAATTCTAGCCTTAACTGACCGCACTTTAAAAATCCTGCTCCAAGCTGTTTAGAACTAAACACCCACAGGAAGAGGCATGGGCAAGAATTTCTCTATAAAGAGGGCAATCTATATAAAGTCACGATCTATAAAGAGAAAAATATACGAAGAAATTTTGAGACGATGTAGAGAAATGCAATGCCATAATTCCCTTGTTTTGAGTCTTGGGACATTTAAAGATTGAGAAATTGAGCCTATTTAATTCTCTGTTGTGGAAGAAAACAATTTTCCACCTAGCCACTCTGCTCTGAAACATATACGCTCATCCTTCATAGTAGCACATTTTAAATTTAATTTAAACATTTTAGGCTCCATAGAGACTCAAACCCAGGGAGATTCTAAGTGACTGATTTTTTTTTTTCTTTTCTCTCCTATTGCAGGCGAATGTTTCCCCCATTTAAAGTAAGATGTTCTGGGCTGGATAAAAAAGCCAAATATATTTTGTTGATGGACATTATAGCTGCTGATGACTGTCGATATAAATTTCATAATTCTCGGTGGATGGTGGCGGGTAAGGCTGACCCTGAAATGCCAAAGAGAATGTATATTCACCCGGACAGCCCGGCTACCGGGGAACAGTGGATGTCCAAAGTTGTCACTTTCCACAAACTGAAACTCACCAACAACATTTCGGACAAACACGGATTTGTAAGTTTCCTCACTCCCTTCAGTAAAATGTTCTCTTTCTCCCCTCTAACAAAGGCAGTGCTTCCCCCATGCCATGTAAAATTGTGAGTTTCTGCTCAGACTTCTCCCTTGCTCTCTGTAGTGAAACGTAGTGAACTTGTTGGAGCAGCTGTAGAGTCGGAGCGAGGACTCAGAGTCGGGGGTGTTTCTCTTTGGAGAAGGGAAGGCCTGGCGTTGTAAAAGAAACAAGGTCAAGAAAGCGGACCAGTTCCTGTTCTAGGGCAATTTCAGGTCTTGGGAAAAGCCTGACCTGACAGTGAAGTTAAAAACGAATCGCTAAGATAGAAAACCAATGTTGAAATTATGTATTCATAAAGGATTTATTTGAAGCTATCATCCGCATATATATATTTTTTTGAAACCAGCCATTTTATTTCTTGGGAGAGTTTTAAGGTTTGAAGCCTTGACTACATTGGGTAAAGGGTGTGATTCCATTTTGGGGGAAGACTTTTTTCTTTTGCTAAAAAAAGAATCCGGTTTAGGTGAAAAGTCAGGTTTACTAGAAATGAGGCCGATCTCTGGTGTAAAAATCGTGTGTGTGTATGTTGAGAGTGGATACATTCCGTGGGAGCATATTTAGAAACTTTCAGGAGACGTGGATTGCTTGTAAAAGTCAAGCAAAGGACCTTTTGCCCCTGGCCCCTACCCCTCCCCAACATTTCAATAAAATAAACAGCGATAAGCGAGGAATAAGCAGAAAGATTAGGCTCAGGAAGACGAGAAAGGCGCGCGGAAATATCTTCAGCGGGCAGGAATTGCATTTGAAGCCCTTGATTTGATTAAGGCGTAAATATTCCTCTCTAGAGTTCAGCCTTTCAGGGTTTTAAGTGGAGTGGGCTCGTCAATTAGTGGGCGCTTAAAGGACTGGATTATTTTGTAAATTAAAATGCATGTTTTTCTCTATCTTTTAAGACTTTGGCCTTCCCAAGTGATCACGCAACGTGGCAGGGGAATTATAGTTTTGGTATTCAGGTAGGCTAGGGTTCAAGGTTCGAATGAACCTCAGATGGTGAGGGTGGGGGGACCCTTTGGAAACTGACGAGCAATTTGGATTCTCCGGAAGATAACATCTGTGGAGGGAAATGTACCCAAAAGCGGTGCTCCCAGGAGGTGGGCTCGGTCCAACCGCGGTACCCTCCGGTGGGGTAGCTGTCAGCCTGGCAGGGGTCCTAAGTTCCTGTTTGACCCTCTAAATCCTTGTTTGACGTGTGTCTCTCCTCCTCCCTGCCCCTGCAGACTATATTGAACTCCATGCACAAGTACCAGCCCCGGTTTCACATCGTCAGAGCCAATGACATCCTGAAACTCCCTTATAGTACATTTCGGACGTACTTGTTCCCCGAAACCGAATTCATCGCGGTAACGGCCTATCAGAACGATAAGGTAACCGAAGACGCTTTTCTTTTTAAGGGTGATATTTTTCTTGTCCTTTAAGCTGCTTTGGGTGAGGAGGAGAAAGTCGCAAGAGGATTGGGACGGGGGTCTTGGCGTTTTCTTTTGGGATTTGACCGTCTGTGGAGCTTTTGGGCAAAGGGGCGCTAGCACATTGCAGAGGCAGACGAAGAAAAAAAGAAAGAAAAAAAAATGCCAAACTCACTTTGCCAGTGAGAAGCTCCTAGAACCTCTGTTGCTGGTGCCGCACCCCCACCCCACCCTGGGTTTTCCCCTGTTTGTTTCAAGGTTCATCCTCTTCTTCAGGAAGAAGTTTCAAGGAATCAGCTAAAAGTTTTAAGGCAAAAGCCACTGGGGATACTGGGAGGAGAATCCCAGTAGAGACCAGCTTTTCTACCCTAGCCAGAAATCCCGAGTAGCTGATCTGGTTTTTATTACCTTTTATGCTGCTGTGCTTTTTATGGTGTGTGTGTGTGTGTGTGTGTGTGTGTGTGTTTGGAAAAACCTACCCTGATCACAGGGTCATGCTAATTGAGTTGTCTGAGGCTTTTGAGAGGAGGTAACCAAAGTCACCACTTCATTTGAAGTTTTTTTCTCCCTTGGACCTGAGGCCGGGGATTAAGCGTGTCCCCACATAGAACAGCAGGCAGCACCTGGTATGTAAAATGTTGGTGGCCTGAAGGTCATGGGCACACAGCACAGAGACACAAAGTGACTCTCGCTGCTGATCCACCAGTTGCCAGCTTGCTGTTAGCAGGCAGTTATGGGGGTGGGGTGGGGGTGGGAGGGCAACTGAGGACCCCTGCTCTTCAACCTCTGAACCCTGGACCTCAATGGGAGTCCAACCCACTGGACAGCACCCGCATTTTGAATGCGCTATCACTGTAGGTGGGTCCTCTGTGGCCAGCTGATGGGGGTGCTTTCAGGTATATTTCCTCAGTATGGAGATTAAGATATCATGACCTCTCTCTGCAAGTTTTACACACAGGAATTTATTCCAAGAACAAGAACCAAGCCAAGGGGCCCTTTTCCACCTCTAGGGAGCTCTGTATATATTATTTTTTTCCCCCCAAAGGGAAGGGATTTGAAAGATTACATACTATGTATGGCATTTTTCTATCAGTGTGTAGAACGCATGCTCTCTCTAGACCCAGAAGCCAGTGAATCTTAAGTTGTTAGTGTAATAATAAATTGTAGCATTTTTGATCAGACAAAGAGGCCACGGGCCTTCACCTAATGGCGTGGCAGAGCATATAAATGAAAACAAATGTTTCCAGTGGTCATTCGGTCCTTTTAAATCTGTAATTGTCAATATTGTAATTCCTCAAACCGTCCCCCCTCCCCCAGCAAAAAAAATCAAACCCACTCTGGCACAAGGGTAACGAAACCCCATAAATCATTTTATTAGATTCACAGAAAAGGTTGGAGAGTGTGTGTGTGTGTGTGTGTGTGTGTGTGTGTGTGTGTGTGTGTGTGTGTGTGTGTTTGGGAGCAGGAAATATGCCGCAACATATTTTATGATTAATTGCACTGTATAAAAAAAAGTCAAAATGAAAGCATACTTTTAAGATCTACAGGTTGTCCCTTTTGACTGTTCTGACAACTTTTCCATTTCTAAGCCCAAGCAGCATGCTTCGCAAAGAAAAGAATGAGGGATTTCCCAGGTAGGGTAATTTCGGCCTGGAATCCCTTCTTGGCCTCCAATGGGAGACCCAAGACATGATAGTTTCCTTTGATGTTTATCTCAGACCCTCCAAACTTCTGCTATTATCTCCTCTCCCTTTCTCTTTAACCTGGCAGATCCGAATGAGGTCTCCTGGTGGCAGTCAAATTTCTAGTCAACTGAGTTGGGAGAAACACCCCCAGAACATACTAGAAAATGAGGCCAATGTGTCTTTCTTGCTTGTGTCTCCTCCTGTAGATAACTCAGTTAAAAATAGACAACAACCCTTTTGCAAAAGGTTTCCGGGACACTGGGAATGGCAGGAGAGAAAAAAGGTAAGCTGAGATAGTTCCTTATTTCTCAGGTAATTTAGAAAAATCACTTTGCTAGATCCCAAGTCTCAACTGTTAGAAGTGGGATGCTGGCACTTATATTGAGAAGGGGAGGGAAGGGTAGGAACTCATTTACCCCCCCCCCCATGCCATGTGCTTGCTGATTTTAGCACGCTATACTTCTTCCACCTACTTGTTACCTTAAAGGAAATTAACTAGGCCACACCATAGTTCTCTCTGCAAGAAAAGCATCAGGGATAATTGATTATATACAGATGCCTATTAATTCCTAATTAATTGAAGTTCATCCAGGGCAGGTCCCAGGAAAGGACTAAGCCATGCACAAAAATGCTTTGGAATTTTTGCAGTCTCGTCCTGCAAATACCATCAGACAGAACTGAATACCCTGGAGAAATCTGTGGTTCCCTTTTTCATGGGTACATGTATCATTTTGCATTAAGCAGACAGCTGGATAGTATATAAAAGAAGCTCTCCACTCCCCCACCCGCTTTCATAGAATTTCTAAACTCCAGAAAATCAACCCAAATTTTTAACCTATCCCCTCGGGGGGGTTGGGCATTAAAAAATAATTTCTAACATCTAAACAGATTTTTTACTCCAATTAATGTGTTGGTGAACCGATTACAGAAAAGTGCACCATGAAATAACCACTTCCTCCCAATCTTAGCAACCAAGTGGGGAGCTTGTAGGCTGTTTGTGTTCACCGGGCCCGGGTCCCCCGGTCCCCTCCCTCTGCCAGGCCTGCTGTTCAGCTGTCTCTGGCCAGCTCCAACCTCCCCTCTTTGCTTTTTGCTTTTAAACAAAATATCAGTGCTCAAGCCCATGCCCTTCCCTGAATGAAACTCTGATCTTGAATAAATGCAACCTGAGCCGCCTTCCTGGTGCCACCCTCTTCAGCCCAGTTAGAGGGTCAGGAACAATGCGTAGGTCTGTGGGGCTGCCCCCAGGCAAGCAGATTGCAGAATTAGTGTTGTCCATGGGCAGCAGGCAAGGTGAGGTGTGTGTGCCTCTTTGGAGTGGGTGAGACACCTAAAGAGGGGAAATGTATGTTCCGGTCTGTAATGCTGGGTGTGGGCTTCTGCCTCAGGAAACAGCTCACCCTGCAGTCCATGAGGGTGTTCGATGACAGACACAAAAAGGAAAATGGCACCTCCGATGAGTCCTCAAGCGAGCAGGCAGCCTTCAGCTGTTTCGCTCAGTCCTCGTCCCCAGCTGTCTCCACTGTTGGGACATCCAACCTCAAAGGTAAGCCTGGTCACCTTCGATTTCTGGACTCCAGGTCTTGGAGGCCTGGAAAAATTGGGGACTGGGGCACCCACCAGGGAACTTGCCCTTCAAAAGCTACAGGCCCTTCTTCAAGTCAGGAAACCGGAGCCAACATTCAAAAAGGGTGATCAGGTGTGTGCGCCCCCCTCCTAAGCTAGTGTGAGGAGAGCTCAGAATCCCTTCCCCTCCAACCTTAGTTTGACTGGGAGTCAGGGTGGTGTCTATGTATTCCCTCTTGGTGGGGGGCAGCTTAGAAAACTGCCTGGAGCACTTTCTCCGCCCTCCCATTGTCTCCAAACAAGCAGCTACTGACCTTTTACCATCTTTAAACTCAGAGGTATAAAACGTGTTGGGCTGGGGGAGGCCAGGGGTTCTCTGCCACCTGGAACAGACACCGTGGTGGGCAAGAAAAGATACAAGTTAGAGAGCAACAACCTGTGAGAGGGAGGAGATGGAGCCCAGGGGATGTGAGCTGGGGAGGGGAGGGGAGGGTGTTCACTGGGAGGGGTCGAGATGGTTCAAATCCCCAGTTGGTTTCCTGTGTTTAAAGAGCAAAGAGCTATTTCTTTGGAAAGATACACACACTCTCACAACGGGAAGAAACCTGTTTTTTATGTTTAATAAAAAATGAAAGTCTTTTCTGTCATCAATCCATTTAAGCTTTAAACATAAAATAGGATCCCGTTTTCTTTTTTCCTGGTAGGACACCCACAGAGGGTGTGGTGAGAGCAAAAAGAATCTATGAGTGTCCGGGGTTGGAGGGGGCTGCCCATCACCCGTCTCTGTCTGATGGGACTGGGGCTAACGGAGAGGCCCAGTGCAGTGTGTGTGTGTGTGTGTGTGTGTGTGTGTGTGTGTGTGTGTGTTGGGGGTAGGGGTGTTCATTTCTGCCACTACCAATTCAGGTGTCAGGGTTCTTTCCCAACAAATCCTTCCGAAAGAATTCACACATTTGTGGAAGGTGCAGATCTAGACAAAGACCCCAATGGTGTTCCTGCAGTGAGTGTCAGTGTAAGTTACTTTTTATTTAAAAAAAAGTAAATTTGCAACCGAATACGAAACGGTGAATAAAGGCATAGTCGGACACAGTAGGAGGTCAAGCCATGCTGGTAAAAAAAAAAAAAAAGTAAACTTCATTACTGACTTGGGGGGGAGGGTGTCAGTCTAGTTAAATACCTTAAATTCATTATTAGCTTATTGACTCCACTAAAGTTAGGAAATAGCATCGCCCCCATTTTGCAGACGAGAAAACTGAGGCACAGAGCAGTTAGGGGGGGCTTGCCGGGTGTTACCCAGGTAGCAAGTGGCCGAGCCAAGATTCAAACTGGGGAACTGGCTTTCCACGGGTGCAGCTCGGAGCTAACGCCCTTCCGCCCTGCTTCTGTTCCCCTCCTATGGCAGATCTGTGTGCCAGCGAGGGCGAGAGCGACGCCGAGGCCGAGAGCAAAGAGGAGCCTGGCCCCGAGGCCTGCGACGCGGCCAAGATCTCCACCACCACGTCGGAGGAGCCCAGCCGCGACAAGGGCAGCCCGGCGGTCAAGGCGCACCTCTTCTCGGCCGAGCCCGGCGGCCGGCCTCGGGACAGCGGGCGGATGGACAAGGCGTCTCCCGACTCGCGTCACAGCCCGGCCACCATCTCGTCCAGCACCCGCGGCCTGGGCGCGGAGGACCGGCGGAGCCCCGGTCGTGAGGGCGCGGCCACGTCCAAGGCCGAGGAAGCGCGCGCGCTGCCGGGCAAGGAGGCCTTCGCGCCTCTCACCGTGCAGACCGACGCGGCCACTGCGCACCTGGGCCAGGGCCCGCTGCCCGGCCTCGGCTTCGCCCCGGGCCTGGCCGGCCAGCAGTTTTTCAACGGGCACCCGCTCTTCCTGCACCCGGGCCAGTTCGCCATGGGGGGCGCCTTCTCCAGCATGGCCGCCGGCATGGGGCCCCTGCTGGCCACCGTGTCCGGGGCCTCCACGGGCGTCTCAGGCCTGGATTCCACGGCCATGGCCTCAGCCGCTGCGGCCCAGGGACTGTCGGGGGCGTCCGCGGCCACCCTGCCTTTCCACCTCCAGCAGCATGTCCTGGCCTCGCAGGTATTTATTTATCATCCTTTCTCCTCTCCAGCCCCCACCTCCCTCCGTTCACTGTTGGATACTAGACCCTCGCCCAGTCCCCCGGCCCGGTAGCTTTACATGATAATAGTAACTGCTAGGGGCAAGGCTTATCTCATTGAAGCATCGTAACCTCACACTTCCCCTCCCCCCAGGAAACCTGAATTTTTTTTTCAAAGTTAAGGGCTGTTTCTAGCAGAGTAGGTAGATAGTAATAACTATACCCAGCACCGTGTTGTGCTAGGCACTCCTGTAAGTACGTATTTGATTGATTCCGACTTCTGTGGGACTACTTTCTAGAGGAGGCCCGGAGATGTTGAGAAACTTATCCAAGGTCACACAGCTGGTAGGTGGTGGAACTAAGACTCTACCCCAGGCAGTCCCACTTCAGGGTCTGTGATTTTTTTTCACTTCAGAGCTGAAATGTCTTTCAGATGTCTCAGAGCCAACCTTTCCCCCAAGGAATTAAACAAGGGGAGCACTGGCCTGACGAGAGGAAGTGACTCCCTGGGTGGGAACTGAGTCTTGAGTTTTCCAGCCTTTTCTCCCAATTCGAGAAGCTTTTCCCCTGCCCCCCTCTTCCAACCCCCGAGCAGGCCAGCCTGTTCCCCAAAGGGGTTAATGGTTTGTGCACACGTGGGAAATGTCAGCAGAGAGGGACAGCCTGGCGGCCTCTGTATGGTTCAGACAGCTGTGCTGGGACAGGGGGTGGCAGAGGAGAAGTCTCAGGCCGCTTGGAAAGGCTCTGAATTGGCAAAAAGGTTCTGTGGGGTTTTCTGCATGCCTTTGCCTTTTGTTTTCTCTGGGCACATTCTTCTTCCCTTCCCTGAGCCAAGAGGCAGGATTGGCCTCTCACTCTGGGGGAGGAGGGGGTTGAGCAAAGGGTTGGTTTCTGGCCTTTCTCAATTCCTGCCATCTCCTCAGCGAGCCCCTCCTGGTGACCCCGTCGTAGGTGGGCAGGTGATAGGTGTGCAAGGGGCGGCGTGGGCCAACAAGTAAGAGGCAGGTAACTGGCCCAGGTCTGGGTCCCTGGATTCCAACTTCTGCTTCCTGTCACTTTGCTAGCTGAGTGATTTCCTGGGCCCCCGGGGCCTACCTCAGTTTCTCCACCTGCACTACCAGCGTATCAGGCTAGGTTACTTCTTTGTCTCTGTCTGTATAGTAAACCCCCTTTTCCTCCCCACCCCCACCCTTCCCAGTTTCCTTTTGCTTAACTTCCCTGGATTTTTTTTTTTCATTCGCAACACTTCTAGGGTTGAAGTAGGAGAGTTTGGGGGTGTGTGGGGGGGTCAAGATGAAAAATAATGATGTCTAATAATTTATGCCGTCTGGTGTTCACTCAGCTCCCCCTGTGGGGTAGTCCCCATTTAACAGGTGCAACGACTGACCCTGCTGGGAGAATTTCTAACAGACCTGCTGGCCAGGCACCTTACATAGCATAGCGAAGGCATTAGCTCATTTACTATTCAAAGTCCCCCAAAGTATATGAATTATTTAATATTTCCCTGGTTGTTTGGTTGTTTGTTTTTTCACATAAGAAAGCTGAGGCACAGGGAGTGAAGTATCTAGGCCTAGAGTGACACAGCTAAGCTTTGGACCTAGAGGAATAAGTCCCCCTCTCTCTTCCACTCCACA
Source organism: Hipposideros armiger (assembly GCF_001890085.2). Classification (NCBI taxonomy): domain Eukaryota; kingdom Metazoa; phylum Chordata; class Mammalia; order Chiroptera; family Hipposideridae; genus Hipposideros; species Hipposideros armiger. The sequence goes on along the minus strand of NW_017731412.1, from coordinate 2,942,582 downwards.
CCCCCAGGGGGAGAGAGCAATGACTCGCGCAAGGTCCCAAGGTGGTGGTGGAGGGGCGGAGGGGGGGAATCGACAAGGCTGGCGTTTTCCCCACCGCGCAGCCCCTTCTTGGCTGACTCGCTGGATGCATTTCTTTTCCTTCCCCAGGGCCTGGCCATGTCGCCTTTCGGAAGCCTGTTCCCTTACCCTTACACGTACATGGCCGCGGCGGCGGCCGCCTCCTCTGCAGCGGCCTCCAGCTCCGTGCACCGCCACCCCTTCCTCAATCTGAACACCATGCGCCCGCGGCTGCGCTACAGCCCCTACTCCATCCCCCTGCCGGTCCCCGACAGCAGCAGCCTGCTCACCACCGCCCTGCCGTCCATGGCGGGGGTCGCGGGGCCCCTGGACGCCAAAGCCGCTGCCCTGGCCGCCAGCCCGGCCTCGGTGGCCGTGGACTCGGGCTCAGAACTCAACAGCCGTTCCTCCACCCTCTCCTCCAGCTCCGTGTCCTTGTCGCCCAAACTCTGCCCTGAGAAAGAGGCGGCCACCAGCGAACTGCAGAGCATCCAGCGGCTGGTCAGCGGCTTGGAAGCCAAGCCCGACAGGTCCCGCAGCGCGTCCCCATAAACCCCTCCCCAGAAAAGCCTTTTCATTCCAGTCCAGTCACGTCTGCAGTGCACTTTGTTGGATGTAAAATAAACCACGGACGTGCAGTGTGGGGTAGCCCTGCTTTGTGCGGTCCTGTCTGGGAAGGGGTGCCGGACTCCCTCGAGAGAATATGCTAGAAACAGGCTCTGTCTTCTTGGCGTGGTTTATATATCCGGGATCTGGCTCAGATTCTGGGGGCTCAGAAACGTCTGTTGCATTGAGCCGTTGGGGGTGGGAGTGAAAACAGGTCTGTCCAGAGCACCTCCAGTGAGGCTGGTCTGGGAAGCCTAGGAAGAAAAAGGTAGCCAGGTGTCCCAAGAGGGGAGGCGTTGAAAGACTTCTCCCCCAGTGCAGATTTATATATTTTTTTCCTTCACCGTGTCAAGTGGAAACAAAAACAAATAAAATTAAAAAAAAATACCGGGGGCAAATGAATACATTAACATGATTCTGTTTGTGAAGATTAAAAAACTTTATAGTGACTTGCGTATCAGTTCTAAAGAAATGACTGAGCAGCATTGTTTTTGTTTTTTTTTTTCCGGGGGGGTGGGGTGTGGGGGGGTGGGAGTCGTTGCCAGCTTTGTTTAGTCTCTATTAAGGAAATCTGTGTCTTTTTAATATTCTTGTGATGTTTTAAGAGCCGCTATCGGTCTCTTCTTGCATGTTCCACAGTGATGTATTTGTGGTTTTTCATTTTGAATGCTTGCTTTTTAGAGAGAAAAGAACATGACCCCACACCTTTTACCCAGTTCTCATCCGCAACCCCAAGGGGGAGGATGTAAAGGGAAGAGGTGGGGAAAACACACAAAAAAATGAGTTTATTTTATCTAAGCTCTGTAGCAGGATTTCATGTCTCTCTGGCGGTTCTTTCTCTTTCCTGTATATGCAATAACAAGGTTTTAAAAAAAATAATAAAGAAGAAGCGAGACTATTAGCAAAGTATTTATGTAATTATTTGATAACTCTTGTAAATAGGTGGAATATGAATGCTTGGAAAATTAAACTTTAATTTATTGACATTGTATATAGCTCTATGTAAATAGGATTGCAGCTGTCAGGTTTTGTGTTCTTGTTTTCCTTTAGTCAGTTTTATTTCAAGGTCACAGGATTGCTTTTAAAACTAGAAAACACACTTTCTGCACCAATACCAACACACTTTCAAAAGCGTTAATCTGCAAAAAAAAAAGTTTTTTCTTTTTTAATGTCCAAGAGTGAGGGAAAGTGCTATTGCCTATTTTACCCAAAATTAGGAAGGTGGGGCCACTTCCCAGCTCCACCTTAAATTCCTCAAAATATAACATCCTAAGAGTGGTTCTAATGTTGCTTGGGGGTCGGAAGGGTGGGGAGTACAGAGGCTGTGGTTTGACTTTCTAATTTTTCTTTTGTATTTGTATTTGCTAGTCTCTGATTTCTTCAAATGAAGTGGAATTGACTATTGTCTTCAATTTGATGGTGTTTTGAATTGGTGCCTATAGAGATATATTCACAGTTCAAAAGTCAGGTGCTGAGAGATGGTTTAAGACAAAAACTCATGAAGGTATACTTTGTGTTATAATTGTTGATGAGTTCTTTGGTTTTCTGTATTTTCCCCCCTCTCTTTAAAACGTCATTGAAATTTCAATAAATTTTTATTGAAATGTCTTTGGGCCTGTGTTAAGTGCTTTCTTTAGGGAACTTTCTTGAGAGCAGAGTCTTTCTCCTTCCTTCCTCTATCCCCTTCCCTTTGCCTTTAAGTAATTAAGACCGCCCCCACTGAACCAAAATGAGATGTCACTCAAGTTACAAAGTTAAAAACAAAAGTCCCTTACTCGGTCGAAGAGAGCCAGCCGCTTCAATCTGAAATTACTTTTCCTTTAAATTAGGGAGCAAAACGAGAGACGGAAGGGGGCTGATTAGAACTGGATAGAATAGCAATTTCAGATACTTCAGTTTTAATGGAAAAAGAATGCTCCCCTCCCTAAGTCAGCGTTTCCCACACAGATCCGACCAAAAATACGTTAGAGGACTGTGAACGTTTTCATTTTAGCCTCGCTCTCCATTTTCACCTCCATATGGGAAATCCAAGTCAAAAATACCCTTGCACCAGTGTGCACAAAAGCTAGCAGAATCTCCTCTGGGCCAGCCCCAACTTGGCAAGGCAGCAACCCCCCCCAGGTTGCAGGAGAAGTGGAGGAGACAGCGTTCCCCCTGCAGTCCCTGGTGTCTCAGATGGACCAGGCTGACCCAAGGCGCCCCGACGAGGCCCCATCCCGAAGTCCTGCGTGCAAAGAGCGGCCAGCTCCGCGCAAAGTTGGCTGTGTCACGCGAGGGAGGTGGCCAGTTTTCCCCGCAAGGAAAGGTAATTCCAGGGCGCATATTTGACCCCCTCCAAGGGGAAAGTCACCCAGGAGGCTGACACCCTCCTCCAGTTCTCCCCTCCAACCAGCCTCCAGGCTGTTTGGGGAGTTGCCTTTTGAAGTTCAATTTATCTTTGAAACATTCAATAAAAAATGGTGAGGCCGTGACAGTGTTTTGGTCTCCTAGCCTCACCATCCCCAGCTTCTCGGAGGGTGTGT
>NW_017731412.1:2919759-2939258 GCF_001890085.2 Hipposideros armiger | reverse complement strand
TGTGTGTGTGTAGGGGGTGGGTTCAGGAAGGTTCTCGAGGCTTTTCTTGCCCTGGAGACCATGACGTGAGGACCCAGCCGGAGCCTGCCTGGCGGCTGCCCTCCCCCTCCCTGGAGCCCGCCAGCCCGGCCCCAAGTCCCTGTCACCTTCGAGCCTCTTGAATGGCCGGCGAGGAGGACCCCCTCCCCTCCCTCATCCTGTACTTGGAAGGGGATCGAGGTCGGGACCTTTTGGGGCGGGGGACAAAGCCCCTTCCATCTCCAGCCAGACACGTGGGGGAGCCCCACAGCCTTTCCTACGCTGTATCCCGGGGTGGGAGCGAGAACAATCGGGACGGGGGCTAACGGCCTGGGGACCTTTGGGGCGCTAGCTCCCCCAAGGGCTCGGATATTTCCAGGGCGAGCGCGGGTTCTGGGCCCCGCGATTACACGCTGTGCTGCGCCCCTGGAAGGTGCTAGTCGGCGGGTTGCGCCCAGCGGCGCTTTCCCGAGTGGGAGGCAAACAGCCTCGGCCTCAAAGAGGGAAGGAACCCTTTTCTTTCTCCGTCCACATTTGCAGATTTGCTCACCCCCTCTCCACCCGCTGCCCCCAATTCTCGGACAGTGCTCAGACGTGCGTCCTGCCTCTCCCACAGCTTGCCTTTTTTTTTTTAATCTCCTGTGTATCTTATTTGTATATAGTGATGTTAATGAGTAACTCTTGTGGCGCTGGTTGACTGTGGGGTGAATGGCTCACAATCTCTCTGGATTGCGTTGCCTATTACTCACCTGGCGCCGGTCGCAATCTCGCCGCGGGCTTTATGGTGGCGGCGGCCGCCGCGGAGGCCACTCGGGGCCGGCGCCTTCGCCTTTTTTTCCCCGGGCTTCGAGTGCCACCTATCTGTCTGGCCCACTAATGGCGCCCCGGTGGTCGCCGCTTGCTCAGCACCCCAGCGCCTCCAGAGTCCCGTAACCTGGGCGCGTCACCTTTGCCCCTTCTCATTCTCGCCACCCCCAGCTTGCGCTTCCCTCCTCTCCACCCCACCCCCACCACCGCCCCAGCATCGGAAGAAGCTGCCGTCGTCTCTTTCCTGAATATCACTTTCACTCCTGTTGGGGCCTCAGATGAGAAAAACAGCCCTTCCCGCCTCTGGGTTTCCAAAGAAAGTAAGGAAATTCAGTGAGGGGACCCTCTCTCCTAATTTTCTCGCCAAGTACCTTGTTGCTTGGTGTAGAAATTTCCAGCAGTTCCCCCCAACCCTGCAGCAGGGCAGGGGCTAACCTGAGTTCATGCTGGGTAGATGGAGAGAGAAAGGGTTACACCCTCCCCAATATACACACATCAAATCTCCCCTGGATACGTCCCTTTGCCTCGATGCTCTCTCTTTCTTACTTTAGAACTCTGGATCTCCCCGCCCCCCGGTTTTTCCACTGGCCGCGTCTACAGGGACAAAGGCCATTGCTCGCGGGAGCAGCAGTCCGTAAGAGCCCAGGCGGGGGTCAGCTACCACAGCCTGCAAGGCCAAGCGACTTGGTGATTTGTAGATTTAAGGTGACAAATGCGGGTGGGGGCCTGAGCCCTCCCGCCCCCGCCCCTTGGGAAGGTCGGCTCCAAACCGGGCAGCGCCCTGGCGTCTGAGACAGGCGACGGGGGGACGGGAGGGGGTCGCCTTTTGCTGCGCTTTGAGCTGCGGGTGAAGGCGTCCGGGTTTCTGCTGACCTCCCGGCGCTAATTGCAGGGGCCGAAGGGCGCGCTCCGGCAGAGGCAGGGGTCACGACCCTGTGTCTCTCCTCCTGGGTCCCGGCAACCCCAAAAAGAGCGGAGTGTGTGCACGCGGGAGTGCGTGCGTGCGCGTGTGAGTGTGGGTAGAGCTTCCCCCTGGATCTGCGCTGTCCTGGAACCCACCCTTTCTTTGTGGGGGAAAGTTCCCAGCGCGTAGGCCCTTAAAAAAAAATTCCATCCAAGAAGGAAAACCCTTGGTGTGACCTTTCGCCTAAGCCAGCAGACAGGCAGCCGCCTTCGGGCGCTGCAAGTGGCTTGAAACGCTTCGCGTCCGCGCGCTTTCTGCCTCGCTGGTTTCCAAATTTGACCTCACGGCAACCAGCCAAGAGAGGGAGGCTGTCGGGGTGTAGATGAGAGGCCGCGAAGCCGCAACCTGGGTTCTTAGATTCATAGCTGTAGATGTTCGCCCCTCTGGGTAAGCTCTTCGAGTGTCTGCGTTCAGCGGCCAGGTACTACAGGTGTTAGGAGCAGATGCGTGTGTGCGTGTGCGTGCACTTGTGCGTGCTCCATCTGTGGCCGTCTCTTTCAATTTGCATTTAGAAGTTCATGCGCAAGACAGTTCCGGATGTAGATGCATTTGGTTGTTTTATAATCAAGATGCGTATAATCAAGAAGTATATATGTTGCAGATGTTGGCGTTCAAGTACACGTAACAACAATAATAAAACTAGCTGGCATGGAAGGGCCACGTGCACGTGCCAGGCACTCAGCTAGGCACCCCGCAAACGTGATCTCCTTTAAGCCTCACAATTAACCCTTTCAAGGCCTGTGCGACTTGGATCCCTGGTCTGCGAAGGAGGAAACTGAGGCGCAGAACTGTGAAGTCACTTACCCAAGATCACCTGAGAAACTGGAGCCAGGATTCCAACCGAAGTGGGTTCCAGGATCCACTTGGATCACTAACTCTAATTCAGGTGGAGGGGTCGGTGCCTGCAAGTGCCTATGTCCCGGCGGTAGAGAAATCTATAGGCGGGCGTGTTCTGATTTTTTGGTGTGTATCTCACGGGCTTTTCATACGGGAACGTTTTAATTTCTTCAGCCATCTGTCGTGCAGTGTGGACGTCCGGCATCCCACTGCCCGGCCCTCTCTCCCTCGTGTCGCGAAGGACTCGTCGGGGGCGATGATCGCAGGCTTGGGGCCTTTGTTCCCAGGCAGCTGAAGCTAGAGTAGGTGGGCCGGGGACAGAGCCCTGTTGAAAAATGCCTGCGGCCCGGGCATTGGAGCAGATCCCCAGTTGTCCTCTGGATCGGTGTCACGAGGGAGCAGGCATGACAACAGCCCCGGCGCGAGCCAGGAAAGGCAGGGTGACCCCGCTAGCTCTAGAGTTCCCCTTTCCCCGAGGTCGGAGAGCGAGACGCGGGCTGGGGGTGTCTTGGGCTTTCTCCTCCGGGCTCGGATCCTCCCCGGCGCCCCTAACACTGACTCTGTTCCATTTGCTCAGGCGCGAAGGCCGGGGCTGCAGGTGGGGGGACTCTTCCGGCACAAGGACGGTTCCCTCTTTCCTGGTTCCACCCTGTCGAGCTTCCAGGAACCTAAGCAAATTCAGTTTTTTTTTTCCTTTCTGCCCTCTCACTCTCAGGGAGCCCAGGGCTCGGTTCCTGGGGAGACAAGCCTACTGAGAAGTGAGAGTGGGGTGCGGAGGGCGTAGCCCCGCGTAGGAAAAGGGACGCCTAATTGTGCTCGAGCGCGCCCCGGGTTGCGGGGCCTGCGCAACGGTAGGCCCCGCGCACCTAGAGTCGAGGCCCAGGTCTGACTGCAGGCTGGGCCGGGGTGAAACAACACATTGCTGGGGTAGAGAGTAGGGGACCCTTTTTTTTTCTCCCCCTGCGCCCAAGACGTATGGCACTTTTCTGTCCCGCGGCTGGGATGAAGTCAGGCGGCCTCGCGTCTTGGATCTGGCAGTTTGGGTGCAGTCCCTGGAAAGGGGGGTGGGGGGCAGCTCAGTGAGAGGGCATTGGTACCGTCCGAGCCTACCGGCCCCCCCCCCACCCCCCAGTCCAACAATCCTGGTCAGCCAGTTTATTTGAGCTTTTGAAATGCGATCCCCGTGCCACTTTGGTTTCCAGCTAATGACCCGAGCTCTGGTTTCGGGTTGGGGAATTGCCCCGGGAGGAGAGGATGGCTTCCCCAGGCCCGCTCCAGCCAACCCCCGCCTAGGCGCTCCTCCCGCCGGCGCGGCGGGCCCAGGAGGGTGCTCTCCTGGCTCTTCAAGGTCCCCCAAACATCAAGTACACCCCCAGGCACGGAACTAACACTCGTGCGTGAAGTTCCTGCCATGTTTGCGCGTTGCGGTCCATCCCAGTCCCCAGCGCGGGCATCTTTGACGTAACTTTTATTTTTTCTTCTTATGCCGGGACCTGGCGCCCTTCACTTTTGCAGTGGCTTCAGCCGAGCGCCTGCTGTCTCCGATCGTTACTTTAGTCCCCCCCCCCGCCCCCAATCTTCCCAAACTGGCCATAGAGCCGAGATGTGAACTTGTGCTTAAAGTGTGTCAGCTCAAAAGTGTACCCCCCCCACCCCATCAACACCCGGCCTTCCCCCTGGCGCCCACTTTCTCTCCCGGGACACCAGCACCGGTTAGCTAATTGGGCATTCTCTAGGGCGGGGGGCTCTTAACCCGAACCAGAGCTCATGGTTTCAGTGAATCCCCAGAAATCACACACAAAAGTTTGTTACTATGCATATATGCGGGTTTTGTTTGTTTTTTGAGGGGGGAACCCTACAGCTATCCTCAGATTCTCCTCGATGTGTGTGAGCCCAACCAAATGAAGACCTACTCACTGCTCTGGGGACAAAAAGAAATGGGGGGCAGGGTTTAGGGTGGTCCCTGGAAACTCTAGTCTCTGCCAGGTGGAATTTAGCTTTAGGGAGTAGCTCTGTTGGTCTCTTCTCTTTCTCTCACCTTCTGGAAGGACACTATTTCCTTACTTATTTTGAATCTAAGCCTCCAGACAGTGAAGGCCTCAGGCATGGTCTAACTAGTTGACTAATTAATGTATTAACTTATTAACCAAATGATTATGAACAGTCATTATCACCCCCAATGAATTCTGTGTTAATTTCCTGTTGCTGGGGCCACCCCCCACTCAACTATCACAGGTAATAAACGGAAACCACTTTTCATAAAACAATTACTTTTTACTACATTTCTCCCAACGCAAGAGCTTAGGCAAAGAGAGCCGCAGGGGTGCCCCCTTTGTGGAGAGATTCTTCGGGTCCAGATTCGAGGTTCCCCAGTCTCTGCACCCCCTCAAAGCCATCTCCACATACATGACAGCGACATGGTGATATGGGCCGTTTGCATCTTTCTTCATATCTTTGGAAGGACTTAGTGTTTTCATCAAAGCCATACACCTGGTGGAATCGGAGGTCTGAATTTTGGAAGACAGGTGTGTATGTGTTGGAGGGGGAGAGTTTGGGGTCTCAGGGCCCCCTGACCCTTCTCCTCAAGGCAAAATTTAACACGCGGAGGGCTGGGACTTCTTTCAACACAGGTAATTCCCTATATCTTCACTGCCCAGCAGAGCCTAGGACAAAGTAGGCACCCCCCCCCCCAAAGTGTGTGTGGACGATGAGTCTAAACATCGAGGGACTCTACTACCTTGGAAGGCAGAGGGTATAGAGGATACATTTTAAAATGTCGCTTGCATTTCTCTCCATCAGGTTTCCCTGTTTTGCTTCTTTCACTTTTTATTCAGGCAGACACACCCACCACCCATGACAACGCACAAGCACAGAAAGAAACAGCCCAGAGTGTTCCAGGGGAGAGGGGACTGGTTCTCCTTTCTCCCTCCCTGAGAAAATAGGATGCCAGGGAAGCCCCCCACCACCCAAGTCCTGCCTCCATAAATCCCTCTTAGTCCTACTTGGCTACTTAGGGCTGCATTTCTTCCCGGCGTCAAAGCAAGATTGATTTCAAACAAGATGACGTGTAAGCTGAGGCTAACTAGTTGCCCCCACAGCCCTCCCCTCCCCCAAATCAACGAATTCCCCCACGAACCTCTCCTCCACTCCAAACTTGCCTCCAACCCGACAAAAGCGTGGGTGGCGAGGCCAGTGTTTGGGGACAGCCTGTGTGGCAGCTTCGCTTCACGGAGCTGAGGACGCGGCGCTGTTTTCTCTCTTTGTTGATAAACAGGCCATTTCTGCGCTGGTTTTTACACTATTTGACATGAAAGGCGTTATTTCTTTGTCTTTATTTATTTACTTTTATTGCCATATAGTTTACATACGATGCCGTCGACAGATCTTAAGTGTTCCTTTGGTTGGTTTCGACAGTTTTACACCCTTGTAACCTCCGCCCCAAACAAGCTATTTCATTCCAGAAAGTTCCCTAATACTCTTTTTCATCAGTTCCCCAAGGCAGCTACTTCCTGATTGCTATGACCATAGATTCATTTTTTCCCATTCTTCATTGTGTATTTCGATGCACAATATACAAATACATTGACACCCTCCTTGCCCCACGCCCACAGGTTCACCGGAAAGGCCTGATTTCTTTGATCCATTCTCGTCTTTGAGTTGGAGAAGCGGCCTGAAGTAAAGGGGCTCATACAGGAAGGGGAAACTACAGTCGATCAACACGAACCCTTGGCTCCTCCTGGGGGGTGTGGGGGAAGGCAAGCTACCTACTTATTTTGCAGAGCTCAGGGGAAGGGAGTATACGTAAATAAAAGAAGCTTAACCTCAACCGGGCTCCCGCGCCTTTGCTTGGCCGTTCCTTTGGCGCCATCTGCTGGTTCTATGGGGAAGTGCATGGGGGCTTTCCCAAGGCGTGGGGAGCTGAGGGTCACTCATCCATCCATCCATCCATCCATCCATCCATCCATCCATCCATCCATCATTCATTCACAAATACTCATCGCTGAGACATGGTCTCTGTTCTCAGAGGATTTCCATTCCAGTGAAACAAGCTTTATGGTCATCCCCTGAAAGTAAGGTACAGAGGGAGCAAAGTGTCAGAGGAAAGCCGTGTCCAACCTGCCGCCTATTTTCATGCGGTCTGTAAGCTAGGAAAGGTTTTTACATTTTTAAATAGTTGGGGGGAAAAAGAATCAAAAGAGGAATACTCAGTGACATGCGAATGGCTTGATGGTCACATTTTCATGTTCATAAATAGAGTTTTAGTCAAATAAGATTTTATTGGGGAAGGGAATAGTGTTGGGGAATTGGGGAAGGGAAACATTGTGTTTTTCCAGGACCCATCACTCCCATCACCTCCAAGTCAAGTTGTTGTTCTTCAATCTTAGTTGCGGAGGGTGCAAGCTCAGCTCCAATCTGTTTCCGGGGGGATGGGGTGCAGCCCACCATCCCATGTGGGAGTCTAACCAGCAACTTTGTTGTTAGGAGCACATGCTCTCACCAGTTGAGCCATCTGGCTGCCCTTTGGCAGCTCAGCTGTAGCTCAGCTCGGGCGCAGCTCGGGCGCAGCTCACTGGCCCATGTGGGAATCGAACTGGCAACCCTGTTGCTCAGAGCTCACGCTCTAACTAACTGCGCCACCCGGCCAGCCCCAGAGTGAGGTTTGACCAAGACCAAATAACCTGCAGAATCAGAAATGTTTATGATCTGGCCTTTTGCAGAAAAAGCTTGCTGACCCCACTTCTAAAGGAAGGAGTGGCTACTGCACCTATTTTTTTAAATGGAAAACTGCTACAAATCCCAAGAGAATCTGAAACAGTTCCTGTTTCACTGGAAGGGAACAAAAGAAATACAGAGGCTGGACTTAAAGGCTGGATTCCAGTTGGGTTAAATGAGGCTAATAATAAATTAAAAGCTGCTTTGACATAGAAATGAACACATCCAGTACTTAGTAGGTCCTCAACAAAATAGCCAGTTCATTCACAGGAGGTCCCTATCCCCCTCCCCCTCCTGCCCCCCCTGCACAGGATCTTGCAGAAAAGGCGCTGGTTACTAGAGGTAGGCAGTTTCAGTTTAAAATGACTCCACCCAAGATGAAAAAGAACAGTGTGAGAGTCAAAGGGGAATGAATGGTGGTGGCCTGTGCAGACTCAAGGTGAAATCAGCTTTGTTTTAGATTCTGCTCTCAATGGAGTAAAAGCCGAAAGCTGCAGGATAAACGCTGAGGCTTGCCATGAATGACTTTTTTTGTGATGTGCTTTTCTTTAGGCTGAATGGAGGAGACATAGGTCATGTTTGTTTCTTTCTAATGCTTGTAGCAATTCAAAACACAAAAGAGGCTGCATCAGTGTTCTCTCTCTCTCTCTCTCTCTCTCTCTCTCTCTCTCTCTCTCTCTCTCCCCCTTCTCTGTCTTTCCATCTCTCCCTCTCTCTCTTTCAATCTCTCCCTCCCTCCCTCCCTTCCTATTCCAGATAACTGCCTTCACTCTGAGGGTGAGGGGAGCTGAGGCTTGCAGCGTTTAAGTGACTTGCCCAAGGTTGGCATCCAAGGCGGGTCTTACTCTCAAAGCTCAGACCTCCCCCCATCTGAGTCCTTTTTATAACAAAGCCTCGCCTCCCTTTCAGCTTGGGCCTCAGTGAGCGTTGCCTTGTTTATCATTTTGAAGCCCCAGGATTTACAGAACCCCAATCTGAGCTGAAAATGGAGGCAATTACCCAGATAATTTAGGTAAACGTCCGGGTTGTGTTGTGAGTGTTTTAACATCCATGTCTGAATTATTGGGAGTAATTGTTTCCACTCCCACTGCTCATTGTGCTGGTGAAGAGGCAATTCTCCCCCGACAGCCCCTGTTTGTTTTGTCCGGGAGCAGCAAGGTCTGTAGCTAAGGAGAGAGGGCGAGAACAAAACCCCAGGGAGAGAGGCAGCCGGGCAAACTCTAGAGGGCCGAGCCAATTTGTGTTTGAGGTCAGTAACCTTTGTGTTTCCATCAAAACCCCATCCAGGAGGCACACTCAACCCTTAGCAATTCCACTTCCAACATGTGAAACATCAAAGTAGCAATGGCGTGTGTAGATGTGTGTGTGTGTGTGTGTGTGTGTGTGTGTGTGTGTGTGTGTGTGTGTCCGCGCATGCGCAGTTAAAAAAGATAATTAAGCTAATAATAAACGAGAATTTAAAAAAACCCTGAAAACAAGTCTCCTGTAATGTCTTCAAAAAAGAGTGAATTTTGGAGTCAGAATCTTGTGTGCCTGCCCCTTCCCCCCACTCAGCCCCGGCTCCCAATTTGCTTCTGAGCTTTGTGACCCTGGAAAGCGCTGAAGCTCCCCAAGTGTTCACTCCTCTTCTCTTAAAACGGGGCTGATAATGAACCTTGCTTTATAGAGTTGTGGTTGGGAGATAATATAGATCCAGCATTGAGCCCTGGGGGGACTGGCACACGTGAGGGATGCACGCCGGCTCTTATTATCATCGATGGGGGGTCTGGGGTGTCCTCTGCTCAAATGAACACGATCCCATGCATTTCCATGAAAACAAGGCAACTTAGCCCCGGACCTCCCAGAAACAGGAAGGCCGGTGCCCTGCCGACGCTCGAACAATGGGAAATCCATGCATTAAAGTTTTATAGACTGCGGTAGCCTAGTTCAAAAGAAACAGGCTCTGGAGAAAAGCAAACTGGTGTCCAATGACATGGAGTAGAACCAGGAGCCCTTCTTGCCTCTGTTCTTATTTATTTATTGCCAGGGGGTGACAGGCTTAGTCATGGTTGGAGATAAGGAAATGGAGGCCCAGGAGGGTCACGCCTTCGTGTCAGGACCTGAAGCCATGTCAGGGTGGGAGAACTCAGCGTTCAGTCCAAACAAGGCCAACTCAGCAAGCAAAGAGGACTATAAGAATGGGGGTGTGTGTGTGGTGTAAATCAAAACATGTGCAGTGATGATAAAAACCAAACAGGTGTACTGCACCCCAACTACACATTGGATTCATCTGGGGCGCATTTAAAGGCTCGCAACACCTGGCCTGCAACCCAGGCTGACTGAATGAGAGTTTGGGAGACAGGCTCTGGCCTCAGTCTTTTTGAAAAGCCCCCCCAGTTGATCAGCGAAATCATTTGAAGCTGTTGACCAGCCCTACAGGGTACTCGTCACCTCATTAGTAAGTCACAGTTACGAGTGAAAAAAAAGAACACACATATTTTCGACTTTTTGTGTCGAAAGGAGCTTTGTAAAGAACAGGAAAGAAGACATTGACCCCCGAGCCCTAAAATTTGGGTGATTAGGTTTCTTCCCCCAAGGGGCTCTAGCTTCTTTGGGTCCCTGATGCCCTGAAATTATATGCAGAGTTTGTCGATGACGGGTAGATGTGACTTTTTCTAGGAAGATGGTCCATGGTTTTCATCCAGTTCTCAAAGTGAGTGGATAGTATCCCTGCTCCTCTAAAGTCACCACTCCAAGATTAAGTCAGACTAAATACTCGTATATTCCAGGAAAGAGATTGTGGCGGGCTCAGACGAAATCTCATGTCACTAAATCCACCGCTGTCATGTCCAACACTGGGCCAACACTGCTCAAGGTCATGGCCTTTTCTTCTTTGATTCTCCTGGCTTCCACTGACCCTGGTGACCACGCCTCCTGAAAGCCTTTTTCTTTCCTCAGTTCCCATGACCCCATGGCCCTCTGGTTCTTCTATGTCTCTGGCCATCTTCCTACTCAATGCACTTACAGGTTCTTCCTCTTCGCCCAACGCTTATAGGATGCAGCTTCTTGATGTCTATCCTCGGTCTTCCTCTCTTTTCAATAAACATGTTCTCCTTGTTCCCAGGGCTCCCTAATCATCAACATGTTGGCAATTTCAAAACGGGTCCCTCTCTGGGCAAATCATTCTGGTGAGCTCTAGGCCCATGGGCCTACCTGGTGTTTCTACCTAGGCATTTTAATCATACCTTAAAGGCAGGATATTCAACCTGAACCCATTATTTTTGTTCCTTCCTGCCCAAAACTTGTTCCCTCCTGCATTTCCTGTATCATTGGCTGGTATCCGTCTGTCATCCATCCATCCAACCTTCCATCCATCCAACCTTCCATCCATCCATCAACTATTCACTAAACCCCTCCTGTGTGTCAGGCATTATGCTAGGTGTTAGGAATACAGAGATGCCCAAACAGATACATCTCTGCTATCATGGAATTGACAGTCTGTAGGAAAAGATGGTCCTTAAGCAAGAAAACACACAAATGAATATAAACTTACATATTGTGAGAGCTTCTCTGAAAGAAGACAATGACATTCCAGGTAAAAGAAAAACTTGGACTGATTCACAATCCCCCTCGAGACAAATGTATCCATCAGAAATCCAAGAGTAATGTGGACATGTCAGGATGATGTGGGAAGGGTTCCCCAGGAAACCTTTGGGCTGGGACATAAGTGACAAATTGAGGTGAACCAGGTGATAAGTAGGTGCATGTTCAAGGGGTGAATCATAAGGTGGTCAGCAGAGTCCCAGGAAAAATGGAGCAGCAATCTATCCCATCAATGCATCCAGGAGGAATACAAATCTATTAAAGGAATCTGAGAAATCAGGTGTTTACCCAGCCCAAAATGGAGAGGGAGAGTTGGGCTGCAGCCAAATAGATGACATTACCATAGCTACAGAAAGATGGGATTAAGTTCATTTATTTATTTAAAAAGTATTTATTGAAAAAAAAATAAAGTTAAGCCCTCCGAGGGGGGGGGAAGTATTTATTGAGCACCTACTAGATGCCTTGCTCTGTTACTGATGGATATGCGATGACCATATCCTACACTCACAGAGCTTGTTACATATTCATTTGCTGTTTAAGGGAAAGAATATTTAACCCCTGGGAGTTCCCAACCTTTTCTTGAGCCATAAACCCAATGGATAGATTGTGAATCTGAAGGACCCCTCCTCAGGCGAATGGTTTTAAATGAATAATGGAAAATACATAGGATTTCCAAGGAAACCAGTTATACGGAAATGCACTTCTTAAGGACTCCTTCACTCGCACTTACGGGGTATCCCCAAGGTGAAGGTGACGAGTCAAGCTGTGACACCCATGAGCTGTGGTACTTTTCAACTCATCTACCTGGTGCCACACTCTGAGTGTGTGATTAATGGACAACTTCATTCATTCAACTTGCTAAAGGGATTTCATCTACCCACCTCCCACCCCCCTCATTGAGTTTTTCTAAAGAAAGGGATGCCTTGGTTAGGAGAGTTGAAAACTAATCTCCTTGGCAGCTGTAGGGTTCCCCTTGAATCCTTAAATTGGAGGGTTTTTTTTAAAGATTTTTATTGGGGAATTGGGGGGATGGGAACAGCGCTGGGGAATCGGGGGAAGGGGAACAGACAAGTTGCTGTCGCTTTGTTCTTCAGTCTAGCTGTGGAGGACGTTGCGTCACTGGCCCAAGTTGGCACCATCACTGCGCTCTTCCCGGGTGAGGCAGATCAGTCGCCGGCTTCTGGACGGCCGCTCACGGTGGCTGCTGGCTACACACGGTAGCCCATGGCAACCCACTGCAGCAGGGGCTGCAGCCTACGCCATCACGGGCGACTCATGGCAGCCCAGCTCCAGGTTGAGCTGTTGTTCAGCATCCTAGGTGCAGAGGGCAGCGTCACTGGCCCTCATATGTGGGATCCGAACTGGGGCCCTCTGGCGTCCCAAGCCAGTTCTTAACCATTGCACCACTCGGCCGGCCCCTTGAATTGGAGTTTTGATGGACACATCTGACTTCAGAGGGCTTGCCAATCAGTCCATTCCACATAGATCTGTAGTTCCAGGGGCAGCCAGTTAGCTCAGGAGCTTAGAGTGCAGTGTTCACAACACCAAGGTTGCCGGTTTGATCCCCACATGGGCCACTGTGCTGCACCCTCCACAACTAGATTGAAACAACTACTTGACTTGGAGCTGATGGGTCTTGGAAAAACACACTGTTCTCCAATAAAAAATGAAAAGAAAAAAAAAAGGCTGGTTCCAGGGCCCTACTTATGGCTCCTAAGTCAGGATTTCTTCGTAAGGATCCCCAGGGTCTGAATTTTTAAGTGAGCGATGCTCTAATTTAAATTGTCATTTTAAATTACTAGCGATTAAATTGGTGATTCTCTACATCAGAGGCCTGCGGACCTTTTCTGAAAAGGTCCAGATGGTAAATAGTTTAGGCTCTGTGGGTCACACAGTTTGCAACACAATGCCTTCACAGTGCTGTTGCATCATAGGCAGCAGGTAAACAAACAGGTAGGCATGACTATGTTCCAACCACATTTTATTTATAGACACTAAAATTTAAATTTTATGTAATTTTCACCTGTTGTGAAATGTTATTCTGCTTTTGACTTTTTCCAACTGTTCAAGAAAACCCCAAAACAAACAAACATGGAAGGACCGTTTCCAGCTCAGAGGCCATTAGAAAATAGGCAGACGGCTGCATTTGGCCCACGGGCCCTCCCTGGTGTGTCAATTCTTGCTCTAGAAGAATCTACATTTTGAGGATGAAATTAGCTCTTTTCTGACAACATTCCAAAAGCATGACCACACCCCTGAAAGACAGCTTTATGTTAAGGTGATTTGGGAGTGTCTCTAGGATAACTGAATGGTGGGTATGCTTAGGTGTTTGGGGCTGAATTGTTACACCCCCCCTAACGTTTGTATATTGAAGCCCTAAACCCCAGGACCTCAGAATGTGGCTGTATTTGGAGAGAGGGTCTTTAAAGAGCTGATTAAGTTAGAATGAGGTCATTAGGGTGGGCTTTACTCCCATGAGACCGGTGTCTTCATAAGAGGAGGCAATTAGGACACAGACACACGCAGTGGGAAGATCATGTGAGGACACAGGGAGAAGATAGCCACCTCTGAGCCGTCTGAGAGGCCTCAGAAGAAACCAACCCCGCCGACTCTTTGCTCTTGTACTTCTTGTCTGCCGTCTGTGGCGTGTTGTTACAGCAGTCTTGGAAAACTCACACACTAGGTGTTGGGTGTACCTGCCATGCGGAGTCCTTTCTAATCTTCCCCAAAGCCCTGTGAGCTAGAGACAGCAGGTCTTTTCTAGGTGGGAAAAGATGGAACATTGGAAGGGCTGGATTCATTGCCCAAACTCACACAGGTGAGAAGTAGATGAAACTTCCAGAGCCATTGCACTCCTCTGCCTCTCTGTGTGTCACCATAGAACCTATTTGTTCTTCATAGGAAACGTGAAACGCAGTGGAAAGCTTTGGGCAGAAGAAACCTGTTGGTGGAAACAGATGGACGTTAGAAGTCCAGACTCCACTATGTGCTGAGTCCTGAGAGGGGGGCGTCTGGTCAGCCCCTTCTCTTACTTGGGTCCTCCGTTGTCATCACTGTGACAGGGGCATGGTGCACCAGTGGAATTCCCAAGACCCCTGGCAACAGTATCGCAGGAAGATTCAAGGGCAAGTGCCACTTCGGTTAGCTTCTTCTAGAAGAGTCCCCAGGTTTAGCACCAAACTCTTGTCTCACCAGTGGAGCTACCGGGTTTCATTGGCTGACGGCCAGGAGACTTCTGAGGGGAAAAAAAAAGAAGGCACACAGTTATAGCCAAGGAACCCCATAACCTCATCTGCTCTTTCCTCTCGACTTCAAAAACACCCCGTTCCGTTTCCTTTCCGTGGCAGTGTTCATTTTACGAGCTCAGATGGGACGATAGATGTCCCCTCCCTCAACAGGAATGCCAGGATCCGCTTTGTTGTTGCATGGTCGGGATTGGTGCCCGCAGATGGGGGCGTCTTTGGCAAGGGGTTTAATGAGTTTTTCGTCTTCAGGGTGGTGGGTGCTTCCTTGACTCCACACCCTCTCTCTCCCAAGCTTGGACCCTGTTCTCGGGAGAACAATTCGTCCTTTCTGGGACTGACATCAGTTAATGGGAGTAGGGAGGAAGTGCCCCGGAGCAGGGGCGGCTGTGAGTGTGTGTGTGTGTGTGTGTGTGTGTGTGTGTGTGTGTGTGTGTGTGTGTGTGGCAGATCCTGCTAACACCCGGAAGGCCACAAAAGCTGGCATTACAATGTCAGCGCCCTCCAATAAGGGCCTTGTCTGAGACTCAGAAGAGGGGCTGGCTGGGCAGAAATGGAATAAGAATGCAGTGCTATTGTCCATGCTGGGGAGGTTCAAGTGGGCCCCCTGGGAGAACCCCCACCCCCAGGAGGCTCTTGACGGCCACTCCAGACAGACCCCCAGTCTTCAGCGATTAATGAAAAGCAAGTGGGAAGTGGGGTGAAAGCTCGCACACTCCACCTTGGGGCTCCTGAGGGGTTAGGGTTCTGACTGAGAATCAAGAAGCATCCGGTGTTCACGCTTTTTAAAAAAAAACCAAAGTCCACTTAAAAAAAATGGCCACTTTGTTTTTGGAAGGTCTCCCCCCCCACTCCCCCCCCCAGAAGCCGCGAGACATGAGGCATTTCGGCTAAGGAGCAGACTCAGAAATGACAAATGGCTGGTGTTGGGGACAAATTCTGTCTTCTGAACAAAAGTGGTTCCGTATGCTATTCAAGACAAGACAGGACCTTTAGATAACTATGGTCTGTGTTTTTCAGGTGGCATGGCTACGACAACATCCCCTCCCCACTTCCCTCCAGCCAGCCTAACAACATGAGTGAGAGCCGGGAAGTCCCGGCTGAGGGGGACCCTTTAGAGCATGCATTCTCAGTGGGGGTAAAGATGGATTCGGAGAGAGATGGGAGCAAAAATCTTACTCTGCTTATGTATGAATCATTGGTGTACATACAAATAAGTGCATACATAAAGATATGCAGTGTTTAATATCCCAATATCTGTGATGTTAACATTTCATGGGGCGGGGCCCCGAGTCAAAGCATGTCTAAAAAGGCTCCTTAAGGGGAGCACTAAAGGAAAGTTTGAGAAACGCTGGCCTAGCGTTGTATAGGTTTGGTCAGAGGGCCTTCGTTCAAAACCCAGCCTTGTCGCTTTCTCGCTGTGTGTCCCTGAGCCCGTGACTTAATGTCTCTGAGCTCAGTGTTTCCCCAGTGAAGCAGAGACTGTGTGGAAACTCTATCTCTATATCTACGGATTTAAAGCCTTAACACACCCAAATTGGCTAGGACAAAGAGCACCTAGCACCTAGCAAGCATCTGGTCACTGTTTGCTATTTTTATCCTTAGGAATGCAGAGGCTCAGCTTTGTCACTTCCTGCCTTCCAGGATTTGCATGGAAGATTATGCTGGTTCCATCCATTCGATCCATTCGCCTTGACTCCTAGGAGCTCCACTGTCACCCCAGGAGCTCAGTTCTCAGACTCTCACTAAGAGATGCAATAATTTAGACCATTGGCTAAGTCAGGTTTTACCATCAGGTGTGTTACTTGGAGTGGAGGAACACAGTGCCTGCCCTGGAGGGCCACAGGCCATCATGGTGACCTGTCTCCTTGTTTTTCATGCCTACTGAAAATGAGGTTCTGGAAAGGCCATCCTGGGAACACACTGTTCCATCTATTATTGTTTAATTTACTATCATGATCGTCCTTAGGAAATTATGCCATGTTCTCAACCCACTTTCTGGCAAAGCTCTGGGAGCCGCTCTTAGTTGTAATGGGGATTTAACAGAACCTTCCTTTTTCCTAGGGGTGGACACGTGCCGAGTCCTTTGGAAATTTCCCCACGAAAACACCACCTGTTTCTGTCAGGCGTAATCCCCACTTTGCAGATAAGGAACCCAACGCTTGGAGAAGTTATGTGACATCCCCATAGTCACACAGCCAGGCACAGCAAATGAGATTTGAAGCCAGATCCGGGTGTTTCTAAAGCTTTCGACGCAATACAGCCTTCCAAATTAAACAGAATAACAACAACAAAAATAACTCACTTTTATTGACTGCAGGGAGCTACTCTGAGATCCCAGAGGAGACTCTTGACAAGAATTTAGACATCTATCATGTCAGATAATGTGCTGAGCCCTGATGGGCATTGCCGTATTTAATGAGCCCGACACCTGTTTTAGTCCCATTGCTTAGACAAGAGAAACTGCGGCTCAGGCAAATTAAAGTCATTGGCCTATGGCCACACAATAAGGAAGTGGGAAAGATAGATGGAATTGGCATCCAGACCTAACACCTGAGTGTGTGCTTCTAACCACTTCACTCTGTCCAATTCATTCATTCATTCATTCATTCATTCATTCATTCATTCATTCATCCATCCATCCGTTTTCCATTCAAATCTGTACTGAGGGTTTAATAGACTGTGATTCCTGAAGTCTCTTCCTGTGGCTTCTTCTCGGAGGATTTCCTTTCGTGGCTCCTCACTGTCCCTGTCTCTCCCCCTCCGCCTTCTAAATATGGTTGGAAAGTAAAAAAAAAAAAAAAATCCTGCTGTGAGAATCAGATGAAGTAAAGGTTGTGAAAATGTTACCCCTTCTCTCCCTCTGACTGGAGGGGCAGGTTGGGCCTGGAGCACAGTTGTTGGTTCTGTGAACGGGAACAAAGCAGTTCACCTCTCTGGATCTCAGCGTCCTGGTCAGTTAAAGCAGGGGTCGTCATACTGGTCCCAAAGGGTTGTTGTGAAGGAAAAAGGAAATTGTGTGCAAAACACTCATGAGAAAATATAGGAGAGCGCCTTCCCTGGGAACAGAGATCCACTGCCGTTGACGCTACTGGAGCCCTGAGCAGGGACAAGCTGAAGGAGTGGAGAGGGCTGGGGTGGGGCCTGCACACCCCTCCTAGGCCCATGGGTCTCTCATGTTCTGACCATCACTGTGTATGGTGACCATGTCTGGGAGAGTCCAATCCAGCTAAGGCATGCACAAAAAAGTCCCTCCCACTAAAGTCAAATTTTATTTGCTCACTCACTCATTCATTCATTCACTCACTCATTCACTGACTCACTCATTTCTTCATCCACTTAATCATTTACTCACTCCTTTCCTCATTTACATATTCACTCACTTATTCACTAACTCAATCATTCACTCACTCATTCACTACCTCATTCATTCATTCATTCATTCACTGACACGCTCTGTCATTCGTATATTCATCCACTCATTTATTCGTTCTAAAATATTTAATAAGCTTTGCACATTATATATATAGTTGCTTGGGACTTGCAGCCATGAACGCGATGGTCAAGGTCACTGCCCGAACTGTGGAGGGGGTAGGGGGAGTAAAAACCCAGCAAAAAGTATGCTTGATAAGTACAAATGGTGATAAGTGCTATGAAGAAAATAAACAGGCTGAGTGAGAGTGGCAGGGTGGGGCCAACTCCATAGTACAAGAGGGTGTGTGTGAGATGACATTTGAAGCAAAATCTAAAAAACCGTAGACATCCAGGGGAGGAACTTGATCAGAACTCTTCCTGAAGCCCTTCCAATAGATTTGCTGCCTTGGTCATTAAAATGTAGTTAGCTCCTTGTTTGTTTTTTTTTTAACTCTAAAGATGAAGAATATTTAATAAAACAATGCACCAAAAAGTGCTTTGTACAAGCCTGGCATATTTTATATTTAATAAAAACACTATTTTTTAAAGTGAATTTATTTCTTTACAATATTAAGAACAATTTTTTCAAGTCCCTACCCATAATGCCTTCTCCCCGCCGTCATTTTAATACCTGCAAAGTCTGGTAAACTGCTGTTTTATCACCATTATATCCGTACAAAAAGGTATGTCGATGTGTTTTGCTCTTTAAACCCTTGTAATGCTCACCTTAGCGGTTCCATCTTGTAGATTCATTCCTCCGTGATAAATTCTGAGAGTTGGAATGGCAGGGGGCGAGATAAGCTTATTTTTAATGTTTATGATACATTTCACCAAACTGACCTTCACCAATTTGCCCAGAGGGGGAATGCCCAAAGAGGCCTTTCTCCTTTCCTTCCCTTTTTCCTACTAAGGACGGAAGGAATGAAGACTTCTCAGGGGTCTGGGTCAGCCTGCTGGGGAGGACTTAATTATGGCTAATGGTCTCTTGTCTTTGTGAAGACGCCACTGGGTCCGTCCCCCAGCCTGGGGAGGGAGACCCTTGCTGGACACTGCAATGCAGCTACCTCTCTTTGTAAAAAGGGTTGGATGGCTTTTTAACTCACTGGGGACCAGAGCAGGAGTCTTAGAAAAACAAAGCTAGGGGACCATTGGAGCCAACAGCTGTCAGTGGGGCCAGCCCTGCTCAAAATCTACTAATTTATTTATTTATTTATTTATTATTATTATTATTTCTTAGCTGAGCCATCCTGCCGCCTGTTCGCAGCTCAGCTCGGGCTGGGCATCGAACCACTGTTGCTCAGAGCTCAAACTCTTGAGTGAGCTCTTAACCAACTGAGCCACTCGGCCAGCCCCCCAAAATCCACCAGTTTATTAACTCACTGCCTTGTGCCTTCAGGAATTTTAAAAGAGGAGAAAACAAACATTTGTTTATTCATTCTTCTTGTCTCCTGAGACCTCAAACCAACTCGAGGTCCAGTGATCAGAGGAAGAGACTCAGTGAAATATGACTTCAAACGCCGCTAAGCAAAGGGTCTTTTAGAGGGATGAATTGGTGAAGAAATGGAATTTAGGGGACAAGAGCATTTTAAAGCATATGTGTTGAAAAAAATCTGGAACATAGCCAAATGCAGCGAATTCCCCTGAGCCTAGCAACCAAGTTCAGCAGTGATTATTATTGCTAACTTTGGACAAGGATGTTTTTAGCATTTTGAGGGGGCCCTCACTCCACATCTTAAAATGCATCCATACTACATCATAAATGCAATTTTATATAGATACCTGAGTTGAGCTGTTGGCAAGTTGACATCAAGTTACATTTTGTCAACATTTAAGCATTCATTCATTTTTTTTTTTAAAGATTTTTATTGGGGAATTGGGGGGATGGGAAGAGCACTGGGGAATTGGGGGAAGGGGAACAGACA
>NW_017731412.1:2907185-2914130 GCF_001890085.2 Hipposideros armiger | reverse complement strand
AACCATCGCGCCACTCGGCCGGCCCTGGATGCATACTTCTTTGTGCCACCACGTCCACATCCAACAACAAGAACCTCTAGATTTTTTTTTCTGAAATGGGAATGCAGCCTATTTTGCCATGACCCAGCGTTGAATGAATGAGCTGTGGTTTCAGGGCCCGGTAGAGAAAAACCACAGAAGCAGATCCCATATTTTTCTTGGAAATAAGTTCCAAGCAGCCATTAAAGTTAATACGTGTGTGTGTCACTGAATTATTCAAGGATCGATTTCTTTAGCCGTGGCCCAAAGACTTTAAAAAAAAATACGTAAGTCATCTTTAGAGATTATTTTTGTTTTATATTTTTTATAACCTTTTTTTGTTTTGTTTTGCCATCTCAAGATTTCCCCCACAATCGAACACTTTACAAATTATAGTCTTTAACTGCAAAAGTAATATATGTCTTATTGTTAAAAAAGAAATTAAATCCATCTCCCACCCCTATAATGCCTTTAGTCCTCCCATATTCTAGTTCCCTAAGAGTAACAGTAATGTGTGTGTTTAAAGGAATTTCTTTTTAAATCAGGTGAATTATCTCAATATCAAATTTCGCAAATGTTCAAAGAACTTCAAGTCCTCAGATGTGAAAACAGAAGTCTAGACTCTCCTCTGGGGTATTTTAAGATTTTGCTTACAACTCGACAATCCCTTCCTCCCCCATTTTCACTTAAAAAGAAAAAAAACAAACACAAAAAAACGCCTAACATTTATCACATGCCTACTCTGTGCCAGGTACTGTATACATGCTTCTTCACATAGTTTATCCTTCTCTTAAGCCTATTATCTCCCATTACACAGATTAGGAAACTGAGGCTTTGAGAGGTAAACCCGTTTTCTCAAAATGCCTTAGCTAGGAAGTGACTGATGTAGAACCTGGTCCCAGGGATCTGTTTTCGGGAAGCACTCGCCTCCTTGTACCTGTCCAGGCCAGGGTTTCTCAGTCTTGGTTGCTACTGGCATTTTGAGCCAGATAAATTGGGGGGCGGGGGGGCTGTCCTGTGCACTGCGGGATGGTTAGCAAGCGTCCCTGGCCTCTACCCACTAGAAGCCAGTAGGAACACCCTTTCACCCCCATTTGGGACAACCAAAAATGTGTTCAGACGTTGTGAAATGTGCCCCGGCTGGGGCGAAAAAAATCCTCCTTTACAAAAAATGAGAAGTGCTCTTCTTGGCTAACGTCTCATTCGGAGTGGCAGTGTGTGGTCCAAATGCTCTCTCGGCTGGGACATCCCAATCTTTGATGGAACCGTGAGCTGGTTTTCTTTTTTTTTGTTTGTTTTTTATTAGCTGAGTCATCCTGCCACCTGTTGGCAGCTCAGCGGCTGCTCAGCTCGGGCTGGGAATCTAACTGCTGTTGCTCAGAGCTCACACTCTTGAGCGAGCTCTTAACCAACTGATCCATTCGGCCGGCCCTCGTGAGCTGGTTTTCTTACTCCTGTCACGAGCTTCCTTTCCTTTTACCTTCTCCAGGAACTCTGGGTGCACCATGGGGTTCCCTCCTCCCTATAATACGCCAAGGCCCATTAGTTTAATTTTTGTCCTTTCCATCCTCACGCCATCTCTCCGGGCTTAAGCGCGTATTATGACTCACCCCTTCTCGCCTTGGCTAGACCGAGGGGAGGCCTTGGAGGTAAGGGCTCTGTGATCTATCCTCCCACCACGTCTTTGATCTCAAAGCCAAGAGCAGGGCATGGCACAGAACAGGTGTAAGTACCTGTTTGGCAAATGGAAAGAAAAGCTACACAGGAGTAGTTGGTGAAGACCTCTGGGCTGGGAGGGGGGTTAAGAACGAGTGAGTTTTGTCTTTCACCTGCATATAGTTGTGTATTCTTTGAATTGAAAAGAAAAGAAAATAAAAAAGCAAGTATGAGCTACTCTTATAACATAAAATATGTTAAAATGTTCAATGAGGCTGAATACACAGGATGCTCCCAACTTGATCTTTTAAAAAATATCTACACAAAGACACGAGGGAAAATAGAGCAAAACCCTCAGGGGTTGTCCCCGGGTAGGGTTTATTTTTCTTTTGTGCCTCCCAGGAGTTCTCAGAGGTGCCCGCACCTGCTCCAGAATGGGGGGGGGGGCATGGGGGGACCCGGCCTCATCCCCGGGGCTCTGTTACTCACTAGCTGTGCGACCTTGGGCATCCAAGGTCATCTTCTGAGCTTCAGGTTTGTTCATCTGCAAAATGAGATAATAAGAGCAGGAACCTCAGCATACGGAAATGGAGTGATTCAGGGAGATAAGGATGTAAAACAAAGCGCTTGAATCAGGGCTCAGTAAGTGGTGGGAATTATCTTTCTCATCAAATACGTATTCTTTCTCTTTTTAACGTGAAAAGATGATCAAAGCCAAGAAATCTTTTTTTTTTTTTTTAATCCTGAAGGAAGGGTATCAGAACATCTGCTTGCCCCTTTTCCTCATGCCCAGACAGTCCTCCCCTCCATGGCTGGGACAGATGGGCCACCTCATGCCCTGGGGAGGCCCCTCAGAAGCCCCAGTGGCCAATGCAGGGGACCCTGGGTGGCTTCAAGCTCAGAGCCACGTCTAATGAACCCAGAGACTTCATTCATGTAAATATACCTGTACTCCCAGAGGAAAACAGCAAATCCCTCAGTTGTCAGGAATTGCTAATGACTTCATCTTTTGTCTTTGAGGTCAATTCCGAGATATTTTATTTCCCTAGTTATTTGGCTCCGGCTGATAAGAAATTGGTTGTTGCCGTTCGTCCACCCTCTTTGCTTAACCTGCAGAGCAAGCCTGCTGCGGCTTGGACTATTCACCCGTTACAGGCGAGGACATTGAGGGTGAAGGCGGTGAGGAGACCGCCAGCTGGTAAACNTGTGTGTGTGTGTGTGTGTATACAGAGGGTGCCAAAAAATGTATACACATTTTAAGAAAGGAAAAAACTGTATTAAAATTACACTGATGGGAACCACTTTGAGCACCTCTTGAAATTGCAGAAGTCAAACACAACTTGTATTCATCTTTTGTTATCAGTATATATATTGAGTATTATAATTTTAATACAGTTTTTTCCTTTCTTAAAATGTGATTTTTTTTGGATCTATCTATCTATCTATCTATCTATCTATCTATCTATCTTTGTTTCTCAAACCCTATTCAGCTGCTCTTATATATTTACATATAAATATTCCATATACATAAATTTCATTTCTTGCTAAAACAATTACATACCAGCAGCCAAAGACATATGGAATCATTTCACAATTCCAACAAAAGTTTGGGGTTCGCTCCTCCACTCTTCCTGTCCTTGAGTCCAGAAATCTGACTGAACATTGGCCGAGTATTTTGAAATTTACTAATTATTTTTTACTGTTGTTACTCAATATAATGTGTTTCCCATGTTGCTAAATAGGTTTCACACCCACCATTTTATTCATTATGTAATCGGTCCACCCCTTTACATGCTAACTTATTTACACACACAGGTTGTTGTGAGAATGGAGTTGATGTAAGAAATGAGCTTGGGACAGGGTTTGGCCCATATTAACTGCTCAATAAATGATAACGTTATTTTCATTTCATCCTCACAACAAGCTTCTGAGGGACGGATTATTACCCTCATTGTACAGATGAGAAAACTGAGGGAGGTTAGGTAACTTGTCCTGGATAAGGAGTGAAGTCTAAGCAAGAACTGTTTGGTGAGTTAATCATTTCTGAATCCCTGGATCTCCCATCTGGCCCACCTCCCACCTTGGGGCAGGTCTTACTTACAGTCCAAAGAATTCAGTCTTTGATGTGCTAATCCCATTTGTTTGAATGGAGATCAGAAAAGGATACCGAGATTTATTTATGTAGTTCCTGACTCTAAAAGGCCTCTTGAGATGAGCAAGGTTAGCTAGTCATTGTGTTGTTGGGTTAATGGATTGTCACCCAAGGTCAGGACCTTCCTGCTCACCCTGACAGTTGAATGACCTCGGACAACACATGTCAACTTTTAGTCTGAATCTCAGTTTCTTCATCTCTAAAATGGGCGCCCTTTTTCTAGAGGGGGCCGCGCTGGCACCAGCAGGATGCAATTGACCTGACTCTGGACCCCATGCCCTCCGCCTCCATCCAGCCAGCACCCCAAGTTCAAATCCATATCCCAGACACCTCATTCCTGCTTCCCTGTCTCCCCGACACCTTCCTCCTTTTTTCAGTTAACCTACAATAGTCTCCCCTCCTCCTCAGGAGCAAACCCACTGATGTCCTCATCGCTAAAGTGAAGATAACACTGTCCAAGTCAGAAGTTTTTATGAGGATTAAGTGATAAAACATATTGAAAACACAATGCGTTGCACATAGCTACTACTCAAAATAAATGTAGTCATTTTGTGGTGGTTAGCCCGATTAAGAGACACGTCCAACTGTGCAGTCTAGCAACTGTCTCCTCTGACAATTTCCAAAACACCGCTGACCACACAACAGTATTTAGGTCCAATTCCTTTCTCGTTTGGGAAGGGCTTTCTCTTCCTCCAAGAAGGGAAAACAGGAGTGGTGATGGTGGAGCTGAACAGGCCACCAGAAAGTCAAATTCTAACGGAGGCCACCAGATGGCTCTTCCTAGAGGCCTGGCTTTAAATAAAGTCCCAGGGCTGTTCAACAGCTTTCCTTTCCTGAGAGATGACATCCTGTTTGACATCCCGGGACCCCCATAGCTTCTCAGTGGCTCCGAAGCTCAGGGCTGGGAGTCCCTTGGAAGGTAGTCCAGATCTGCTTGCTTTCTTTCTCTCGATTTCTCCCTGAACGTGCATTTTTTTTCTCTGGGCGGGCGTTGACTATCTGATTTGGGTTGCTTTCTGAGTCTCCAGTGTGTGCATATGCAGAGAGGCCTGCAGATAGCACATCTTGCCCCCTTCACCAGACCCGTTCAAAGACAAAATCAAGATAGAATCCAAGAACTCAAATCTCAAAAGCCAGTGAAGCTGTTCTATGGAAGACAAGCCTCCACTGGCTCTATTTTGGGAGTTCCCAGCATTCCAGCCGATAAGGAGTCTCCTTTGAAAACGGCCTGCCCAGGAGGCAAAGTGGGTGGAAGGTGTAACAGGGACCACCTCTTAGAAGAGCAGGTACTGGCCATTTCCAGAACGCTCCGTCTTCTTTATACTTTTACAACAGTTTGCCAAGGCCGACAGGCAACAGACCCCTTTGAATAGAGGAAGATACAGAGGTGCAGAGATCACATACCCAAGGTCACCTAAGTGGTGGAGGCAGGACGCACACCCAGAACTTGCCACATAGCCCATGGCTTCCAACTTCTGGTCTTTAGTCCTCTGTGTGACCCCGACCCCCACCCCCACCCCCACACTGTCCTATATTTAAAATCTGCTGTTGGGAACCAGGATTTCTAGGAGAGACCTGTTCACTTTTTGCTGGTTCCGAAATTAAGCGATCCCAAGCTGTTTGTGGATGACAAGGATTCAGAGACTGTGGTTTTCACCAGGCCTTGCAGGCACTGGTATATATGCATTCTAGAGAGACTGGGAAAGTTTGCAGGATAAAAAGTCCCCGGCGGTTCATGTGCATTGCACTGGACAAATACAAGTTCAGAATCACTTCGAAGTAGTTTACTGAGGAACTATGGATGCATACTTCTTTAAAGATTTTTTTTTTTAATTGGGGAATTGGGGGGATGGGAACAGTGCTGGGGAGTTGGGGNCGCGCCACTCGGCCGGCCCAAGCATTCATTCATTTTAATTGAACAAGGTTCTCCCCTCCTCCCTTGGGTGGTCTGCGGAAAGGTGTCCATTGCCCTGAGTAGTTATACTAGCCTTGTTTTAGAGACACAAAATGACACTTGGGTCAGTAAAAAGAGCCATTCCACTAATTAGAAACCTCTTAGGAGGTTTTAGGTCCTGTGGGGCTGGAGGAGGGATTCTCAAAGATTCAGCCCAAACTTTCCTTACCAGTGTGTGTGTGGGGGGAGGGAAATCAAAGAGCACTCTGTGTGTCGTGGATTATGCCAACGAAAGTTTTTGCCATCAACGTTTTATAAACGGGGATGACAGCTGTACTACATATAGAGGTAGCGGATATTCTTCTTCTTCCTGTAGTTTTTGCTGTGTTTCATTAACGAGTCAGTGTTATTCCCATTACTTGTTTTCGCGAGGAGACACAGGCTCAGAGAGTTACAGTAACTCACCTAAGGTCGCACAGCACCTGCTGGAGCCTGAATTCGATCTCTGGTCTTATCCACTAGATCATAAGCTCTCATGTGACCTCTGCGGTGGACACCCCAGCCCCTGGGTTCAGAATTTTGTCTCCCCTCCTTACAGAGAAACCTATCATTCATTCCATCATCTCTGAGTCTTGGTGTTCTTGTTTGTTAAACAAAGTTAATAGTAATAGCTACTTACCTGGAGGCCACAGGCTTACCTTAGTTTACATGTGAGAAAACCCTTTATAATCAGCCATGTCTCCCTTAGATGGGAGTTATTCTTCTATCTCTATTGCTATTTTTACAAGGGAAGGTCAGAAATAGATTAGAAGGGGAGTGAATACGGAAATGAACCTGTGTGAACCCCAGCAGGTGACATTTTAACAGCTCATCATTCGGTCCCCAGCACTGGGCCCAGCACACAGTAGATGCTCAATATTTATTTGGGAGGGGGAATGAAATCCTAAAAGGAAGGATAGGTTCCTCACCTAAGCTGTGAACCCCAGGGGGTCAATGGATGGGCTCTCGGGCGGACATCTATGAATTTCCATGGATGGGAGGCACCCACCTTCTGGGTTCTGGGTCTGTGCACTTTCCTGGGAGGAGAACAGGGGCTTGTGATACACAAAAATGTGGGAGGGAACCCTTCAGCAGCACTAGCCCACAGAATTGGCCTTCTGACAAACTTTTCCTGAAAGTGCAAAGTGGTTAGAGCAGATGAACAGGATTTCAAAAACAAACACGT
>NW_017731412.1:2899012-2907104 GCF_001890085.2 Hipposideros armiger | reverse complement strand
TTCTTCCTTTCCTCCTTTCACTTCCCTACTCCCTATAACTGCTTCCTGGGGTCACCTCCTAAACAAAACACTTGCCCTCACATCCTTGTCTCAGACTCTGCTTCTAGGAAAGCCCAACCCAAGACATTGCTCTTCTCCATAGTCACCCTTCTGCTCCATCTTTCAATCTGCATCCCTGTGCTTCATGTTGACTCATGCCCAGAGCCAACATGCCAACACCAGCAGCCACTGGTCCAGTAACGAGGTGGGTGCTGAGGCTGCTGGTCCAGTAGCGACGTGGGTGCTGAGGCCTCTAGTCCAGTAACAAGGTGGGTGCTGAGGCCGCAGGTCCAGTAAGAAGGTGGCTGCTGAGGCCACTAGAATATAGCAGACAGAACCCAAGACTATCTCAGCAGGTCTAGTCTCCAATTCTTGCTCTTTCACCGTCAGCAGCTAATCTGGGCCATGTCCCTCAGTTCTTCTGAGCCTCAATATTCTCTCCTTCTCTTACAGAGCAGTGGGAAGTGAAAATGAGATCCCCTAAAGCTGCACTTTTATTTGACATTAACTATAATAAATTCAGTTCTCTAGCCTTGACAGCCATACGGGGCGAGTGGCTACAGGACTGGACAATTGAGAAGACTCCCTGTCTTTATCTTGCAGGGAGTTCTACTGGAGAACGCTGGCAGACAGCAATGGTGTTTGACGTTTTAAGAACATAGGACATCTAGAGAATTTAGGGACACTGTCTCCTTCTCCCCTTCCTCCCACATATATAGTTTTGTATGTGGTTCCAAGATGTTTGTGAATGATTAGAAACCGATTCAGACCCTCTGAAACAGTGCACGCTGGAAGCACCATATTAATGTAATGACACACAAGGCGCTTTGAGAAAATTGGTCTTACTAAACCCTCACAATAATCCTCCACGTTCAAGTCTGCCCTCACTTTCCTTTGACAGAGGAGGAAACAGACTCAGAGAGCCTCAGTGACTTGCCCAAGATCACACAGCACCTACAGGAAANTGTTCAGCATCTTAGCTGTGGAGGGCAGTGTCACTGGCCCTCATATGTGGGATCCGAACCGGGGCCCTCTGGCATCCCAAGTGAGTTCTTAACCATCGCGCCACTCAGCCGGCCCTCATCATTTTAATTGCTGCGTATGTAATATGTAGTTCATTGTGTGTGTCACCATGTCCCATTTCACTGCTGGTGGGCTGTGGGGCTGTGTCAAGTTTGACGCCATCACGCAAATGATGTGGGAACAACATTCTTGGCTGTTTCCCCTGGGGGGGACATGTGCACGCGTGCATCTGAGTGTCCCTAGGGAATATCACCCCCAAAGTGGAACTGCTGGGGTGTAGGGTGCATATATATTCAGCACCCTGCCCCCTAAAATGGTCATAGGGGCTTCGTTCTCGGTCTCCTGGGTAAGAATTGGAGGTACTGGGGTTTTCTTCTATTCCTGTCTCAATCTCTCAAAAAAGAAAAAAAGAAAAAAAAGGCGAAAGAGAGAGAAGTGTCCTACCCCATAATCTCAAGTTGCCCGGGGGTCTTTCCATTGACCTGCTGAAGCAGGCTTGCCCAGACAAAGGAGAGCAGGGATGGATGGCCACCAGCCTTTGATGCCTATCTGAGTGAGCCTGGGATGGATTTGGGCTTCTCTGGTGACTCAACCAGGAAGAATCTTCCTAGCTGAGCTCTCTGGCGCCAGCCCCTGCCTTTCCACCCCCCACCCCAGTCAGCTCCAGGAAGGGAGAGAGAGGTTCTCCTGGGCAGGAGCGACGCCCCATGATTGCCTTTGGGCTCTCACTTTTTTTCCCCACAATAGAGAACTCATTGAGTTCTTGAGTTGTATTTTACCATTGTCCCCAAAAGGAAATACGTCCTTTCTAATTGTGAAGATGATTGTTATGGCCTTAGAAAGAAATGAAAAAAAAAAATCAGAATTCTAAAATGTATAAAAAAGGAAAATAAAAATGATCACCGTTTAGAAATAGGTATATGTGTGTGTGTGTATGTATGTGTTTGTGTATATATGTATATATCTCTATATGCACATATCATATATGTACTATTAGGGAAATTTGCTTGTGGATGGTATATTAGATAATAGAGATAACTGTCCTGTGATTATGTAAAAGGCTATCCTTGCTCTTAGGAGATACATGCTGGAGAACTAAGGTGTAAAGTGTCCTGATGTCTGCAACTCACTTTCAAATGGTTACACACACACACACACACACACACACACACACACACACACACACACAAATAACAATCATAACCTGTGTATAGGCAGATGTAGGTGTGGATATAGATATAAGTATAGACATTGTTATAAAGCAAATGTGGCAAAATGTCAGCAATGCTGACTTTGGCTAAAGGGACTATGAAACTTCATTGTACTATAGCTGCAACTTCTCTGTGAAATTTGAATTTTCTTCCAGCTTTATTAAGATGCAATTGAGATAGAACATTGCGAAAGCTTACGGCATACAATGTGATGGTTTGATACGCGTATATATTGCAAAATGATTACTGCAATAAAGTTAGTGAACATACCCATCAGCTCACACAATTACATTTTGTATGTGTATCGGTGGTGAGGCCATTTAGGATTTACTTTCTTGGCAACTCTCAAATATGCAACACAGTATTGTTAACAAGAGTTACCATGCTGTGTTTTGGATCTCCAGAACTAATTCATCTCGTAACTAGAAGTTTGTACCCTTTGATCAACATCTATGCATTTACCCCGGCCCCTGACAGTCACCAACCTGCTCCGTGTCTACAAGTTTGGCGTCTTTTTAGATTCCACACATAAGTGAGATCATGTGATATTTGTCTCCTCTGACTTATTTCACTTTAGCACAATGCCCTCAAGGTCCATCCATGTTGTTGCAAATGGCAGAATTTCCTTCTTTTTATTATGGCTGAAGAATGTCCCATCGTATGCAAATGCCACATTTTCTTTATGCATTTATCTGTTGATGGACACAGGCTGTTTTCATATCTTGTCTAGTGTGAATAAAGCAGTGAACATGGGGGTGTTACAAACCCATTTATTATCCTTTGTGTTTTTTCTACTAGCCATCCTACCAGGTGTGAGGTGGTATCTCATTGTGGTTTTGATTTGTATTTCCCTGATGATTAGTGATGTTGAGCCTCTTTTCATGGACCTGTTGGCCATTTGTATGTCTTCTCTGGAAAACTGTCTACTGAGGTCCTCTGCCCATTTTTAAATCAGATTATTATTATTTTTTATTGAGTTGTATACGTTCTTTATTTATGTTGGATATTCACCCCTTACTAGATAATATGGTTTGCAAACACTTTGTCCCATTCTGTAGATTGCCTTTTCGTTTTGTTGAATTGTTTCTTTCAAAACGAAAAGCTAAAAGTGACCTCTAAATCCCACTATCGAAAGGGAACCACTGTGTATATCTGATGAATTTTCTATACAACTCTAAGATTTCACATACGTGCACACACACATACATGTAAGTTTACATGCATGGGCTTGTACTACACTTGCTGACTTGTAACAATTACTTTTTTGTTGTTCTCTCTTCATGTCAGCGTTAAGGTTAGCTGTTTTTAATGACTGCTTATTATGTTTGGATTTTTACTCTTCCCTGAAGTGCTTTACTTGAGATTATCTTATTTAATTTCTACAACAGTGTCATGGGGTAGGTATTGTCATTACCCACATGTTAAAGATGAGACTGAGGCTTTAGCAAGGTGAATGACTTACCCAAAGTCACCCAGACAGTTTTCTCTAATTCCAGGCATCTGGGGCTCTTAAACAATTGTCTTTGCTTAAAGCAAGATGTATTTGCAATTTCCTTCTGCGATCAAACCAAGCAAAGGCAAGGCTGATTAGATCATTGAAGTTCATCCCCCCACCACCAAGGGGCGTGGCCAGAATTGGGGTTGGGGTGGTGAGGCCGACAGCTTCTGCTGGAGCTCTGCTGCCCCCTGGTGGCGAGGCTCTTTCATTGCCTAGCTGGTCAGTCCCTTAGCAGGGGTCAGTTTTCTTTGAATTCACACACCCTTTAGGCAACAAGAACACTAACAATATAACAGTCATTATGTAAATATTTAAAAGATATTGAACTGAGAGTTACATACACTATCAATCCAAGCCTTTTAACGCTGTGATTATCCCTATGCCATCGAGAGGGAACTGGGGTTCGGAGTGGTTAACCCCTCAATGGCAGCAAAACTCAAATTCAATTCTAGCTCTCACTGGTGCTTAGGTGAGCCCGATACAGCCTTCCAATCTGACACAAAGCAATATCCGTGAAACCCTTTGGTAAATTTAATCTGGTCCCAAGGCAGGATGGTAGAGATCTAGAATGTGAGTTCAGGGGTCTGGCAGTCCTACAATTCTAATCCTGCCCTGCCACTCCCTAGTTCTATGACCTTGAGGAAGACTCTTGACTTCTCAGAAACTCATGTGAAAACAGGGATGAAATGAGTCATGCAAAGGAAAGAGCTTAGCCCAGGGGCTGGCACAGTAGAAGCAGTCGATAAGTTAGAGCTTCCTGTCCAGCTAGTACAGGGAGCCCTGAACCGAGAACCAGGGTCCTGGGTTCAGGTCCTGGCTCTGATAGTCACAAGATGGGAGCAGGTCCCTTTGCTTCCTCCTGCACTAAAGACATCCATCCAAAAACTATTGAATGCATTGTACGTCATCATCATCATCGTCATGTTTTCTGTCCTATAGAATTCTAAAGTCAGATGTGCCTGACTTTGGGTCTTCTTGTCTTTGCTCACACTGTTTCTTCCACCTGCTCTGCCCTTCCCCACCCCCCATGAGAAAGTCAGTCTTGCAGCTAGCTATAAAAGAGCAGCGGCATGGGCATCGGACAGAGCTGGGTTCAAATTCCACCTCTTCTAATTCCAAGCTCTTGGACCTGAGTCAATTCACTTTCTTTTCTGAGCCTCAGTTTTCTCATCCATACATTGGGCATACTAATGGTGCAGACTACGCAGTATTGATGTGATCAGCTTCAGTCGTGGCATGCATTATGTTCTCAATAACTGTTAGTGAATTCTTGAGTAATACTTTATCTCATGAGGCTGTTTCTTGGTGCTGAATGGGGTTATGGTCAGGTTTCAATGGAAGGGGGTGGGGAGGAGGAAATAACTCGATTTGAATGTTCCCATCATAAACCTCAATCTAGGTTAATCAGCATGTATGTCAGTGGCTCAGTGTAAGCCACCATTTATCCCCAGAGATGAAGGAATTCCCATAAAACTCTAGGCGTCCAAACAAACATCTTCCCACACTCAACACATCCCATTCCCACAACCTTGGGCCTCTCCAAGGAATACAGCAAGATGGAACACTTTGCAAGATGCTCCGTGCTGGCTTCTTCTTTGGGAAAAGAAGCCTAAATAAAGTGAAATGTCTGAAGTCCGCTTCATCCGTTTCGGGGACTGTCTTTTAGGTGCGGTGACTCTGATGGCTGCTGGGTAATTTTGGTTTCTTCCCAGCATCCTCTTCGAATAGGTGTTCTTCATCAAACCCATGGGGGTGCTGCAGCCAGAGAGACCTGGGAAGGAATTCTGGCTTCTCCAATTACTTGCTATGTGATCGTGGTCAAGTCATCTTACCTTTCCAAGTCCTAGTTCCATGTCTATAACACGCAGATACTTGGCGTAGGTATTGTTAAAGATTCAATCAAACCGTATCTTCGCCAAGTGCTTTGATACCTTATGTTCCAGGCCTTTATAGCTTATAGCTTTGCGGCAAAGCACCTTAAAACTTAGTGCTGAAAACATCAACAACATTTATTTTGCTTACAGATATGCAATATGGCAGGGCTTGGTGCAGACAGATTGCCTCTGTCCCACTCAGCCTCAGCTGGGGTGGCTCGAAGGCTGGGGGCTGGGATTATCAGATGACTCACTCATTCGCAGGTCTGCTGGTTGGTTCCTTAACTCTCGGCTGGTGCCTTAACTGAGTCCATCTGCCCGCACACCTACATGTGGCCTCTCTGTGTGGCTTTGGGCTTCCTCACAACATGGCAGCTGGGTTTTCGGGGTGAGTGTCCCAAGAGAGAGATGGCTTAAGTGGAAGCTATCTCATCTTTTATGTCCTTATCTCAGAAGCTATATAACTTATTTTCTGCAACGTTCAATTCATTCAGTCAGCCACAAAAGCCTGCTTAGGTTGAAAGAGAGGAGAGCTATTTCCACCTCTTGATGGGGGTGGGTGACAAGGTTCTGGAAGAAAATGGGGGACCAGAAATATTACTATGGCCTTTTTTAATTTTAATTTTTTAAAAAAATTAACTTTATTGGGGGTGACATCAGTTAATAAAATTATATAGGTTTCAAGTGTCCAATTCTATAATACATCATTTGTATATTGCATTGTGTGTACAAACCACCCCAAGTCAAATCTCCTTCCATCACCAAATATCATATATTTGACCCTTTTTACCCTTGTCTACCTACCCCTGTCCCTCTTTCCCTCTGGTAGCCACTAAATTGTTGTCTATGCCTGTGAGTTTTTGTCTTGTTTGTCTGTGGCTTTCAGTTTTACATCTCCCATATGAGTGAAGTCATACGGTTCTCGACATTTTCTGTCTGACTTATTTGGTTTAGTGTGATATTTTCAAGATCCATCCATGTTGTCACAAATGGCACTATTTCATCTTTTCTTATGGCAGAATAGTATTCCATTGTGTATATGTACCACATCGTTTTTATCCAATCATCTATCGAAGGGCATTTTAATTGTTTCCATGTCTTGACCGCTGTGAATAATGCTGCAATGAACATAGGGGTACATATGTCTTTACAGATAAATGTTTTTAAATATTTTGGGTAGATACTCAGAAGAGGGATTGCTGGGTCATATGGTAATTCTATTCTTAATTGTTTTGAGGGATCTCCATGCTGTTTTTCCTTAGTGGCTGCACCAATTTACATTCCCACCAGCAGCGTATGAGGGTTCCTTTCCCCCCACAACTTCTCCAACGCTTATTATTACTTGTCTTGTGGATAATAGCCATTCTAATTTATGGCCTTTTGGGGAAAATATAAATTGTGTCATCTAGTAAGAGCTGAAGAAAGACTAAATCTTAAGAGTACTCCCTCTGGCCTTACATATATATTTTTTAATTTGAAAAACCAGGAATAAATATTACCTACTTTGTGGAGATGTTGAAAAAATTACAAATAGTATAGGAATATTTCCTGGTATGTAGTAGGTGCTCGATAAATGGGTATATTAAACTACCAACTCATATTTGTTGAGCCATTGCCAGGTACCAGGCACTGCTGTCAGAGCACTTTATTGTGTTTTGTTTCATTTATTCCTCACAACACTCCTATAATGCGGGTTATATCATTATCTCTGTTTTACAGATGAACAGAGAGGGTAAACGACTTGCCTAAGTGTCACACAGCCGATTAGCAGGATCTCCAGGATTCAAACCCATGCAAACAAAACACCATGCTGCCTCTTAGTGATGGAAGCACTCTCAGTACAAAGGTTTACAGTGTGACCCAGAGGAAAATATTAAATCCATACAGCCAAGAAACAGAGGCCAACGTGGAAAAGGTGACCGAAGGCTGACGTTTAATTGCTTGTGTCCCTGCCCCCCCAAAAGCTATGATTAGGAGGGCCCACAAATGACACCCTGATCTTCCAACAGCCCTTCCTGCAAATGCACATATTGTAAAACCCTAAAAGTTAAGAGCGGAATGAGAGACAATGACTTGCCTCTAAGGGACAGAGGTGTTCCCTTTGTAGCAGAAGATAGAGCTAGGGAAAAGCTAAACAAATATTAATAGAAAGAGAGCTTTCTATTAGATTCTCAAGAACTGAAAATGGATGTTCTTGAGAGAGATTGAGCTCCCTGTCCCTGGAGGTATTCAAGTATTTGTTGTGAATAATATAGAGCTATTACATTATTTTGTTGAGTTGAAGACTCTTTCATCAGATAGCTCCTGGCACGTCTTCTTTATAGCATTTAACACATCAACTAAGGAATTATTTATGCAAATACGTATTTGATGTCCTCTTACACCGTTACGTGCCTGTGTGTTTCTGGAGGACAGATGATTCGAAACAAAGGGCATGTGATTTCAAA
>NW_017731412.1:2892606-2894996 GCF_001890085.2 Hipposideros armiger | reverse complement strand
GAGCTGTTGTTCACCATCTTAGCTGTAAAGGGTGCAGCATCACTGGCCCCCATGTGGGATCCGAACTGGGGCCCTGCTGCTCAGAGCTTGCACTCCGAAGCCAACTCTTAACCAACGAGCCACTCGGCCAGCCTGTAATTGGCCTTTTTAATGGATTGCATGGCAATATTGTGTGGATTGAAAGGTGAAGTTAACACTCTGAGAGGCCGAGAAGATGTCCGCTGGCCTCTGGAACAATGTGATGAGGCAGTGTCTCCTTCATGATCAAAGCCATGGTCCAGAGAGTCAGAATAAATCTGTAGTTGAGGGTGCCAGGCGCTGAAGGCTTGGGGTTAAAAAGCTGCTCCCCACTTACTAGCTGTGGGGTACTGGACACTCTGATCCTCTGTTCTGTTGTTGTTGTTTTTTTTGTAAAATGGGAATAGTACTGCTTTTCCTCTTGGGACTTCTGTGCACGTCAAACAAGACGTTGTCCGTGAGGCATTAAGTACACTCTATGTGTGTCGTGAATCTTAACTACACTCACCCGTTGTCCCATATGGATTAATGGCCTTCGTTTCCTACTCCGGCTGCTGCATGGGGAGTGGGTTGGAGTATGTTTCAGGGTGGGGCGTCGAGAGCTCTAGTGGTGGAAGGGAAGGTATGGGGGGAGGTCATGACCTGTGAAACCTTGACAAAGGGCTACTCAGGGGCCACTGTGTCCTTTCTCCCCTTACTGGCACAAGGAGGTGGGACATTTCCTGGCAGCGAGAGGGAAATGGGGAGTGATTCAGTGAGAAAAATAAAATCTTCCTGTTTTGCACATGTTTGCTTTCTTCCTGCATGATGCAACCCCAGGGGGCCATAAGACTCCTCATTATATTAAATATCAGGGGGCACGGAACCAGAGGTGTACTGCAGCATGCTGGGAGTTGCCAGGAAATGGTAGGTTATCGGTAAATAATGATCCCTTCTCTTTTCTTTAGAAGTCAACAGGCCCCCACAGGTATTATCATCTCATGCCTTCTTGTGACCTCTTTATGACCTCCCATTTTTACAAAGGCAGTGAGCTCAGAGAGTGGAGGAAACTTTTCATTCAATGTTAATTTCCATGCAGGGTCCCTGCAACTCTGCCTGACCTTCTGGAATCACTCAGAAACAGTATGAAGAAACCAGTGAGTACAGGAGTAATTCCATTATGGACAACTCAAAGCGTGCAGGATGGAAATAACCTCCATGTCCAGCAGGAGGGGATGAGTTGAAACATTATGGTATATTTATAAGGAATATTATACTGGTACAAAAAACAATGTTTTGTACCTGTGTTATGGACCTGACAAGACAGCTGTAATAGTTTATATTACACTAAGCAAAAAAGTTTGATTAGAAGATGGTATATTTAATATTATTTAAAAAGTATGTATGCATGCCTGCCTGCATGCATGTTTACAAAGCTATCGATCTAAATGTTAATAGTGTTAGGGCTGGCCAAGTGGCTCAGTTGGTTAAGAGCTCGCTCAAGAGTGCGAGCTCTGAGCAACAGGGTGGCCGGTTCGATTCATGGCCCAAGCTGAGCTGCCACTGAGTTGCCAACAGGTGGCAGGATGGCTCAGTTAAAAAAATAAATAAATAAAATAAATAAATGTTAATCGTGTTTATCTCTGGCTCTGGGATTACGAGGGCCCTTTTTCCTAACCGCATATCTGAATTTTCTATTTCTCCTACAACACACTTTCATTTTTCATGCAATTAAAATAATAAAAGCAAATATAAAATGGATAGAAAACTAATATTAAAATGTCATTTAAAAATTTTTTTAAATAATAAAAGCAAACATGAAATGGGCAGAGAAGGAAAACCTCTTAAAAATATATCAGGTTTAAAGAAGGCTGAGGTGGGGAGACATAGTTTGTTTTCAGTTATGGTGGTTTAATGAGAAATTATACCACGTAAGTTAGGAAAGTGAAAGGAATCGGTTACTAACAATAACAGCTAGCAACTTTTCAACTCTTTTAATATGTCTGGAAATTTATAGAGACTAAAAATAATTCTCACTATGAAACTGAGAGATTCTAATAACATGGGTTGAGCATTTAACTTGGTCCAATATTCTTCTAAACTCTTTATTTCAATAGTTAATTTAATCCTCCCCCAAACTCTATGGGGTAAGTGCTACTATTGGCTACTATCACCATCATTTGGAGATGAAGACTCTAAAGCTCAGAGAGTTAAACACACTTGCCCAAGGTCATGCCAATGATCATGCTCCCAGGAATCAACGGGCAGCCTGGTTCAGAGTCTGTTCTCCAGTGTCTCTCGTATTCTGTCTGTTGGTAGATTTTCAGCTTCATTTTATGGCTGAGAGCATGGTGGCTTAGAGAGGGCAAGTTCTCTGCCCAGTGACATGCTAG
>NW_017731412.1:2885691-2892234 GCF_001890085.2 Hipposideros armiger | reverse complement strand
CTTTAAAAAAAAAAAAAAAAAGGAAGCCACAGAGCAATGAGGTATATGTTTTGGAGCGTGTATGGGCAAGCCCAAAGAAATGATAATAATGATCAGCGATCTGGGAGAAGCAGACAGAGACAGAGGCAGCCAGAGAAATGGACATGTTCAAAAGACATTTATCTTTTATTATTTTTTTTAACCATTTCAGCATTTTATTTATTTTCAAATTTTTATTTTTCAATTACAGTTGACATTCAATATTATATTAGTTTCAGGTGTTTCCTTGCCAACTTGAATGAAATGATTTTTAAGTCTGGAGACATTTCAAGCAGATGTAACAAGTTATACGCCGCCATTAGAAAGTTCTGGACTGGCCAAGCCTGAGACTCTTCTAGTGAGTGCTGTGGACCCCTTTGGCAGTCTGGGGAAGCCCAGATCCCATTTCTGAATAATGTCTTTTAATGCATCGAACCCACAGGGAGAAAATCAATTTTATTAAAGAGATCATCAAAAGATGTGTTTTGAATTTAATTAATTTACTTTTTATATTAGTTTCAGGTAAAAAATGTTTCAATGCAGCATCGAAATGAAAAGAAACTTTGTGACGAGGACTATGTGAGAGAGAAGAAAGAAAATATTTATTAGGACTTCCTTAGGACCAGAACTTTCTATAAATCTTTGCAATACCCCTTTTGGAGAAGGAATTATCATCATCATCACCATCATCATCATTACCATCATCGTCATCATTGTTATTCCCTGTTTACACATGAGGAAACTGAAGATCAGAGAGGTGAAGTGACTTATTTAAGGTCACACAGCTTAGTAGGTGATGGGTGGGATTTGAACCTGGGCCTGCCTGACTCCAAAGGCCTGGGGAGGGAAAGGAGAGAGGAAGCCGAGAAAACTGGTGAAAGTCATGGCAGATCCAGAACCATGGTGATGGCGGCGAGGAGGAGGATGCTAATAGCAGCTAAAACTTGTATGGGCACGGTTCTAAGAGCTTTCTGTTCACTGATTTAATCACCTCAATAACACTACAAGGCAGATCATGTTACCGTCCCTATTGTACAGATGAGGAAACTGAGGCCCAGAGAAGTTAAATAACTTGCCTAGAGTTTGTCAGTGAGGATTCAGAGGCAGGCGTCACGGTGTTCCATTGCCTCTAGATTAGCATGACCGGTGACCTGGTATTGCTGCATGATTTACTCGCTTCCTTAGATACTGTGTGCCTTCCCCACGAGAATGGAAACTCCACACGAGACAGTTCTGTGTCTTGCGGACCGCTGTATTCCGGGGCTCACTGCATTGCCTGGTCTGTAAAATGGCATTCGACATTATTTTTTTTCAGTGACTGGATAAAGGAATGATAGCTGGGAAAAAGAATTAAAGAGGGAAAAGGGACCCAGGGAAGAATACAAGACAACTGGAGGGCTTTTTGCCAGACAGAGCTGTGAGTACACTTATGCAGTATGATGTTTTCTAACATAGCATATTAGAGTTCGAAGGGGGACCTTGGGGAGCATTCGGTCCACCAACTTATTTATAAGCGGGGAAACTGAGGCTCAAAGTCACCTCACAGATGAGTGACACAGTGCAGGCTACATTTTCTGTCTTAGAAGCCTATGGCGTATATTCACATCTCCAGATTTCTTCCTTCAAAGGCCAGCTTCATTCCATCCACAAAACTTGCTTAAGTTTATCCTTCAGTGGGGAC
Source organism: Hipposideros armiger (assembly GCF_001890085.2). Lineage (NCBI taxonomy): Eukaryota > Metazoa > Chordata > Mammalia > Chiroptera > Hipposideridae > Hipposideros > Hipposideros armiger. Next base: position 2,890,535 of record NW_017731412.1, on the reverse strand, counting down.
CATTGAGGCCGCGACATGGAGCCTTTTCCAACAACAGCTGCCCTTGTGCAAATGTCTGTTGTCAAGCTGGTGATGGTGAGGCCTGGGTGTGTGAGGGGCCGGGAGAGGAAGGGGGGGGGGCCGGTCAACCTTCTCATTTTCATAGCTGGGCAGAGAGAAGGGAGGTGGATGAGGCCCCGTAAGCATCATATGCCGTGGGTTTCATTTCCTTTCAAATAATTCTCTCAAGCTGTATAAACTTTCTGCCTGAAAAATAAATGACACCCCCCTTAAAATAAACATTTACGCCATCCACTTGCCTGCGTTCACTGCCTAGGAATGAGGCTTACCCATTACTATGCCCAGAAACTTCCACCAAAAGCCTGCAACATTATATTTTTCTCCATGACCCTCAGCAATCACCATTCTTCAATCACATCTCCCCAGTATGTATCAAAGAATAGTGTATGCACGTGGAATGCAAAATCATAGATTTGTGTGAAAGCCGGCATTTATCCTGATGAATTCCAAAGCCAAGCCACATTTCAAACTCAAAAGGAGGAATTTTAGGAAAAAGTGGGTGGGTATCAACATTTCTAATAGGACAGGGAGTTGGTGATCCCTTGAGTGGGGCTTAAATTATTGGGCAATAAAAGACATGAATGAGATAAGAACCACCTGTTGATGGCATCCATTTATTTGTCCATTATTAATCGAGCCTCTACAGTGTGGTAGGCACTGGGCAGGCAGAGAGAGTCTCATTGTTACAGTCCATTGGAAAATGGCAGCCACACTGTTCATGTCATCGTAGCGATAGCTCTGTTCCCCTCAACGTCACCAATAAAAATCCCCATTGGAAGAGTTCTTTCTCTCAGGTCTTGAGGAAGGTGGTGGCATTATCACTTTTACTGATCGCCATTTGATCACCAAATTTGTAGAGGAGAAAAATGGAACTCCAAGAAGTGCTTTTATGTGAAGGAATTGGTATCACTTTATCGCCTCTTCTGAATTGTTTGTTGGGATTAAAATGTTCAGAGAAGAACAGGGGTCTAATCCTTACAAAACTAAAATGGAGGAACTTTTAACTGAGCCATTCATTTATTTATTAATTCATTCACTTATTTAATATACATATATGGTGTGATTTTTACTACCAGGCAATCAGTGGGCCCATTATTCATTTGTCTAATTTTCTTTTCTCTCCCTCCCTTTTCCTCCCTCCCTCCATTCCTTCTTTCCTTCCTCCCTCCCTCCCTTCCTTCCTTCCTTCCTGCCTTCCTTCCTCCCTTCCTTCCTTCTCTTCCCTCCTGTCTTTCATCTCTCCCTGTTTTCCTCCTCCTATCCTTCTTAATCCCATTGTTCTTAACCCCATTGCTTAGCTTTGAAATGCTCCTTCAGAAATGCTGAGATGTGTACCCCAAATCTCTCTTAGCCAACCCTCATAGCTTGGATACTCTCAGAAGCAGACCCTGAGGCAAGGATTCAAATGTAAAAGTTTATCTGGGAGGAAATCCTAGGGAACACCAGTAGGAAGGTGGGATGGTAAGACAAGGAAGAACGTCAAGGGCAGGTGTGTAACCATGTCAGCTACCCTTGTGGGCAACTGGGGAACAGTCCCACTGGGGGCTCTGGGAGACAGCGTAGGACACACAACTCAGAGTTGTCCCACGTGAGGAGCGAGGACATGGGGACATTATCCACTACTCCCTACCTCCATTGGTTGATGGCCGTTTCCAGAAGCATCGATCCACAGGCTGTTCTGTCTTGCCCACACATTCTGGCCTGCTTCCTGCACAGGCGGAGTACTTTGGCGTTCGCAGTAAAAAAGCTTTCAGGTAGAGAGTCAGGGTGTTCGCGCTAAGCTGCCTTGGGTAAATGGTTAAGTGATCTAGAAGTCCAGCAATGGTGCCTGCCGTACCCACGAAGGTCTTTTTCTGGACTTTAAACATCTACAAGAAGTGGAGGTGTTTCTGCATATGATCAGACTGATCCACGCAGCTCAGAGGTCCCTCTGTTCTGGGTCCTGCTCTGAATCCCTCCAAACTACGGTCCACAGATGCTCTCTATGCTTCAATGTCCCCTGAGCTCCTCTGTCCCTGGTGCTCCTCGCTGCTGGAGTGAGCACCCATGGTTGTCATGATATCACATTATTCCACGTGGGGCTCATCTAGCTATGTCCCTTATGCATGCCTAACGCTGTAGAGTAGCTCGGGGTGTGTCATGACGGCCGGATCTACTACTGCCTTTTAATCCATTCACTCACTTCTCTCTTGTTTGTACTCTGTCCCGTGGTCCTGCCCTATCCCTGTGAGGCTAATAACGGTGGCTAAGCACAGTAGCAGTCCCAGAACCCAGGCTGACTAATCACCATGACCCACCCACTGACTGCAGTGATTGGCTCAAGAAATGGACACATGCCCCAACAAGACCAATCAGAGCCATTCCTTGGGATTTTATGCAAATACCAAGAAGTAGATGACCTCCTTCCATTCTGTGGTTGGGAGTTGAGAGGATGTTGAATTGGAGCTGTTTATAGACATGCTTTCCCTTCCTTCACCACCAGGAAGACACACGGCTGCCGAAGATGAGATGAGCTGACCTCCAGGGAGAAGCACAGCTGAAAGACAAGGAACTGGCATCCTCATGTCGTTAGCTGAACCCCTGGATCCACTGGGGGAAAGTAGCTTCAACCTTCCCAGCAACACAAGCTAATCGTTCCCACTTTTGCCCAAGCAAATTTGTATAGGGTTTCTTTCCCTTATTTCCAGGGGTATTGACAACTGGAGACTTGAGGAAAACGCCTTCTTTTCTCGTCCTCTCTTAGGTGGCACTCTACAGCAGAGATCCCTTGACCCTAGTCCTTGAATTGTTTCATATTTGCCACCCAGCAGAGGGACTTGGACTACTAGTGGCAATGGTCTTCGGTGTTAACCACTGTTCTCTCCTTCTTGGGAGACACTGGCATTAGAGGTAGAAGGAGCCTGGGTCAGGCAGCGTGTAAAGCCGTGACCGGGGTGTCCCCTCCCTTGACCGGCCATTGCTACCCTCTTAACATACAGACTGTGCAGTGAATGTATCAGCCTTGCCCCTCACACAGAGGAGCCTTTTTTGCCCCCTTGTAAATATGAATTCGCTTGCCTGCCTTCCCGACCCCAAGTCTGTCAGATGAGTCTGTACCTACTTGAATCAATATTTAATAATTATGGCTTTCATTTTTTTGAGGGTTTGCAGTGTCTCAGTTACCTAAACACTTCACATATGCTAATTCAGTTGGCCATCGTAAAATTTTATGACACAAATAATACTATTCCTTACATCTGAGTAATGAGGAAATTAGAATGGAAAGAAGTGGTGTGTCCAAGGTTAACATAGGTAAGCGAGGAAGCCAGGCAAGGTCACTTTTTCTTTCTTTTAAATTTCCTTTTGCCTTTTTATTCTGATCTTGTCCAAGTGTACACAAAAGTAGGAAGGATAGCATCATGAACCCCAGGTACNAACAAATACAAACACAGAGAGAATAGTTTTATGCAATTCCAGGTACCCACCACTCATGACTGATTAACTCATGGCCAGTCTTGCGATTATCTGTAACTCCACCAAGATAAAGCCCCCTCCAGATTACTTCGAAGCAAACCTAAGCAGATATGAACAACAAGAACAACAGCTACTACTATTACTAATAAAATTAGTGAAGGCTTTTTCTTCAGCAGCTGGCAGACAAGGGGAGATGCTGGGGCTAGCCTTGGCCACCATCTCTGAGACACCCAAAAGTGTACTAGAAGGTGAGAGTCATCTCCAGGGAGAGGAAGGCAGGCCCGGAACTGAGGAGTTCCCAGAGTCAAACATGAGCTACGCAGATCTCCTGGGAACCGTGACCTCAAGGTAAGCAGAAACTGGCCATTGAGGTCTTTGGTGGTCTGTCATGTCTTCTCTCCCCCCTAAGCCTTGAGTGCTTGCTGCAGACGGAGGCAGCCACTGAGTAAAGCCGTGAGGACCGCGGCCTTCCGTTTGGAAGGCTTTGTGACTCTCCTGCCCTCTCCACCCTGCGATGTTGAAATTTGTTGCTTTGCTTCGTGTTCCGACCGTGGGTGTAATTATTGCCAGGGGACCAGCAATTAACCTTTCACAGAGTGACCAGGAAGGGCTCTCTGGCTGAGTGTCTGTGGCAGGAGGAGACAGTTTGTCGAGTTCCAGCGGACGTGCCTGGAATGAATGTCTGCTCTTAGGCAAGGGGGTGGCAGGCAGGGGGCCCTGGGGCCATGCAAGGGTCAGTCTTTCCCACTGGTCTCATCAGAATTGGAGTGTGGGGCTGTCCCTGAACTTTCCAAGGGAGAATAATATCTGCATTCGTATACTGGATGCTGGGTCCAACTGGAAAATGTCCCTGGCCTAATTTTCTCCTACTAAGTCCTTTATCACTAAGACAGACAAGTACGTCTCTATCACGTAGAGAAAAGAGGCGCCATACTTGCAATCAGCCTCCCAGTGGCTCCCACCCACTGCCATCCGTCCTTTCCTTCTGTGGCCACATGGTATGAAGTCCAAGCGTCTCCATGTGAACAGAAATCCCTGTGTCACCTGTGTAAAGCCCAGCTGCCTTGTGGTCCAGTCCTGCACTGAGTTTCCTTCAAGGCTCGAGCCACGTAGCAGGAATGTCAGCTTCTGGCTGATCGCTCTGAACTGAGCCATCTTTTGTGGTGAGAAGTAGATCTGCACGTGTACAGATATACAGACGGTAGTGACCGCTCTGCCCACAGCCTTGATCCAGGCAAGATCCCCGAAACACGAGCCGGCATACGTTTCCACAAGCACGCTTGCAGTATCTTATGCTTTCAGGGGGCAGACATTCTGGAAATGCTTGTTAC
>NW_017731412.1:2865777-2880323 GCF_001890085.2 Hipposideros armiger | reverse complement strand
AATTATTACTGAGAGTGAGTGAGAGGGTACCTTTGCAAAACATGGAATGTCCAATCTTGAAAAACAACAACAAATACATGACTCCATAAAAATTGGAAAAAAAAACACCCCAAAATGGAAGGGGCAGCAAGTTGAAGTCTTTGGGGTGGTGAGGGACATGCACGGTCTTTTCTTCCTCATGCTACAAAAGAAGTGTCTAGAATCAAATGGCTAAAACAAAGTTCAGAGGCAGTTTGTTTATTTCTGTGCAAGAGGGCTGAGGGTGGGGTCAGGGGTGGCTGGCCAGCCCTGAGGCGTGACAAGCTGTTTCAGCCTGTGGGTGGTTCCCCCCCAACTGAAGAGTCAGTTGTTTCTGGGTCATAATTTTGCAGGTGTGAAAAGTGGGGGGCGGGGCAGAAACATTAGCTTGTGTGTCTCCACCTGGTTTAGTCCTGCGCTGGGCAATGCTGCCTCCCCTTAATGGCTGCCCGGTGCCCTGGGTCTGCACAAGCCACATGGACAGCAACCCCATGTGGGTTGAGAAAACTCTGCAACATGCCCTATAAAAAGTGAACTCATAAGACTTACAAGTCTGTCCGCCAGCCGGGAGAGTTGTTCTTGTCTGTCTATACAGAGGAGGTGGGTGGCTGGGAACAGCAGACTCTCCCTTCCCAGAACATTCTGGAAGCCTTCTCATGCAGCTCAGGCTACAGAAATAAGTTGGGGCATCCCTCACGCTTCTTTTCATTTAGATGCTGTCTTTTTCTTTTTCTTTTTTTACTTTTTAGTCGCAAACCACTGAAAATCCTAACAGCTGAAAGTGAGACCTGATTGCGTTCACCTAGCTGCGCACCTGGCAATGCGTTTAAACACGATAAAACATTTGTCAAGCGTTGCTGATTTGGCACCAGGATTTACAGAGACAGCTAAATGAGAAGCAATTGATATTAGCCCTCCAAATGATCCACACCCTCCTTTATGATTCAAATTCTAGCTGCCACTCTTTCTCAAGCTGTGGCTTCAGACAGGTAAGGGACTTCACCTTTCAGAATGCAGGATGGAGAAAAATATGTTTACTTAGTAGACTGGCTGCAAAGAATTGTTGACAGATATATGTAAAGTTCCTGGCATGGTGCATGGCACACGTCAGACACATCAGGCGCATGATAATATTAACTGCTAATTATTGGATGTTTCTTAGTTGCCGCATCATTTACACGAGTGTCTCCATGTCCCCCCTCAACCGCCCCTTGAGGTGGCTATTTTAGTTTTCACTTCATTGTGTAGAAGAGAAAACAAAGTCTCAAAGAGAACGCGGAACTTGTCCTGGAAGACATGGCAAGGTGGAGCAGAGACCGCAGATCTGTACGCACCTACAAGTTTTAGCAGACAATGTCTCACTCCCTTTCTCATTCTCTTGCTATTCGATATGCAGTGGGTTTCTTCTCTCCTGGAGTTCAGGTACCCTTTGACCTAAGCAGGGATATCTGTTAATCCATGAAAACCTGATCTCGTACTGACACTTACTTTAAGAAACCCAACCTCCCTGCTCTGTCACCCAGTGGCCCTTATGAGTTATAAGCGCTGTACAATGAACCCACACAGAAGTTTCTATTAAAAAAAAAATTTTTTTTTATAACAAGGTGTGAAGTACACTGACAGCTGAACTCCACAATTGGCCAGGGGTTCCTTACTGCTGCATAAAACCCAGTCGTGACACTCTTACAGCTACTGGCATTTCCTTTCTTCAAGTTTTATTGTCGGGTGCCCGCCAACCGTGCAAAGAGGGAGGTTTCACAGACAGGGTAGCAGCCAACCCCAGGGAGCGGTAGGGGAACACGGCATTTAGCAAAATAATCCCAGCAAGTCAGGGGTCCTGGAATTTCTTGGGTTTCAAGAGCCTTCCTTCCTTGTTTATTGATGCTTCTATCAATCCCTCTCCATTTTTAAAGAATCCCATTAGGTCAAACCATACAGATCTGCTGACGAAAGGGAAAAACTGTTTCTCCACTCACAACACTTCTGACAGTAACTGTGTGGGTTTCTGCAGTTCTCTGAGGACAGCAACTGGGTGTCCTTACAATTTAATTCAGCTCTGACACTAACGATTAAGGGCTGAGTCCCACAAGACTGCCCGTCGCTTCAGATGCCAGTCAGGCTGGATAACTTGCTGTAAAGGCTCATAGGATTCCGGGAAACAGTTTACTGGCCACTACAGGTCTCTTATGAAGGACCCAGGTGGAGAGGGACATAGGGCAATATTAAGAGAAGACACTGAAAAAACAGAAGCAAAGAGAAAAAGGAAAAGAATTTCCCAAGGAACAGTGTGGCTCTGGTTGCTTCGGCAGCCCCGAGCCAGCTTCCGGCCCAAAGGTGTAAGGATGAGCGAACCCATGTGTGGGAAGGGCTTTGGTGGTTTTGGAACCAAGATCATCAGGAAAGCCAAGTTGGCAAGGTACCACCATATGTCCTGATGGTTATTTACGACGTCTCTGCCGAGATTATGATCCTTGGCAAACATGAGAGAACCATGTGTCTGCTTATATTGGAACAGTCTTCCTTAGTTCTGATTTGGGGCAGAGGTCAAACGCTCAGCCCATACAGATAGCTCTAAAAGAGAAAGACAAACGGATGAACAAAAACCCTAACAACAGAAAGCCCATTCTGAAGTGAGAACCTCAATTGACATATTGGTGTGTATTCTTCCAGAATTCTTCTTTCAGCCCCCAGCCCTTCTCCCACCTCCTCCTGAACCTTCTTTCTTTGTCTCACCCCCACTCGAGTGAGTACACACTCAAATTTTAACGACCGTGTAATACTTCACAGAAGAGAAGTTAGGGCGTCACTAATTGAATTAATCTCCCCTGTTGGATGTTTAGATTGTTTCTTTTCTTTCTTTTTTTTTTTTTTAAAGATTTTTATTGGGGTATTGGGGGGAAGGGAACAGTGCTGGGGAATTGGGGGAAGGGGAACAGACAAGTTGCTGTCATTTTGTTCTTCAGTCTAGTTGTGGAGGATGTTGCTTCACTGGCCCAAGTTGGCACCATCATTGCGCTCTTCCCAGGCGAGGCAGATCAGTCACCGGCTTCTAGACGGCCGCTCACTGCGGCTGCTGGCCGCTCACGCTGGCTGCTGGCTACACACGGTAGCCCATGGCAACCCACTGCCACAGGGGCTGCAGCCCACACCATCACCGGCGACTCACGGCAGCCCAGCTCCAGGTTGAGCTGTTGTTCAGCATCTTAGCTGCAGAGGGCAGTGTCACTGGCCCTCATATGTGGGATCCGAACCGGGGCCCTCTGGCGTCCCAAGCCAGTTCTTAACCATCGCGCCACTCGGCCGGCCCTAGATTGTTTCTAATATCTCTCTGCTACAGAAATTGTGATGATGGACATATTTTGCATATAACATTTTCCCTTAACTTGTAAAATTATCTCCTTGAGATAACCGGTTAGAAGGTAAATCCCTGGGTTGCCCAGATGTCTTCCAAGAAATGTTTGTCTTGACGTGCACACCCCACGTTGACGTTTGAATGTGTTCATTTCATTTTTGGAACTAAGGTTTCTGACTTGCGAGTTCCTTAAACGCTTCATAGGTGGCCAGGGGGAATATGAATGTTCTGGCCATCTCAAATATTCTCTTGGTATATTGCAAATTCAAGAGAGCCAGATTTTGTGCCTGTTTGTGTGTGTGTGTGTGTGTGTGTGTGTGTGTGTGTGTGTGTGTGTGTGAATCACCTCAAGTAAGTCCTTCCCAGTGGGGGCCATAGCGGGCTGGCTTCTTGAGATTCAATTATGTGGGGCAGCCTGAGGCAGCCTTGGAGTGGCTGACCCTCTGCCTTCGGGGACCGGAGCTGTGAGGTGGCCACCATGGTGGTGTCAGAGAGCCAGCTCAAGAAAATGGTGTCCAAGTACAAATACAGAGACCTAACGGTACGTGAAACTGCCAATGTTATTACATTATACAAAGATTTTTAAACCTGTATTGGATTCATATGTTTTTGGTGATGGATACCCATATAATCCTCCTAGCTCTTTTGTTAAACCTACTAGTTCAATGACTATCAAAACAGGAAAGCGTGTTGACGCAAATGGGATGATATATCTTTCTTATGTATGTGAATGGAAACACCCACAGTCAGATCTGTTGGGGCTTATGCAGGTCATGATTGTGGTGTCTCGAGATGAACCTCCAGACTTCTCCAGACTTACTATTTCAGCATCCTATCCACCATACCAAGCAACAGGGCCACCAAATACTCCCTACGTGCCAGGCATGCCCAGTGGAATCTCTGCATACCCATCCAAATACCCTCCCAATCTCAGGGGTCACCCAGGCTGTCCTTATGCACTGTGTGGTCAGTATCCGGTCACAACGAGTCCCCAGTACCCTTCTCAGCCTCATGTGACCACTGTTGGTCCCTGTAGGGATGGCACAATTGGCAAGGACACCATCACCTCAGCGGTCAGTGACAAACTGAGGTGACAGATGAAGGAGGAAATAGACTGCGCCCAGGCGGAGCTCAATGGTTTGAAATGAACAGAGGAAGGCCTGATAAAAAGTCACCAGAAACTGGAAGAGATGGTTATCTGTTTATATCAAGAAGTAGCTGAGGCTGATAAAAACATAGAGCTTTTGGGTTGGCTGAGTGGCGCATTGGTTAAGAGCTGGCTTGGGACGCCAGCTGTAAGCAGCAGGGCCACTGGTTCGGATCCCACAGGAGGGCCAGTGACGCTGCGCCCTCAACAGCTAAGACGGTGAACAACAGCTCGACCTGGAGCTGGGCTGCCGTGAGTCGCCGGTGATGGCGTAGGCTGCAGTGGGGCTGCAGTGGGGCTGCCGTGAGTGGCTGGCAGCCAGCATAAGCAGCTGATGTGAGCTGCCAAGAGTCGCCGTGAGCAGACATCCAATGGCTGGAGACCAATCTGCCTCAGCTGGGAAGAGCACAATGATCACAATACCAACATGGGCCAGTGAAGCGACATCCTCCACAACTAGACTGAAGAACCAAAGGACAGCAACTTGTCTGTTCCCCTTCTCCTTTTTCACTCACCCCTAAAGCCCCTTCCCATCTGGCAACCATCAACATGTCCTCTGTATCTATGAGTTCGTTTCTGTTTTGTTTATTTTCTTCTTTAGATTCCACATATAAGTAAAATCACATTGCATCTGTCTTTCTCTGTCTGACACTCCACTCAGCATACCACCCTCCAGGTCCATCCATGCCACCACAGGTGGCAAGAACCCATTCCCTTCCATGGGCGAGCAATATTCAATTGCATATATGTACCACCTCCTTTTCACCTTGCTTCCATCGATGGACACCCAGGCTGCCTCCGCCTCTTGGCCACTGTAAACAATGCTGCAATGAACATATGGAAGTACACCTCCCATCCAAGTAGCATTTGAGTTTCTTCAGGTAAATACCCTGAAGTGGGATTACCAGGTCCTTCTTCATCTCTTGTCATAGCCTTTGTTTTCAAGCCTATTTTTGTCTGGTATAAGTATGGCTACTCTAGCTTTTTTTCCCCCCCCATTTTCATGAAATGTCTTTTTCTATCCCTGTACGTTCCATCTCTGTGTGTCTTTCAATCTGAAATGAGTCCCTTATAGGTAGCATGTGTAAAGCTCTTGTTTTCTTATCCATTCAGCCCATCTATGTCTTTTGAGTGGACAATTTAATCTAGTTACATAAAAAATAATTGATGATAGATATGTAGCTATTGCCATTTTATTATTCATAATTTTGATTTTTTTTTTTAAATCTTAAAGATGTCCCTTTAACATTCCTTGTAATACTGGTTTGGTGATGATGAAGTGCTTTAGCTTTTTCTTGTATGGGAGCTCTTTATCTGTCTTTTGATTCTAAATGATAGCTTTGCTAAGTAGAGTAATCTTGGTTGTAGTTCCTTGCTTTTCATCACGTTGACTATTTTGTGCCAATCCCTTTGGCTTGCAAAATTTGTGTTGAGAAGTCAGCTGACAGTCTTATGGGAGCTCCCTTATAAGTTACTCATTGCCTTTATCTTGCTGCTTTTAGGATTCTCTCTTTGTCTTTAACCTTTGTCATTCTAATTATAATGTGTCTTAGTGTGGGCGTGTTTGGGTTCATCTTGTTTGGGACTCTCTGTGCTTCCTGGACTTGTATGTCTATTTCCTTCACCAGATTAGGAAAATTTTCAGTCATTATTTCTTCAAATAGGTTCTCAATCCCTTGCTCTCTCTCTTTTCCTCCTGGTACCCCCATGACGTGCATGTTGATATGCTTGATGTTGTCCCAGAGGTCTCTTAAACTTTCCTCATTTTTTTGGATTCATTTTTGTTTTTGCTGTTCCAATTGGGTGTTTTCTGCTACCTTGTTTTTCCAAATTGTTGATTTGATCCTCTGCTTCATCTAATCTGCTGGTAATGCCTTCTAGTGTATTCTTCATTTCATTTATTGTATTCTTTACTTCTGACTGGTTCTTTTTTTATGGCTTCTATGTCCTTTTTTATGCTTGCTATCTCTTTGTTGAAGTTCTCACTACGTTCCTTGATCATCCTTATAACCATTGTTTTGAACTCTGTCTCTGGTAGGTTGCTTGCCTCCATTTCGTTTAGTTCCTTTTGTAGAGTTTTCTCCTGTTATTTCATTTGGGACACATTTCTTTGTTTCCTCGTTTTGGCTGCCTCTCTGTGTTTGTTTCTCTGTATTAGGTAGATCTGTTACATCCCCCAGGCTTGGCCTGGTGGCCTTATGTAGTGGGTGCCCAGTGGGGCTCAGTGGCACAGTCTCCCTGGTCACCTGCACCAGGTGCTCCAGGAGTGACCCTTGTGTGGGTTGAGTTGCCCTCCTGTTATAGTGGAGCCTTGGTTGCTATTGGCATGTCAGTGAATGGGATTGACCCTCAGGCTGACTGGCTGTGGGGTTTTGCCATGTCCACAGCTTATGGGCTGCTGTGCAGGGGGCTTACTCCACTGAGTGGGATTCTCCCCAGTGGGCTCTAGTGCTTTGTATATACTGCTTGTGGAGCTAATTGGGAAGTGCTCTTCTGAAGCCAACCTCAAAGTATGTTGGTTCTGGGACTTCTTCCAAGGGTCTCCAGGGCAGGCCTAGGTCATCCACTGCCTGTGACTGGCTGGGGACTACCTGGTAAGAGCTACAAAGTGATCCACTGTTGTTCACTGCCTGAGCTAACCCTGGAGGCACGTGGGAGAGGCCACACTGCAAACTGAGAATGGCTACCACTAGTGCTAGGCCTGGGGTAGATCCGCGAAATGCCCGGACACCTTGAGGCCTGCTGCCACCTGCTGGCTCCCTTAAGGTTCAGCCGCAGATAAAGCGTTGTGTGGTATGCAAGTTGGGTGAGGGAAGGTCTCAGGGAGTCATTAGAGTGGAAGAGTTGTAGTCAACAGGTTAATGTAAATTCTGGTTTGGTGCCAGTGCTGAGCCTGAAGCTACTCAGTAAAAGTCTCAAGGCACACTGAGGCCAGTCGCCGCCTGCCTGGGGTCTGTAGGACTCTGATAGTTTTCCAACAAAGATTGCAATGTTGATGGGGCTCACTGCTCTTGGAGAAAGTGCCTCTGGAATGGAGGGAGTTGGGTGGGGTGGGTTCCCAGTGAGTCAGCAGGTAGAAGCTGCAGAGCTCACCAGACCAATCAGGTTCAGATTTCGCCATGTAGGGGCATGCTTAACTCAGGAAAGATGGCGCCCACCTGCCGGCTGCACGGGAGGAGGACCTCCTCACAGGGAAATGGCGACTGTCTTCCAGCCTTCAACCTAAAGCAACACAACTCAGCCTGCCCCCGGTATGCCTCCAACACCCCCCGAGTTACTGTCTTTCTGCTGGAACCCAAGGTGAGTACCTGGGAGTGAGACAGTCTGTGCGTTGGCTTCTTAAGAGGACGCCTGGTTTTCCTGTTGCCTTTTGTCCCACCCAGATGGTTGAAATCTCCACTGTTTTTCACAGCCAGTTGTGGAGGTTTCTTTTCCCTGCACTAGTACTCTGGGCTGGGGAGGCCAGTGTGGGGTTGGGGTTTCTCGCTCCTCTTGGGGGAACCTCCACCTCTGTGGCCGAGGTTTGGGGTTAGCTAGTTCTGTGTCTCCACCGCTCCTACCAGTCTGGACATGGCTTTTTCTTTATACCCTTCGTTTTATAACTTCTGTTCAGCCGGACTTCAGATGGTTCTCCAGTTTGGTTATTCTATAATTTAGTTGTAATTTTAATTTGATCACAGAAGGAAGCAGGCACAGTGTTTATCTACTGTGTCATCTTGGGTCTCTTGATTTCTGATTGAGGTTGAACTCTCCTTAAAGCATTCTTTTCTTCTCTTCCTTTCTCTGATCAGTAGATGCCCAGAATAAGTTATTGCAGTTTATCATTCAAGCATAAAATATTTTGAATTGATAATATATTTTCTGTTTTCTTTTTGGTAAAGACTGGCTTTTATTAATGCACTTTCTATCTGTTATAAACTTATTTTTGTGCTGAATGTTGGGACTAACTATGTTAAGTAAAATTTGTTGCATAAGAAAAAAGAAGAAAGTCCTTCCCTTTTGGGGTCTTAATTGACTTATCTCAAAAATAAAAGAGTTAGGCTAGACTATCAGTAAAGTCTTGTGATTCTGTGTGCAGTGGGTCTGTTCTCTCTTGGAGTTCATAGCTGGCAATTGCCTGGAAATTGGTTGGGACTAACCTGGGGAGAAGTCTATTTGCACGGCAGGTGGGCAAGATATATTAGTCAGGACTTTATTAAAGTTGATTAGACAAAAGAGGAGAAGTCACTCATGTGACTGAGCAGTAGGTGTGGCAGGAAGCAGGTGAGTGCCAGGGACAATCAAAATTTAAAAGTTGATAACTACCATCTCTCTCTGCCCTTTGGTTTCATACGTTCAGGCCAGATTTCAACACACAACTTGTCTACCAGCTGCTTCTATGGTGACACCTCGCTATCAGGGAGAGACCAAAACTCACTGTCTCTGGTTCCTAGTTGAAAAATCCTGGGGCAGAACTCTAATTGTAGCCAAGCTTGGGTCTAGTGTCCATCTCTGAAGGACTAGAAAATTATGGCACCGTGACTGGCTTGGACTGTGACAGATGTTGTATTGATTAGCTATTGTATTGACAGGCTGTTTAACAAACAGCCCCAAAATTCAGAGATGATGTGTTCGTGCCGTTGGTGTCCAAGAATGGCTACTTCCTCACAGCCTTCCTAACAGTGGGTGTTGCCATTCTTTTTATCCTTGCTAATGTAAGTGAGAAAACTTTCACTGCTATCCCAATTAAAATTTCTTTGATTATGGTTGATGCTAATCTTCAGTTTGACTGAGTAGTCACTTGTATTTCTATTTCAGTTAATTGTATATGTATTCTGTGGAACAAATCTCAGTGATGTAACAGAATCATCATTTATTCTCATAGCTCTCTCATTCAACCCATTTGAGTGTGTCTGCTCAGGTTCGGTGAGGGCAGCACACTCTAACTTCATGGGGACAGAAGCTTTTGTACTTAGGATCCTTCCAGACCTCGTCCTATAAATCTCTTCATCTGGCTGTTCTCTGTGTCTTTTATCACATCATTTATTATATAATAAACTGGTAAACGTATGTAAACATTTTTCTGAAAGTCTGTGAGTTGTTCTAGCAAATGATGGAATCTAAGCAGGGGAAGCCTCTGATTTGTAGCCACGCCAGACAGAAGTTGTGGGGAACCTGGAGACTTACTACTTTGCAATTGGCATCTGAAGTGTGTGTGTGTGTGTGTGGGACAGTCCTGTGGGACTGAGCCCTTAACCTGCGGGGTCTGCACTAACTCCAGTTGAATTGCAGACACCCAGCTGGTGCGGCACAGAATTGCTTAGTGTAAGGGGAAATACCCACAGACCTGGTGTTGGAAGAGTTGTGAGTGTGGCAGTAGACTGAGAGTAATGGAAAACAGTGTGTCTTCCCATACATGTGGTCTCCCCTCTGCGTGTTTGTGCCCTAATCTCTTCTTTTTTTAAGGACACTAGTCATATTAGATTATGGCCTACCCTAGTGACATCATTTTAACTTAATTACATCTTTAAAGAGTCTCTCTCCAAATATAGTGACATTCTGATTTACTAGGGGGTCAGGACTTGAACATATGAATCTGGGGGGTGGCACAATCCAGCGCGTAACACCAACCTTGCTCAAAGTCCTTAGAGGTAGAAATGGAGTACAAAGTGGATGAAAACAGCCTCACCTGATTAGCTTCCACCAGTCTTGGTCCCCAATAACCCACAGGGGTCCCAGCAAATGACAAGTAACAGCCCCGGCAGCCCACACAGACAGATTTCTAAGCTGGGGACTTCTAAACCTTTTAAAAAATGACTTTATCTTTGTCTTATGATCACAGAATGAATAATTTTTGTTATGAAATACATAAATTGGAAAGTATCTTCACCTTGACCCTGAGATATGCCACCATCAGAGTTTGGTGGCTCTGTTTCCAGATTGTCTACGTGTCTAACAGCCCATAAATCATGAAACAACATACTTAGTGTGAAGATTAAGAGCTTAGGCACGGGAGTCTGATCTCCTGGCTGGGCCTGAATTCTGGCTCTGCTACTGGCTATCCTATCTGAGCAAGATAATTAACAAATCCATTTCATAACCTGCCTTGCAGGATTGTTTTGAGAATTACATGAGTTGGTAGATACAAAAGTGCTCGGAGTAGATCCACGGTACAGGATAAATTTTACCCAAAAAACTTGGGGCATGGGGCAACCATGGGGAGGGGGATGATCTTGACCTTCAAGAAGAACTAGCAGCTTGAGCGTGAGAAGTGCAGTTAGCTGACTGCCTCCATCTGCAACACCTGTGGGGTCAGCCAGAGCTTTTGAGCTGAGGACACACTTTCCCCAGGGACCCCCTGGCCAATGAAGGGTCATGGCAGAGGTCCGAGGCCCCAGCCATTTCTGCCCAGTGAGGGACTTCTCTAATAGGTGTTCTTCGCTCTGGAAGGCTGGCTAAGGCCTCAATGGATGTTCATTGCTGGAGTCTGAGGCTGTAACCCTGGTTTCTGCTTCTGCTCCCCACCCCCCTATTTCCTTTCATAAGTGTCAGACCTGTGTTGCAGCGAAAGCCTTCCCTTGCCCATACTGTCCCTCCCCTTTATCTTTCAGAGATGCTACTCCCTTTTCTCCACATCTTCCCCACACTTGCTATTTCTTGTCTTATTGTCCATAGCCATGGACAAATGTGAGGTGATATCTCATTGTGCTTTTGATTTGCACTTCCCCGGTGGCTAGTGATGGCGACCATCTTTTCACTGGCTTATTGGACGCTGTGGCAGGTTTTGACACTTGTCCAAAGCAGTTCATGTCTGCAAGGCAGTCTGATCGTAGGGGATGTACCTCTGTTAATTACCCGTCTAATGACATGACTTGATGTGGCAATCTCTACTTTGATTCTTGCATCAAGATCAGTTTTTAAATCTTTTCCTCTGGGCCGGCCAGGGATCTACAAGAACATTAAGAAATTTGGCCTTAAACAGCATATGCCTAATCTTATATACAATCACAAGAGCTTAACTTCTTTACTTAACCTGAAATCACACACTGACTTTTGATAACCTCTCTCATTGGCAGCTATGCAAGTGTGCAACTCAGCTTTTCCTGTATCTCTACATGGCCTCCTGCCCTCAGTGTCTCTGGGTCCCTAATTCCTTCTTATAAGAACACCAGTCATTGAATTAAGCTTTACCTTCACTCAACAAGACCCCATAGTAACCTGAGTACAGCTGCAAAGACCCTATTTCCAAATGAAGTCACATTCAGGTCCTGAGTGAACATGAAATTTCTGAGGACAGTAGTCAGCTCAGTTCAGTAGCCACTAAAATGATGTAGAAAAATGTCCCCAACTTATTAAGTAAAAAAAACAACACAAAACCAGGCTATAAAAAGATATGACTTAATTTTTGTAAAAAGAAAAGAAAAATTCATGTGCGAATATGCATGTTGCCTGCTCTGTTCTCCCAACCTCTGGGTCTTGTAATCCTAACCCAAGGAAGGCTTTCATGAAACAAGAGAAAATTCAATGTCTTATCATCCTCAAAAAGCCACCACATTAAAAACAGTAGAAAGTAGAAGATTTCCAGTCAAGATGGAGGAGGTAAATGCCGTGCTCACCTCCTCTCAGGACCACATCAATTACAACTAAACCACAGAACAACCATCACTGAGAATCACCTGAAGTCTAGCTGAACCAAAGCCCTACAATTAAGGACATACAGAAGAGGCCACCTTGAGACTGGTAGGAGGGGAAGAAACATGATATGGGCTGGTCCCACACCTGCATGTGACCATTAAAATCGGGAAGAATATCTCAGCGGTGGAGGTACCCCCCACACACAGGAGCAAGGGGTCCCAAGCCCTATTCCAGGCTCCCCAGCCCAGAGTTCCAGTGCGGGGGAGAGAAGTCTCCATAACTTCCAGTTGTGAAAACCAGCAAAGATTGTGGTTGAGTGAGACAGAGGCCGGCTGCACTCCCAGGCAGGTGCTCCTCTCAAAGGGATTGCTCATGGGCTGGCCGAGTGGCGCGATGGTTAAGAACTGGCTTGGGACGCCAGAGGGCCCAGGTTCGGATCCCACATATGAGGGTCAGTGACACTGCCCTCTACAGCTAAGATGCTGAACAACAGCTCAACCTGGAGCTGGGCTGCCGTGGGTTGCCAACGACGGCATAGGCTGCAGCCCCTGCTGCAGTGGGTTGCCATGGGCTACCGTATGTAGCCAGCAGCCAGCGTGAGCGGCCAGCAGCCGCAGTGAGCGGCCGTCCAGAAGCCTGCGACTGATCTGCCTCACCCGGGAAGAGCGCAATGATGGTGCCAACTTGGGCCAGTGAAGCAACGTCCTCCACAACTAGACTGAAGAACAAAATGACAGCAAATAGTCTGTTCTCCTTCCCCCAATTCCCCAGCACTGTTCCCATCCCCCCAATTCCCCAATAAAAATCTTAAAAAACAAAACAAAACAAAACAAAAACACGAAGGGACTGTTCATGGACTTACTCACTCACTCTGAGCTCCAGCGCTAGGGCAGCAGCTCAAAAGGTGCCAGGGACATTCAGAGAGGAACTGAATTGTCTGGATCCAAGGCGAGGACTGGAGGGGCAGCTTTCTCCTGGACAGAGGAGCTGGAGGAAGCCATTGTTTCTTTGTTGAGCCTTCCCCTCTCCCTGTGTGCAGATGCAGGCATATATTTGAGTGTCCATCAAACCAGCTATCACCTTTCATCTGCTTTACCCTAGTGATTTCCTGAGACCATACTCCATCCAACTTTCGGGCATACCGAAGCTGCTTCCAGTGGCTTTTCCGTACAAACAACCTGTCTTAGCTCATGCTGAAGACTTTCATAAACTCTCTCAAAGGTCCACAAAATCCAAACAAGCAGCACCTGACTCAGCATGTCCTGTACCTCTGGCTGAGCAGCCCTAAGCCTGGTACTAGCGACAGCAGGCCTTGGTTCACAGATTGGCCTCTTGAGGCACCTCCAAGCCCAGTGTAGGTGGCGGCCACCTGCAGGTTGCTTTGTGGCTCATACCAGGTAGCCCTGGGCAGCTAAATTTTGTCTGCAGTGGGGCCCCTCCCGGGCCCTTCCCAGGAGACTCCAGGATGGTACCCCCAGTGGTTAGCTTTGAACCAAGCTTGAGCATCACCCAGCCTCCTCCAAGGATAACACACCCAAAGGGCAAACTGGGCAGACACCAGAGTCCTGCTAAAGCAAACTCTACTCTGTAGGGTCAGCCCTTGCATCACAGCTCCTCCACCATCATCACAGCCAGTCTTCACAACCAATCAGCCTGAGGGTCAATCCCTTCCACTGACATGCAAAGAGCAGTCAAGGCTCAACTACAACATGAGGGCACATACAACTCACACAAGGGACACACCTGGAACACCTAGCTCTGGTGATCAGTGAGACTGCACCACTGGGTCCCACAGGACACCTACTACGTAAGGCCACTCTATTAAGACTGGGAGGCATAGCAGCCCAACCTAATACATAGAAAAAAAACACAGGGAAGCAGCCAAAATGAGGAGACAAAGAAATGTGCCCCAAATAAAAGAACAGAACAAAGCTCCAGAAAAAGAACTAAACAAAATGGAGACAAGCCATCTCCCAGACATGGCGCTCCAAACGCTGGTTATAAGGATGCTCAATGATCTCAGGGAGAACTTCAACAGAGATATAGCAAACATAAAAATGGAGATAGAAAACAAAAAAAGAACCACTCAGACATAAAGAATACAATAACTGAAATGAAGACTATGTTAGAGGAAATCAATAGTAGATTAGATGAAGCAGAGGAACAAATAAGCAATTTAGAAGATAAGGTAGCAGAAAACACCCAATTGGGACGGCAAAAAGAAAAAAGAATAAAAAAAATATGAGAGTTTAGGGGTCTTCTGGGACAAAATCAAGTGTACCAACATTTGCATTATATGGGGTACCAGAAGGAGAAGAAAGAGAGCAAGGAATTGAAAACCTATTTGAAAAAATAATGATGGAAAACTTCCCTAGCTTGGTTAAGGAAAGAGATATACAAGCCCAGCAAGCACAG
>NW_017731412.1:2854532-2860363 GCF_001890085.2 Hipposideros armiger | reverse complement strand
TTGTTCAGCATCTTAGCTGTAGAGGGCAGTGTCACTGGCCCTCATATGTGGGATCCGAACCGGGGCCCTCTGGCGTCCCAACATGCCACTCGGCCGGCCCGAAAAAGTGACTTTTTTTTTAAAAAAAGACTTTCATTAGTTTATTTTGTCCTTAGACTATAACCCCTAGGCGTATACCATCAAAATATTATGTTGTAAAGTAATTTGAAATAGTTATTTTGGTGTGTAGTCTTTTTTTTTCTTTTGCTTAATATTTTTTTTTTCGATTGAAGTTAATTGGGGTGACAATGGTTAGTAAAGTTACATAGGTTTCAGGTGTACAATTCTGTAATGCATCATCTATATATCACATTGTTTGTTCACCACCCAGAGTCGGTTCTTCTTCCAGCACCATATATTTGATCCCTTTTACCCTCATCTACCACCCCCCTTCCCCCTTACCCTCTGGTAACCACTAAACTACTGGGTCTGTGTCTCGGAGTTTGAAAAGGTGACTTTGTAAAGGCAGAGATGTTCTCTGTTTCTTGCCTTCCCCGTGAGGGAAAAGGGTGCTGCTTATTTTAGATGGAGAAATACAGAGATTTTCTTTTTAGACAAGTGTCAGAGCTTCTTGTTAATCACTGGAGAGAACTACTGAGCAAATTATCAATAGTAAAAAAAAAAAAAAACAATAACAAAAAACCATAAAAAAACAAACAAAAAAACCCATTAAGGTTTTATGTGCCTTGGGTCCTCTTCAGCTACCTTCCAGGGCATTTGTTAAGCTCTCTGAAGTGTTTGTAAATGAAGGTTCAGAGTTTGATTGTGCAAACTCGGAACCGATACTCAGATAAGATATTCAGCCAAAGGGACAGTGTCCTGGGGGCCTAGGTAATTAAGTTTGCAACACCTTGTTCCTACCCATTTCTTAGACTCATTACAACTGCCTGTTGGGACGTGAATTATGGTTTAGACAAAGATTTGGGAGGAAGACAGATATTTTCCCCCTAGGCAGAAATTCTGCTCACCGTTCTCAGGTTGTGTGTCTCTCTCGGATCGCACCCCATTTCCTCTGCACAGTCCAGCTGTGTCTGGCTTGTCCTTTTTTTGTCCATAACCTCCCTCTGTTCCTCCTTCCACATGTCCCCGAAGGCAAATTTGAAAGCAATTGTGGAATAGTCAAGAGCTTAGAGATGACTGCTTCCATTTAAAACAGTCTATCTTCTTAAAAGAATGTTTTTTAATGGAAACTTTTTATTGCTTGAAAACAGAACAGCTGAGCCAAACGGATGAACTGATCTCACATATTGAGGGAACTGGGCCACGACTCTTATCACCTTGGCACAGCCTCTAACTTGCTGTGTAATTTCTGTCTTTAATGTTTTAAAAGAGTAGATAGCGTATTTATGCCGTGGGCATGCGGGGGGAAAAAAAAGTCAAGGATAGAGTAAAAAATAAAATCATTTGTAATTCCACCAACTCAAGTTTAATATAGTTAAATTTATTATTATTATTATTATTATAATTTTTATTATTATTATTAAAGTTTATTGGGGTGACAATTGTTAGTAAAGTTACATAGGTTTCAGGTGTACAGTTCTGTAATACATCATCTGTATATCACATTGTGTGCTCACCACCCAGAGTCGGTTCTCCTTCCATCACCATATGTTTGACCTCCTTTACCCTCTTCTACTACCCTCCTCCCCCATTACCCTTTGGCGATCACTAAACTCTTGTCTGTGTCTGTGAGTTTTGTTTCTTCATTTGTTTTTCTTGTTCTTTTGTTGTTTTCAGTTTTATATACCACATGATCAGTGAAATCATATCAGAAAAAGTTGAGAACCATATGATTTCATTAAACTTTTTATTTATATCCTACCCCAGTTTTGTTTTAAACTGGAGAATGGTTTATTCCACAGTTCAAACAAATAAGTAAAAGAAACCAAATAATATACAACAGAGGAACCATTTCTGGAAGGGTGTTACCTGCCCACATTCTTGATGACTAGCTATTTGGTGAACTGTCTCCTGACCCACTTTTTAATGCATATTTATTTTTAAAAAAAGTGAAATCATGCCGTGTACTTTATTGTAATTTCTTTTATCCATACAATAATATAATGTGAAAATTCTTGCCTTATCAATGAATATGCATTCTCAACATTATTTAAATGACTGTATAATATGCCACAATGTGTTCATACTATATTTATAAATTGAAACACACATTGTTCCATTGTTGAATAATTACATTGTTTCCAGTTCTTTGCTATTATAAACAATGCTTTCTTGTTTCACTGTCATTGGTGGAGAGGGAATTAGAGGCTCTGTCTAATGCTTGGGAGAGCTGAGACCAGATAAGCTCTACCAAAAGATGTCAAAACATTTATGACATCCTTAAATGAGACATCATACCCTGGTATGAAACAGAAAAAAGGGCATTAGAGGAAAACCTGTAGGGTCTGAATAAAGTCTGTAGTTTAGTTACCAGTATTGCCTCAATGTTCATTTCTTAGTTGAAACAGTTTCCATGGTAATATATGGCACTAATATTAGGAGATGCTGGGTGAGGGGTCTACCAGATCTCTGGCCACTAGATCCCAGTACCACTTTCCGCTCCCCTCAGTTGTGACAAGCAAAATGTCTCCAGACGTTGTTGAATGTCCCCTGGGAGGCAAACTCACCCTGATTGAGACCTGCTGTGAATATCTCTTTCTCTTTCCCTCTCTCTCTCTCTCTCTCCCTCCCTCTCTCTCTCTCTCTCTCTCTCTCTCTCTCTCTCTCCATCTACATCTATCTATAGATATATGTTTACGGAATTCTTTATTTAATATTTATCTCTCTNATACCAACATGGGCCAGTGAAGCGATGTCCTCCACAACTAGACCGAAGAACAAAAGGACAGCAACTTGTCTGTTCCCCTTCGCGAGTCCCCAATAAAATCTTAAAAAATAATAATAATAACGGGGAAACTGGGACTGGGATACATAGGAATTATCTATACTATCTTCGCAATTTTTCTGAAAATCTAAAGTATTCTTAAAAATAAAGTTTATTTTAAAAATAAATAAATGAACCAATAAAACAACAACAACAACAAACAACAGAAAGTCCATTGGTGAAAATGGGTGATGTAATTATGAATTAATTGGTTCTGATGAGGAGGCACGGGTTTAGACAACTCAGTAAAAATTCTAAGGACAGAGGAGGCAGTAAAAGTGACAGACACATTGACAGAGAGCTAAATAAAGAGAAGGTAATTAAGCATCTCGGGAAGGCAGGACTAGGAGTAAATGACCGGGGGTATTGTCACTAGGGTGTTCGCATGAGGCCAGCAGTGGAAGTCTGAGCTACCTGACTTTTGGGTCTTCCCGTGCTCGTGTCAAGCTGAGTTGCGCCTCAGTAACTGGAGCCTTCAGTCGGAGCTGCCAAGGTTCTGTCACTTTGTGGTTCCCCAGTGGCCAAAGGGGAGATTTCTGAGCCAATTAAATTCCTCCCGTGGGGGGCGGAGGAGGAGAAGCACACATTGGCAAAGTTGCTGAGTTTTAAACCCAAATCTCATTTCTACCATGGCCTTCGCAAACATGTGGGCTTGACTTCTCAAAGACACACACACATACACACGCACGCGCACACACACACGCACACACGTAGCCTTACAGGAGTATCATGCACTCAGTCCAGCACTAGGGAACCCTCCTGGGCCAATTGCTAGTTACACCCAGGGGAAAATTACTTAACCTCTGCGTGCTCTAGTTTCTTCACCTGTGAAATGGGGACAACTGCATTATCTTCCCCACCGGTTTTACAAGACTTCGTTAGCCAACAGTATTCATTCTTTTCAATTGCTTCTGTGCCTTTAGTGAAGCTGATCTTTATGGAAAATACACAGCAAAACCCAAACCATTGGGATTTAAGAGAAAGAGCCCTAAGCTGAAAATCTGGAGGTGTGAGATAAGGCCGCTCCCCAGGGCTGGATGCCCCTGAGCAGATCGTGTACCACCTCTGGGCTCATCACTGCCTAACGCAGGCCCTGGGCTTGACCTGAGGTTTCCTCACAGTGCTGTGTGGTGCTCACTCCAGGAAGAAAGAGAATGGGGTAAGAAGTCATCTCTAGCCAAGCACTAAATCAGCTCCGATTTAAAAGGCTTTCAAAGATTATTGTAGGTTCACATGTAGTTTAAGGACTAATACTTACACCTGAAACGAATTTAAAAAAAAACAAAAAACGAAATAATGCAGACAGATCCCATATCCCTTCCACCCAGTCTGCCCCAGTGGTGACACCACGCACAGCTCTGGTACCGACCCCAGCCAAGGGACTGCCTTTGACACAATGTACTTGACCTTATTTGGATCTCACCTCTTTTACCTGCACTTATTTGTATGACTGTGTGTATTTAGTTCTATGCAGTTTTACCACTTGTAGCTCTTGTGACCACCACCGTCAGGATACAACAGGGTAAAGGGGGTCAAATATATAGTGATGGAAGAAGGCTTGACTTTGGATGCAATATACAGATGATGTATTAGAGAACTGTACACTTGAAACCTATAGAATTTTACTAACCAATGTTACCCCAATAATTTAATAAAATAAAAATAAAGATACAAAGCATTTATCTCAAAAACCCCCTCCTGCGACGCTTTTACTAGCTACAACCACCTCCACCCCCCCTTGCCTCCCTAACCCCTGGCAACTATCCCTCTGTTCTCTGTATGGTTTTGTCACATGAAGGATGTTATGTAATTGGAATTATATAGCATGTAACCTTTTGCGTGTGGCCTTTTTCACTCAGCGTAATTCCCTTGCGATCCATCCAGGCTGTCGGGCATGGCGATGGTTTCTTCCTTTTCATGGCTGACTTGTAGTCCAGTAGCTCTTGTTTTAACTGCTATACTATCCGTCCTGCTCGAGCAATCTCACTTAAGCAAAGGTTCCCTTACCTTCCAAAGAATCGTTTGATGGCCATTCAAAAATACAAGAACCAGACTGGAAGATTCTAAGGCCCTGGTGGTAATGGAGCTGTTACCAGGAAATGATACTGCACCTCGGTTCTTCTCTTGAAGGAAAAAACTCAATCAAGAGACAAGAGTGCAGCATAGAACAGCCAGAAGTTTATGAGTGAAAGAAAGTACCCTCTGAGACCTGGAGCAGGCTGACCCCAGAGAGGAAAGCAGTCTCGCTCTACACTGTATGAAGGCTTTTATTTCTATGGATAGAATGATCTCCCCCTCTCGCTGCTCTTATCTTTCTTCCCCCAGT
This sequence comes from Hipposideros armiger, assembly GCF_001890085.2. Lineage (NCBI taxonomy): Eukaryota > Metazoa > Chordata > Mammalia > Chiroptera > Hipposideridae > Hipposideros > Hipposideros armiger. The sequence goes on along the minus strand of NW_017731412.1, from coordinate 2,855,114 downwards.
GCCTGGGGCTTCCCTCCTCTGGCATTTAGCAATGCATTTCTTCGATTCAGAGGCAGGTGTGAGCCTGGAATTCTGCTGGGCAGCTGCAAGGGGTCTTCACCCAAGTAGGAGCTGCAGCTGGGGCTTCCTAACTGGACCTGTCTCTCCTTCTCCCGCTCGTTTGTACCAATCTACCTACCCTATCAGAACCTATACATCGAAATTCATATAGCTGTTCCCACTCGGTTGTGAAGCACATCCCATATCCTGTTCCTTCAAGAAAAGGTGACTTTTTAAATTTTATTTATTTATTTATTTATTTATTTATTTATTTTTAAAGATTTCTATTGGGGAATTGGGGGAAGGGGAACAGACAAGCTGCTGTCGTTTTGTTCTTCAGTCTAGGTGTGGAGGACGTTGCTTCACTGGCCCAAGTTGGCACCATCATTGTGCTCTTCCCAGGCGAGGCAGATCAGTCACCGGCTTCTGGACGGCCGCTCACGGCGGCTGCTGGCCGCTCACACTGGCTGCTGGCTACACACGGCAGCCCATGGCAACCCACTGCCACAGGGGCTGCAGCCTACGCCGTCGCCAGCGACTCAT
>NW_017731412.1:2840548-2850617 GCF_001890085.2 Hipposideros armiger | reverse complement strand
TGTTCAGCATCTTAGCTGTACAGGGCAGTGTCACTGGCCCTCATATGTGGGATCCAAACCGGGGCCCTCTGGCGTCCCAAGCCAGCTCTTAACCAACGAGCCACTCGGCCGGCCCGTAAAACATCTTTTAAGCAAACTACACTTGAGACAAATGCTGACAGCACCATTTGTGTGTGTATTTATATTCATGCAGTTCTAATCTCTGTCTCTTGCTTCCCATCTAAGCCATTCCAACCGAGTGGTCATCTAGCTTCCCAGGATATACTAAACAGGACATGAGAAGAATACTCAGTAGCTTTTTCAGACTGTGTGGGCAAAAGCTGGAATGAACTAGTTTCACTTTGAGGAACTTTAATATCTGAAACAAGCTACTGTAACAGCCTGATGGCTGGATTAGATAAACATTCACATGCCTAAAGGCTGACAGGCGTAAAGGCACTATCGTCATCATTACCATTTATATTTTTGAGAGCTTACTAGATGCCAGGCACTGTGCTGAGTGATTGCCATGTCCATCCATGACTCTTTAATACCTGGTAACAGTCCAAGAGGCAGATATGAGTATACTGCCCATTTTTCAGACATACAGAGGCTGAGTATCTCACCTAAGGCCACACAGCTAGGAGTTGGCGTTCAAAGGCAAATCCCAAGGCCACCTCCAGGCACACAGGGGCTTTGAGAAGTTCTGGTCAGGGATTTTGTAAAATGTGCCTCCATTAGGATTTTTCTGATGTTTTTCTCCTGATTAGACTGGGATTATTGAGATTTGAGGAGGCAGGCCACAGAGAAAAAGTGACATTCTCATCACATGCTATCAAGGGCACACCATTGCTGATAATGACCTACATCACCTGGCTCAGGCACTATTTGCCAGTTTCTTCCTAAAACTGCCTCTGAAGTTAGTCTTTGTTTCCCAATCTGTACTGTAGTCTTTGGAAGAAAGTCTATGGTGCTCAGACCACACTTACAGGGTGGGAGCCATGTCTCATAGCCTGCACAGCGGAGCCCAAGCTCGACATAAATTACACGGAATTCTAAAGGGACATTTGTCTCTTCTCCCTGGCATGTGACTTCTTCTGTGTCCCCTGGTGCCGGGCACAGAGGCCTGTTGAGGGGCTGGGCACTGCCCATCCTGGTTAGGATATTCCTTGGGGAGAACGAGGCTCAGCTTGGTATGGGAGCAGGCGGAACTCTGGCAAAGGGTCAGCACGCTGGAGTCTAGCCCTGGTCTTGCCACACTGCCTCTGGATGTCTCGGATCAGTCACTCACCCTCTCTGGGTTACTCTGGTTCCCCTTCAAGTTACTACTGGCGTGTAATAAAATAGCCCAATTTAACGGCTTAAAAACAACCATTTTGGTTTGCTCTCAATGTTGTGGGTCAAGAATTCCAAAAGAGATCATTTGGGCCACTTGTAGGTCTCTCGTGCATTTGTAGACAAGCATTGATGGAAGCTGCAATTGGGTTGGGCACCTAGAATGGCTTGTTCGCTTGGGGGGCTGCCTGTTAGCTCCCCAGCTGGGCTGTCGAGCATAGCATCTATACATGATCTAACTGGCATGGTGGTCTCAGGAAAGTTGTGCTTCTTACATGGCAGCTCAAGCATCAAGTAAGAATGTTCCAACAAATAAGGTGGGAGCTGCTTCGGCTGTGATGACCCAGCCTGAAATAAACACACAGCCTCACTTCCACCAAATTCTATTGGTTTTAAGCAACTCACTAAAGTCAGCCCAGATTCAAGGGGTGGGGACACATTTCTTTATGGGAGAAGTATCCAAGGATTTATAGTGTTGTTTTAAAAAACAAAAAACAAAAAAAACTATCCTCATTTTTTTGGATTGTTTTTTCCTTTTTGCTGTTCCAATTGGGTGTTTTCTGCTACCTTGTCTTCCAAATTACTGATTTGACCCTCTGCTTCATCTAATCTGCTGGTGATTCTTCTAGTGTATTCTTCATTTCAGTTACTGTATTCTTCACTTCTGACTGGTTCTTTTTTAGAGTGTCTATGTCCTTTATGCTTGCTATATCTTTGCTGAAGTTCTCACTAAGCTCCTTGAGCATCTTTATAACCATTGTTTTGAACTCTGTATCTGGTAGGTTGCTTGCCTCCATGTTGTTTAGTTTTTCTGGCGTTTTCTCCTGTTCTTTCATTTAGGCCACATTTCTTTGTTTCCTCATTTTGGCGGCCTCTCTCTGTTTGTTTCTATGTATTAGGTACATCTGCTGTGTCTCCTAGTCTTGACCTGATGGCCTTAGTTAGTAGGTGCTCAGTGGGGCCCTGGCACAGTCTTCCTGGTCACCTGCACCAGATGTTCCAGGAGTGTCCCTTGTGTGTGCCCCACTGTTATAGTTGAGCCTTGATTGCTATTGGCACCACATCAGTGGGTGGGACTGGCCTTCAGGCTGATTGGCTGTGGGGTTTGGCCAAGTCCACAGTTTATGGGCTGCTGTCTGGGGGTGCTCACCCCACTGACTAGGATTCACCCCAGCAGGCTCTGGTGCCTGTTGAGACTGCCCTTTGTGTATGCCACTTGTGGGGCTAATTGGGTGGTGCTCTGCTGTGGTCTGAAGCCCACCTCCAAGTGTGTTGTTTTTGGGGCCTCTTCGGGGTGGGCTCTGGTGCAGGTCCAGTTCACCCACTGCCTGTGACAGGCCAGGGGCTACCTGGTAGGAGCTACAAAGCTATCTGCAGTTGTTTGCTGCCTGTGCTAAACCTGGGGGCACATGGGAGAGGCCAAGCTGTGAACTTTCGACGTCTGCCACCAGTTCTGGGCCTGGGGTAGCTCTGCAAAAAGCCAGGACACCCCAAGGCCTGCTGCCACCTGCCAGGTCCCTTATGGTTCAACTGCTGATAGTCCTCATGTGGTACACACATTGGGTGAGGCAGGGTCTCAGGAAGTCACTACAATTGGAAGAGTTGTGGTCACCAGGTTAATGTAAATTCTGGTTTGGTGCCAGTGCTGAGCCTGGAGCGACTCAGCAAAAGTCTCAGAGCACATCAAGGTCAGTTGCCATCCACATGGGGCCTACCAGACTCTGATAGTTTTCCAAGAAAGAGTGCAATGTGGGTGGGGTTGGCTGGTCACGGAGAAAGTGCCTCTGGCATTAGGAGAGTTGGGTGGGACCAAGTCCCAGTGGAGCTCACCATGCCAATCAAATTCAGATTTGGCCTATGGGGGCGGGTTCAACACCAGAAAGATGGTGCCTGCCTGTGAGCTGCACTGGAGCAGAACCCCTCACAGGGAACATGGTGACTGACCTCCAGTCCTCATCCTGAAGCCATACACCTCAGTCTGCCCCCTATGTGCCCCCGACAACCCCCAAGTAACCGTCTCTCCATTGGAGCCCAGGGTGAGTGCCTGCAAGCGAGTGAGTCTGTGAGCGGGCCTTTTGAGAGGATGTGTGGGTTTCCCATCACCTTACATCCCAGCCAGATGGTTGGAATCACCACTGTTTTTCACAGCCAGATGTTGTCAGGACTCCTGTTTCCAGTACCAGTACTCCGGGCTGAGGAGCCTGGTGTGGGAGGCTGGGGTCCCCTGCTCCTCGGGGGGCGGAACCCCCATAGCTGAGATACCCCTCCTGATTCTCAGCCACCACAGGGAGGTATGGGGCCTGTTCTGGGCCTCTGCTCCTCTGCCAGTCTTGACGTGGCTTCTTTATATTTTTAGTTATAGGACTTCTGGTCGGCTAGACTTCTGATGGTTCTCCAGGTCGATTATTCTATAATTTAGTAGTAATTTTAATGTGTTCATGGAAGGACACGGGCTCAGTGTTCATCTATTCTCCCATCTTGGATCTGAATGTACAGCTATTCTTAAAAACCCCTACCGGGTGCCAATTTCCCCATTTGGAAATTAGAACTCTAGCTATACTTACTGATTCCTAAAGATTCAGCAAGCCCCAATATTCTTTAAGATCCTGCTATCTAGATGAAAACATAATTTTCTCACAGCCTCAAGTGATGGGCACTCAAGTTTCTTTGTTCTTTTCATTGATCTACTCTGTGCCAGGCCCCAGTTGCAGCCTGAGGACAGAGTCGTGAATGGTGTGACCTCATGGCAGCGAGGGGTGTAGGCTGTGGAGCCATACGGCCTGGGTCAAGGGTTGACTCTGTCATTTACTTAGAGCTGTGACCCTGGGCAACTTACTTGATTGAACCGTGCCTCAGTTTCCCTCATCTATGAAATAGAAGCACTGATATAACCAATCTCACAGGGTTGTGTAAGATTAAATGTGATACCACAGATCAAGTGCTTAGAACAACGTAAGTGTTTAACAAACAGTGGCTTTGATTTTTGCCATCCAAGGGCTTGAACCTCACCAGCGTTATCTTTCCTTTTGATGGAGAAGGAAATAGATGCAGAGAAAATAGACACAGTGGGCTGGGTGGTATCAACCCTGAGGTCACACAGAAAGATGGAGTCAGAGCCAGGATTCAAAGCCAGCTTTTTAGGCTCCAGGACCCCTGCAAAGAAGGGGAGCCAAGAAAGCGTTTCCTCACTCAGTTGCCCTCCAGACCCCCAAATGGCTCCACTTTCATTTGACAAGGCAGAGCAGGGCTTTCTGCTGCTTGTTCATTTATTCGTAGCTGCATTTCTTAAGCAATTCACTCTGTGGTGACAGCATTTGGAAATTAAGATCTTCAGGAATTAGCTAAATTGTATCTGTTGTCCTCTGAATTTGTACTTGGCACAAAAACTGGTTCTTGTTCCCTGGGATGGAAAAAAAAAAGAAAAAGATCCCTGTAGATGGAAGTCTCAAGGGCACCATCTACTGAGAGAAGCTGGCAAAGGATGTGGCGAGGGTAATTTCTCAGGCATCCTGGTTATTTCGGCTTGAGAAGCCATTTCTTAAAGTTAAACCTGCATACTTACCCTGACATAAAAACTAAGAATTTCCACCTGGGCTGTCTAGTTGGCCAGGCTCCATGGTGTTTGTTAATAAAATGCATGAGTGTTCGATTAACATGTTTGAACATTGACTGTTTCAGCAATGTGCATTGTCTTGTTGAATCTTTACAGTACTAACATTATCCCTATTTTACAGGTAGGGAAACTGAGCTGCATAGATTTAAACTCACCTGTCTTTGCAGGCGTATATCCATATCCACCCGACTCAAAGTTCCTCACACTTGATTCTGTTCCTTATACCATTATAACCCTTAGACTGTACACTGTGCATTCACTTGCCGAATATTGGTCTCTTATTTCTTTATCACGGATGTAAAACTTCCTCTTGGTCAGACTGAGGGCAACCTCAGGTCTGGGACTGTGCTGTTTTTTACTATTGTCTCAGGGTAACAGACACAAAATAAGTAGTTATTAACTCAAAATTCACTCATTACGCCCCTGCGTTTGGCAGAGAAATAGCGAGGAGATGAGTTCTAAGTTACCTTGGACATTTAGGCAAATTGTTTTTCTCTGAATATTCTGTGGGTTTTTTTGAATGACAGCAAAAGATATGACGATTCACAGTTGTTACAGGAATAAGGAAATACAAATTCATGAGATTCATGGATAATCTCTAATCCCCAAGGAGCGAAATATTTTAGGTGTACTATTTTACAGCTGCTCACAAGTTGTGAATTTTAGCTGAGTGGCGTTTCACATTGTCTTCCAATTCACCAAAGACAAAGCCATTGCAAACAAATCTAGCCTCTTAATGTGAATGTTCTAAATGCAATTGTTAAATGTAGTTACCACATGCCACATTTCCTTTTTTTTTTTCCTTTTTTCTTTTGTACCTATACTTTCCTTGCTAGGGGCAGCATAATGGGGAGTTAGGAGGCCTTTAAAAAAAATCTTTGTAAATTATGCAATACACATATATTTAGGAACTATACAGCTCAGTGACTTATCACAAAGTGAAGCTTTGTGTAACCATCACCCAGGTTTTATGTGAGACACCAGAAAGGTCACTTACGTATCCTGACCTTCGAGTCCCTATCTGTTAGCAAGAAGGATCCTCTAAACTGTAACATGTCATTTTCAATGACAACATCTCACTTCATTTGTTGGTCGAATGATGATATATCAAATTCTGTTCTGTTAGACATTTCAGGGGGGTTTTCTTTGTTATGAAAAATGCTCCAGCAAGGAACTTATCCCCAACTTTGTTCATTCCTGTAGTGAGTACTTAGGAAAAATTCCTGGAGGTGGAACTTTCAGGTCAAAGGGAAATTGCTTAATTTTTAGAGACTTTGCAGGGCTCGCCATTAGCATGGAGAAGAAAAATGGCTTTGTCAAAGAAACTTGGGCAATAAAAGACATTTATAAATATGAAGATGTTGCTTTGGGGGATAGGCAGTCAAGAGGAAATCGTGCAGACAAAGAATGGTCTACTTGGGAGGCTAATAGATTTCCTCAGGAAAAAAAAAAAGTACCCTGTAGTTTGCCATTTTCAAAAATTGTAGTTTTCGTTCAAACCCACCCTCTCCCCCCCAAGAGGATTGGAGACAGCGTACAATGAAAGAACCAGCGTCATGCAGTCGAAAGCCATTCCTAGCAGAGCACCAAGGCAGCAGACAAGTTGCAAAATAGCTTTTCAAAAGCACTCAACACCCAGCTCAGGGTGAAAAATGTCTTTTCAAGTTCAGCCAAGCTTTGGCCACTAGAGGGCACTAACAATACATATTTCCAGCCAGTAGCAGCGCTGTGGGAATTGGGGTTGGGCTGTCTGTGCTTTTGGATCCTATCTCCCAGAGATAAAAAGGAGTGGTGGCCGGGAGCTCTCAGAATCCCTGCAGGGAGGGGTCCTCCATCCTCCAAACCCTGAGAACTTGAATACTCTGTGCAACAGCTGGTAGTTTTAACCATGAGGGAAAAATCTATGGGCATAAAGGGGGGAGGAGGGGGGAGGGGAAGAGACTGCTCAAAATAATTTTCTTTTTAAGTTCTTAATTATTTTTTCCACTTCCGATGAATCAGTTTCATCACTGAGTGACATGGCACTCATTAATTTCCTCTCCCTGCTTCATTGGGCCTCTGATGAGGTACTCTTGGTTTTTGCCTCCTCATGTTGAAGGAATTTAATAATATGGACAGCCTCATGTGTAGCCCAACATCCGTATCGCCCCGAACTGGAGCAGTCCATAATTATTAATAATTAATACGGAACAGCAACCAACATTCACGAGGCAGTCCCCAAAGATGGTGCTCTGGGTCTTGGAGTCCAAAAGGCAACCAGGAATCCCCAGGCTGATAGGAGTTGAGAGATGGGTGTGCCTGCTGATAGAGGAGAGAAACGAGATGCTTTCTAAGTCCCGAAAATGTGGTCTTGCTAATCGCCATTGATAAGACCCTGGTTTCCTGTGTCTCTCGTTAAAGTGCACACCTGACTTCATCTAAGACAGAACACCCTCCGACGGTTATCCTACCCTCCAACCAGAGTAGGCTCTCCCTGGCAGTCTAGATTTTCCTATTGACAAGGTTTCAGATTCAGACACCGGCTTCCAAGAAAGTCCATCTCTCCTCGATGAGCAGAGAAGGGAAGAAATCCGTTATTGGCTTTACATGGCTTTCTAGCTTGCTTGCTTTCTTTTTTTTTTTAAACATGTTCTTTTTTTCCCCCAGTTTATATTTATTTTTAAAAATTGAGATATCATTGACATAGAGCATTGTATTAGTTTCACACCATAATGATGTGATATATATAGCTATCACAAAATGATCACACAATACGTCTAGGTAACGACCATTGCCCCATAGAGTTACAATTGTTTTTTGCTTGTGAGGAGGACTTTGAAGATCTATTCGGCTTAGCAACTTGCAAATGGGCAAGACAGTGCAGTTACCTGTGGTCACCATGCTCCATGCTCCATCCCCAGGACTCATTTATCTGATAACTGGACGTTGGTACCTTTTGATCGCCTTTACCCATTTTGCCCATCCCCGCCCCCCACCTCTGGCAGCCACCGATCTGTGAGTTCCTTGTTCCTTTGTTGTTGTTGTTGTTGTTTTTTAGATTCCACATAGAAGTGAGATCATGCAACACTTTTTTTTTTCTCTGCCTGATTTATTTCACTTAGCACAATGCCCTCAAGGCCCATCCATGTTGTCGCAAATGGCAGAATTTCCTTCTAGCATTTTTTTTTTCTTAATGGAAAAGGTGCCTGGATTTCTAATGTGCCTCCCCCTCCACCCCAAATTAGGAGGTACAAAGAAAGGAGTTAGAGCCAAGATTTGGAAAATCGTGGTGCATAACCTTTTAAAAGCCCCCTTTATTAGCAAACGAAATAGCGCCACATCCAGAAAAACGCTCTTTTCTCTCCCCCTTGACTGCAAAGCCATATGTCTTCTTTTTAATGGCCTCCTCATTTATCCTCAAGGAGCTTCTGCCCGTCTGAGGTTGAGTCCCTCTGGTTATCAGCAAACCACAGGGGCCTGATAACTTCGGGAAGGGGCACATTCCAAAAAAGGAGGCACCTATCTTCATAACTTTCCGTCGTGGGAGAAGAAAACACTTTGGCAAAGATAAATGACTCTGGTTTTAATTCGGACCCGACATCCATCTTGGCAAAAACTAAAACCAGTTTGGAGGGATTAAAAACGTGGCACGGAGGTTAGACAGTCACTCCGGCAGGGAAAACTCTGTGCAAAGATAAGGCTGGTCCTTTGGACCACAAGATGTTTTGACTGTTAGTACTTTGATTTTTCTTCACATCCCTTTCTTTCTTAAGAGACATTTCTCCTCTAGGACTTCCTTTTCTTGTTTGAATGTTTATCCATTTAAATGCTTGGTTATTTAAACCAATAACAAATCTCCCCTATTGCTCTTGGCTGGAAACTTCTGAGAGAGAACTTGATAGAGACTTTCTTCGGAAAGCAAGCACGTGAACTTTGAAGTTGCCAAGCCAGTACCTTTAGACCCCATTAGAGCACAAAGAGAAAGAAACACATTTAATCAAAGAGCCTTTGCCCGCACCCTCCCCTGCTCCCCCTGCCCAGTGTTATGAATCCGCTGAGTGTTGTGTCAATGTCAGTTCCTAAGTTTGTGGTTTGTTGGAGGGGTTCAAAGGCACCGTCTGATATTTGGATGTAGTATAACTCAATGGAATGTCTTGATCGCGTCTCTTAGAAACACGCTCTACTATGAGGCAACAGGTCAAGGATGGAGTCCAGAAAAATCAAAGACTGCCCAGATTCTTTGAGGGAACTTTGCTCATAAGACTGGGCTTCACAACCACTGGGCTGAGGAAGTCATCTTTGTGGTGCTGGCTTCTCTCCCACTCTGTCTTGGATGCATTTGTGTGGTTCAGTCTTCCAAGAAAACTGGTCTTACAGACTCAGAACTTGATAGTAAAAACCTTCAACAAAGTTCCCAAGGAAAGGGCTACAGAGGATTTTAATACAAATTTAAAATTTAACATACATTCAGCTGCTGACACCTAGAACTGAATGTCCATTAAGTCCCTGGGACTCTGGTAGGAATGATAAGGAAAAGCTGTTCAAATTCTTTCTCAGGTCACATAGATGTCTAATGAAAGATAAGCAAACAGGTCTGATATGCGAGCACAGAATCTAGAGAGCTGAAGTGACTTGCCCAAGGGCACTTCATAATTGCTCCTGATGACGGTGGGGATGGCGATGGTGGTGGTGGTGATCACGGTGGAAATGGTGGTGATGGTGATGGTGGTGGTGGTGATGGTGGTGGTGATGATGATGGTGATGGTGGTGGTGATGATGGTGATGGTGATGGTGGTGGTGGTGGTGGTGATGGTGATGGTGGTGATGGTGATGGTGGTGGTGATGGTGATGGTGGTGATGGTGATGGTGGTGGTGATGATGATGGTGATGGTGGTGGCGGCGATGGTGGTGGTGATGATGGTGATGGTGACGGTGATACTGATGGTGGTGGTGATGGTGACAGTGATGGTGATGGTGGTGGTGGTGATCACGGTGGAAATGGTGGTGATGATGATGGTGATGATGATGGTGATGATGGTGATGGTGATGGTGATCACGGTGAAAATGGTGATGATGGTGATGGTGGTGGTGGTGATGATGATGGTGATGGTGGTGGTGATCACGGTGAAAATGGTGGTGATGATGATGGTGATGGTGGTGGTG
>NW_017731412.1:2745313-2840073 GCF_001890085.2 Hipposideros armiger | reverse complement strand
GTGATGGTGATGGTGGCAATGGTGGTGGTGATGATGATGAGGTAATGATGATGGTGGAGATGATGGCAATGGTGGAATTGGTAATTGTGGTGATGGTGGTGGGCTGTGGTAATGATGGTGGCAACGGTGGCGCTGGTGGTAGAGGTGATGGTGATGGAAAGGATGCTGTTAGTAGTGGTGATGATAATTGCGTTGTGGTGATGGTCCTAGTGGGTATGATAATGATCAGGGGTGACTGTGGACATGGTGGAGATGGTGGTGATAATGGTGGTAATGCACACGGTGGGCATGGAGATGACGATGGAGACTAGATTTCAAGTCTGAGTTCGCATTGTGCCTGATTCTCAGTAGTACTACAGCCTGCTATGTTTTAGCAAAGGATGTTGGAGGCAAAAGTTGGCTTATAGATCACACAGAGTGTTGCAAGGGTGGCACCAAGCTTTAATATTTAATGTATCAAGTTTATTTTTTCCTGATGAAGATAATAAACTCTTATTGAAGCAAATATGGAAATGTATCACAGTATAAAGGGGAAGTAGCACATGTATCTGGAAGGTGAGATTTCAGGATGTGTTTGCTTCTGGTTCTTCACGTTTATGTTTTGCATGAAGGTTTTATCACATGTTGATCTTATCTTTGCAGATGGGGGAAAAAGAATTTAGGATGTCAGTAAAAGCTTTCATTTTGATGCTTTAATAACCCTATGATGTATATGTAATCATTCTGATATTATAGATGAGAAAACTGACAGTCTAAGTAACTTGCCCCAATATCTTACAGCAAATAAGTGACAGAGTGTGAATTCGAACCCAGGGCTCTCTGACTCCAGAGTGATGCTTGTAGCCAATATACAACACTGTCTCCTGAAGCTGGCCCTTAGGGTCATCATGGAGATACTGTCCCAAGGGACGACACCTCAAGGAGCCTTATAAAGTGGTCCTCTGGTGGTGTTTGCTTTTTGGCCGACCTCACTTGAGTTTCGTTCCAAAGCTGACATTGCTTTAGCAGAATTCTAGTGAACCTGGAATCTATTCTTTCCAGACTCATAGGCACTTGAGAATGGACATGGCCTTGGCAGGCTTCTGTTCCAAGCTCTCTCCCTAGTGCAAGAATCTCTTCTAAACATCCTAAGCAGATGGTCCTCACTTGGTTCTGAATATCACCTTGACAGAGAGTTCTCACTCTCACAAGCAGGTATATATATAAAATGTTATATATATATATAATATTATATATAAAATATATATTATATATAAAATATTATATATTATATAAAATATTATACATGACATATAATATATTATATATAAAATATTATATATTATATATTATATAAAAATATTTTATATATTATATATTATATAAAAATATTATATATATTATATATTATATATAATATATATATGCTATATATTATATATTTAAAGAACTCTAGCTTTTAAAATCTCTATCATGTGTTGAGCCCACAAGGTTCCCATGTGACCTTCATCAATTGTACAGGATGACATTTTTTCTTCTTCACCAGCACAACTCTCTAAATATTGGTGGGCTGTAATCTTCTGTCCCCAGGACCATAGCCACAAGCTTCACTTGCCGGCCTTGAGGTCCAGCACCCCTTCGTCTTGCTATTTCCTGTCCTTCACAAACTGTGGATCCCGAGACTCAAATCCTAGGGGTGGTCCAATGAAACAGAACCTTGGCTCAGATGCTATTCTGTGAATGCAACCTGGCACAGTTATTGCTATTTTTTAATAGCTTTATCGAGCTATGATTCACATACCACACAATTCACCCATTTAAAGTGTACAATTCAGTGGTTTTCACCGTGTTTACAGGCATATGCAACTATTGCTCCAGTCAATTTTTGAACGTTTTCATTCAGCTTTCAAAAAAGAAATACTGTACCGTTTAGCTATCATTCCCTTATCCTCTGTCCATCCCATCCCAAATCAACCACTAACCTACTTTCTGTCTCTATAGATTTCCCTCTCCTGGACATTTTATAGGAATGAATCATAGAATAGGTGGTCTTTTGTGTCTGGCTGCTTTCACTTAGCATCATGCTTTTAAAGTTCATTCATGTTGTACCATGTCTCAGCACTTCACTCCTTTTTATAGCTCAGTAATATTCCATTGTGTGGATAAGCAGGTTTTGTTTATCCATGTGTCAACTAATGGACATTTAGGTTGTATTTCCCTGAGATATTTTTTTATTTTTTATTGTTAATTTTTTTAAGATTTTATTGGGTGAATTGGGGAAGAGGAACAGTGTTGGGGAATGGGGAAGGGGAACAGCCAAGTTGTTGTCCTTCAGTCTTAGTTGTGGAGGGCGCAGCTAGCTCAGCTCCAAGTCCAGTCGCCATCTGGCCACCTGTGGACAGCTTGCGACCGCTCAGCTCAAGGTGCCATCTTAGTTGCAAGTGAGCGCAGCCCACCATCGCATGTGGGAGTCGAACCGGTAACCTTGTTATTAGGAGCACAAGCTCTCACCAGCTGAGCCATCCTGCCACCTGTTGGCAGGTCAGTGGCAGCTCAGCTTGGGTGCAGCTCACTGGCCCATGTGGGAATCGAACCGATGACCCTGTTGCTCAGAGCTCGCACTCTTAACCAACTGAGCCCCTTGGCTGGCCCCCTCCCCTGAGTTATTTTGATATCACTTCTTATTGGTGGAGTTCAGTAACCAAACCCCCAGGCCACAGTCATATCAACCATGATGAAGCCACTTCTCCATCCTGTTTAGGCATCAGATTAATAAATAAATGCATCACGTCATCTTTTAGCCAGCAATATTTAGACTTTCAGATTCTTTTAAAATCATCCCAACCTGAGGTACCTTTCCAGTTTGATGCCATCTCTAAACAAGGCTGTCTTCATGGTCATGGTTGGTAATAAAACGGAGAGGATCCAAGCACAAAGCTTGACACTGAAATAATATTCCCCCATGTAAATTCCTGGGATACTTAATTCCAGGGAATACTAATAGACATCATGAGAATGGAGGTCATACACCAAGAGGGTCTGGACTGCTTCAGACACTTAGTCCATTTCCATCCAGGCAGTAAACCATGCTGTGTTTTTGAGGCACTGAAATCTTGTGGGTCCGAGGAGATGGCAACTGCTCCCCCCACTCCCTGTCTCCCTCTCCCAGGGGCACAGTTATGGGGAAGCTTGGGGTAGACAGCAGCTTTCTGAAAAGCGGTTCCTCATTGATTCTCTCCCTGATTCTTGGGACACATCTTCCATCATCCTCCAGGAGCCAGGGCCAGGGATCATGGTGACTCTGACCCAATGAGAAACTGCAATTGGTTTCCACCCAAGTTCCACGTCGTGAGGATTCATGGCTAGTAGTAGATGGAGGATGGGTGTGCGTGGGTGTGAGAGTCAACTCTTCTGGCCCCTACAACGCATTCGCTGACACGTCTTTTCTTTGCTTTGACAGAAAGGAAATTCTCCCCAAAATCAGAGAAGCCAACCTGGCGATGGTATTCTCCAGGAGGTCTCTGTTTTATTTAAGGTTTAGATCAGAAGTTTTTTAAAAGTAAAAGATCAAAGATTCAGGACCTCAGGGGGAAAGGATTGGAGGGAAGCGTAATGGCAGAGCGTGGAGAGAAATGTTGGTATGGCTTAGAAGGCAGGCGGTCTTCCTACCTTCTTTTATTGTTATTATTTTTTTCCCCATCACAGGCTTCAAATGCCTCCCCATTGTTGCCTAATAATTGCAGCATTTGGAAAGGACATTGCAACAGTTTATAAATCGCTTGCACAGATATATTCTCTTTCCTCCTCCTTCGTCGCTGCATTTTTATTTCTCTGCATTTAGACCCTTCAGAATAACTTTTCAAAGGTTATTGTGGGGCTTTTTATAGATGAACAAACTGAGTCTTAGAAAAGGAAGACACTTGCCCCCTAGCTGGTAAAATGGCAGAGGTGGGCTTTGCTGGTTCGGAGGCTAGCATTTTCTCTCTGCTCCCCCAACTTAGCTCCTGGGGACAGAATCCTGGAACCTCTGGGCAGTGGGTTGGGGAATCAGCCTCGTTAGCGAGACAGACTCTCACGGAAGTCCGGCAGTCTCTTCATCATCGTTAATTCTTAATCAAAGGCATCGCCCCCCTCCGCATCCCAAACCAGCCCCTAGAAACAATAATAGGACTTTGTTTTCTTTCTCTGACCTGCTTATCTTACCTGTTTTAAAGTTAGCTTCTAAATGCGCGCATTAAAGGTGATTAGAAGACTCGGGGACATCCTCTGTCATTAGTTAATGCTTTAGAGAGAGTCCTAGCTCCAGATCAGGGTGCAAGGGCCCTTGGCGCCGTACATCACCGACCGCCAACAGGCCTCTCTGGCTTCCCTCGCCAGCGTCTGCCCCCGAAACGGGCTGCAGATCGGAGGGGTCGGAGACGAGTTTAATTTAAAGACGATCCCTTCTTGCACTGCCAAAGGAAATGGCATGTCAGCTACGTCAAAAATAGATACTGTTGTGCAGATATATGGACGAAGAGGTGGACGCCGCCCCTGCGATTCATTACCTGGATTGCCTTTAAATGTCAAAACAAATCCTTCTCCGGTCCTTCTCCAAAACTTAAATCATCAAGAGAGACAGGGTCAGCTTCGGCAGTTTGGAATGCTGGAAGCAAGGGGGATGGGCGGGGGATGGGGAGGGGGCGCGGTATGTGAAGGCTGCCCGTGTAGCTGGGGGTCTCTGTGTGCATGTCCTAAGCAGAGATTTCCCCTGCGCTCTCCTCGGGAAGGTCATGCAGTTTGGAGCCTGTCCTGGCTTCCCTGAGACTGAGTGCACCATTCCAGGCGAGCGCCTCTCGACATGTAAATACAGATGTGGATTTGTGTAAAAGCAGCCTCGCACGCTATGTGTCAATAGTCACAGCTGACATGAACATGAATGGCGAGTAGAAGCATGACACAAATGTAACAAAAATTGCGCCAGTTCACACCAGGCAATGCTTTTACTCTGCGAGCCATCTGACATATTCCTCTCATTTAATACCCGAGCAACCCTAGGAGGTGGGTTGGCCCCACTTTACAGATGAGAAGACCGAGGCTTGGAGACATGGAGGTACCTGCTCAAGGTTGCACAGTGCTGATAAGCGGCAGGACGCCACAGCACGTATTCTTAGGCTCCACACTGAGCACCAGATCAAAAATTTGAGGGAGTTGCAATGCTTCACTTACATTGGTGTGGATGCTTTAAAGCCAAGGAATCAACAGATGGTAATAAGTAATTTATACTGATTGAAAAGAATCAGTGCCTGCATAGTGGGTAGGGCACTGGGACCCTGAGCCAGACTCTGAGGACCCTGGCCTCAGGTCCTTCTAGTTCCTAACCATGTGCCCTTGGGCACATCCTTACTCTATTTGTGCCTCAGTTTCTTGATCTGTAAAATAGGATAATAACATCATCTTCCTCATAGGGTGGTCAAGAGACTGAAAGGAATGAATATTCGTCAAGCACTTTAATATTTTCCAAGCATAAGATAAACTTTTCATTATTTTTTTTTATTTTTTATTTTATTATTATTATTATTATTATTTTTTTTAGCTGAGCCATCCGGCTACCTGTTGGCAGCTCAGCGGCTGCTCAGCTCGGGCTGGACTCGAACCGCTGTTGCTCAGAGCTCAAACTCTTGAGCGAGCTCTTAACCAACTGAGCCACTCGGCCGGCCCCAAGATAAACTTTTAATACATAGTAGCTACTATTAAACACACATGCATTTAGTTTGCTTTAGTCCTTTTAATTAAATAATACTATGGCTTCCACCTTAAAGAATTCTAAACTGTGGAGACTATCCTGAGAATGTGGGAGCATCAGATAGATAGGTAGATAGATAATATGTTTTGCAGCATTTACATATTTAAAGGAGTTGTTATATACATGTTGTATACATGTATAGGAAAACACTGGTGTTTTTCAAGGTATAATTATTAATATAAGTATAATTATAAATATATTTTTTAAACATATTTAAAAACATGCAATAGAGCCCCATAGGGAAAACAATCCAAATGTCTATCAGCTGGTGAATGGACATAGAGATTGTGGTATATCCATACGATGGAATACTACTCAGCAATGAAGAAGAACAGAGCACGCTGCAACAAGCAAAAAACCACATAGTGCATGATTCTATCTATATACAGTATCTAGAAAAGTCAAGTCCACAACAGAGGGAAACCAGTATCTGCCTGGATCTGGGGTCAGAACGGGGAGTACCTGCAAAAAGGTGCAAGGGCCCTGTTTGCGGCGATGGAAATGTTCTAGAATTGGATTGTCATGAAAGTGGCACAACTCTGTAAATGTGCTAAGGTATTACTGAACTGTATACTTCAAACACATAAATGCTAGGGAATACACATTTGTAAAAAAACAACTTATAAACGTTCAACGACTGCCCATAACACCTTGGTCATTGGTATTTCTATGTTCATAACAACAGCATATGTTTAAATATCATTATTCTATGTTTCCCAATTGTCCTTTTCTTTATATAAAATAGTATAACACAAATGCATGCTCGCTATTTAAAAAAAAACACCAGACTCTACAGAAGTGTAAAAATGTGAAATTCATGTTTTTCTTTACCTTTTCTTCCCAACTACTTTGCTCATAGCTTAGTGTATGTAACTTCAGACCTTTTTCTAGAAATATATATGATATACATTACACATATACACAATCTATGATATATATGTATATGTAATGTGTGTTTTTATACACACATATATATGTATATGTGTGTCTGTGTATACGTATATGAGAGAGAGAGAAAGATTTTATTTCTGTCATTTTCACAGAAATATGCTCATAATATACATACTAATCTGTGACCAGAGGTCAAATTTTATCCTATAAGCAATCTCGGCACAGACACTCTTGCACTGTGAACTCACCACATGGTTTTGTCGTGGGCACCAGCTCTGTCTGGAGTGCCATCCAGTTCCTTAAACTCATACCGTCCTCACGTTTCTGTGCCAGAGCTCAGGATGACCAGGCTATGTATATCATGCACACAGGACAAGCTCTGGGTTCACCCTGAATGGACCAAGCTGGGGCCTGTGGCGTGCGCTCACCTGTGCCTCTCCACCCTGTCACAGATCTGGGACCATGGAGGGCTTCACAGAGAGCTTCTCCATCAGTGTTTCTCAGCCTCTGCTCTATTGACATTTGGGGCTGGATAATTCTGTGTTAAGGGTATGAGACGGTCCTGTGCGTGTAGCATCCTACCCACTAGATGCCAGTAGCTTGCACGCACTCCCCCGCCCTCTGTGGTGACAATGCAGAATGTCTCCAGACGTTGCTCAATATTTCCTGTGGGCACAAAACCATCCCCGGTTGAGAGCCACTGATCCAGAGAAATCATCTCTTGTTTGTTTTTTTCCCATCCGTCATCTGGGTGCTAACTTGCTCACATCACGTGGCCAGCGGGATCTGCTTGGCCGAGGGACAAGTCTTCCTAGGGACACATCTGTATTTTCACCCAGGACAAAGTCACTTCCTGGTGACAGATCCGTTAGGGACCAGAATGGAACACGTCTTATGAAGAAAACCAGTCTGTATTATGTGATTACGAAAGCATCATATGATGTTGGGTTTAAAAAACTAGAACATTCCAACTATGGTTGAGTTACACAGTGAAAGTTCCTGGAAGTCCCATCCCCTTAGGAAATCGCCATTAACATCTGATCTATAGACTTGCATACACATGCACACATGACCACACACATGCAACCATCTGCATCTATGTTTAAACAAGGACTTACGATGCACATTCTTCAGCAACTTCCCGCCCTCCCCCCACACACACATAATCACAGCATCTCAGCGTATGAGTCATTTCTTGCCACAATAATGCTGCATAGCAAAACTCAGTGGCTTAAAACAACAATCATTCATTCTCAAAGCTCACAGGTCTGTGGGTCATCTGCCACTCAGCTGGACGTCTGGCTGTGGGGCTGAGTTCAGGTCTAGCTTCCCTGGACCATCCGTGGCTTGGGATCTTCTCCACGTGTCTCATTCTGGAGACCAAGGTGAAAAGGCAGTGGCTGTCTTGAGCATGTTTTTCTCACGGTGGCTCACCAGCGCACAAGTGGCAAGGGGACAACTGCTCAAGCACACTTCAAGCCTCTGTTTGCATCACATCCACTAGCATCCCATTGGTCAAACCAAGTCACATGGCCAACCCCTGCAGCAAGCACTCCCCACCCACCGTGAGACCATAGCAAGGATGCCATCTATGTGACTTGGGGACCTCAGGGAACCACGCCATTTAATCACCGGGACCAATCACTTAAGCTGAAGGACTCACAAGAGATGGGCAGACAGGGATGTGTCTCCATGCCTTATCATCAACCAATGGTTTCAGACCAAGTCAGCCCTCCCTTCCCCAATATCCTATTTCCATATAGCTTCATGGTCAATATTTGTACCCACAGAGCCTCTCTTCAGAGACAAGTTATATGACAGTGGGCAACTCACTTAAAATCCCTATGTGTCCGTTTCCTCGTTTCAAAAGTGGATAAGAATAATATCTAACTTGTAAGGAGTTGAGAGGCGTAAAGGAGGCAACTCACGGCAGTCACCGGCACGCAATGGAGCCTCAAACATTGCAGATATTGTAGTCATGTTGGTGTAAAGTAAAAACCTCTGAACCTGGAATCAGGATGCCTGGGGTTACTTCCTGCCACTCACCAGCCTTGTCCCCTGGAGCCTGTCATAAGCAGTGTCCTCATCTGGAAAATGAAAATAACTTTCTCTGACCTGCCTCTCTCCTGGGATGAATCAAGAAACTGAATGTGATGATGAACGCAAAATTATTTCTTAACCACTCAACGTACACATCCGATTATTTTGTGTATTGTTTGTCAGCCGAGCTTTCTTTTTGCTCATCGTGTCTGACACGTTAAGTCCTAGCCAGAATGATTCTCGGGAGCTGGGCAGCTTGAAAACAAAGCCTATTCAGCCTGGAAAGGGAGCGATCCCTTTTGCTTTCTCTGTAAAAGGGTTAGAAAAGCAGGAGAAAGTAAAGGGCAGCAGTCAACTGTGCTAGGCCATTCGTATCAACATCGATGAGCTCATTTCATTCTTGCAACCACACCGTGAGTTGGAGACCCCTGATGCACAGACAAGGAAACGGAGGCATACACCGTTTATAAGGGGATGGATATGCCTGCTAGCTGCTACTTGCAACCGCTGCCTGCCACCCTCAATTGAGAATGGTCTGTGCCAGTTGGGGTCCAATCTGAGAAGCAGAACTGCTGTGAGGTCTGGGATAAAGGGTTTGTTGATGGGGAAGTGTAGGAAGACCTGGGGCACAGAAGGTCCAGGAAGGATTTAGAGGATCCTAAAAGGACTCGCCAACCAGACAATCTGAGAAACCACACATGTCCAGCTGTCACAACGGGACGAAGAAAGCAAAGCTCTTGTCGGGGAGAATGTGGTGGGGAGAGGGGTCGATGGGAAGCTCCACTTCCGTGTGGCTGTGGCCTCTGTGAGGCCAGCTCCGAACATCTGCCGTGGAGCCTGGGGCTGCTGGTGGTCGGCATTTGGGAGGCAGACCTGGAAACAGAACAGAGGAAAGTGCTGACACCTCTGCTGTTGTCCCCACATCTAACCAAGGGGACCCTCCGAGGATAATGGTTGTTCTTCATCCTGTCTTTCTCCTCTCATACAAACCCCACTTTGGGCCAACTGTAATCTGGGCCCAAACACTAAGGGGACTCTTGGGGACATAGCTCCAACTTAGCCAAGCTGACAATCTATAAACCGCCACATAGTCCAAATGGGAATCTGTCAACAGTGTCTGGAGAACCCACTTGGGGACCTGCTGCATGACACCGAATCTATAAGGACACACATAGTACCATTTGTGTGTTGCATCTGCAAGCCTGCAGGAGAGGCAAGGCACAGACAGGCCTCACGCAGACACAGCGTCCAGCCCAGTCGAGTTCATGCAGCCAACCTCTGCCATCTGAAATGGAGGGAGGGCCTCCTGATTTCTACAGAGCTTTATAGTTTTTGACAAAGACAGGGAAAAGTGAAAGTTGGCAGTGAGCAGGCGCTGGCCTCCCCATGTGTGATAGATTGAGTTGTTTTCTGCAGCATTTCGTAACCTCCTTGTACTACGTCCACACCCTTTGCCATGTGACTTTGCAGGACTTCCAGCTGGAGTGGGTGGAGGATGTTTCTCTGACCCACTGACATGAGTCATGCCATGTGATTTGCTTTGGCCAATGAAATGTGGACATGATGTGGATAGAAGCACCAATGCTTGGTTTTTATGTGCCTTCCATTAGTCATGTCAAGAACATGTCCGCGGGGTGACCGGGTCGCTCAGTTGGTTAGAGCGTGGTGCTCATAACACCAAGGTTGCTGGTTCGATCCCCGCATGGGCCACTGTGAGCTGTGCCCTCCCTAAAAGAGTCAACTATGCCATTGTAGCCTGAAAGCCATGTGTAACCAATGACCGTGGCTGTTCCCCCAATAAAGTTTATGAAACAAACAAACAAAAAAGAATATGCCCTGAGTTATCACTGGTTCATGAAGGATGAGAGAGATGATAAATCAGACCTGATCTCAACTCAGAACCTTAGATGGAGCCCTCCCAGCTGAGCTCCGCCTGGATCGGCAGAATTGCAATCAACCCCTAGATTCTTGAGCAAGAAATCAATGTTGGTTGCTTAAGCCACTGAATTTGGGGAGGGTTTGTTAGCAGCATCACTGCAGTAGTAGCTGACTAATAGACCATGTAACTCACGTAAAGGTTGACTTGGAAAAACTCGAGATCTACTACACATGTCGTGGTCCCCATGTAAGGGAATTCAGGTACAGATGACAGTGTAGCAGGTAGAGCATACATGAGGGTAGGTCACCAACACTTACATTTTATGAGGATGGTTGAATGAGTTGTGGGGTTGGGGACTGTGCCTTTAAAACAAGCCACTCTGCATTATAGGAGCCCCTTCTACACGGAGCATGTATATGAATGTATCCTTTCCGAAAGACCTTATATATTTCTTCACGACACTTATTGTTCGATCGAGTTATGTTTATTGTTGAAACCTGGGGAATAAAACAATAAAAAAATTAAATAACCTAATTCTACCATTCAGAGAGAGCCTCTGTGAGCTTATTAGCGTACAGCCACTTATAAACATATTTTTTCTAACAAAATTGAGACCATATAGTATATTCTGTTTGATAACCCACCCACCCCCTACTTAACAAACAGACTATGCACCTTAACTCTTAGAGCTAGTTTTCTTTTTTTATATATTTTTAAAAGATTTTATTGGGGAATTGGGGGAGGGAAACAGTGTTGGGGAATTGGGGAAGGGGACCAGCCAAGTTGTTGTTCTTCAGTCTTCATTGTGGAGGGTGCCAGTCGCCATCTGGCTGCCCGTCGGCAACTCGTGGCCTCTAAGCTCAAAGTGCTGTGTTACAATCTTAGTTGCGGGTGGGCGTAGCCACCATCCCATGCGGGAGTCGAACCAGCAGCCTTGTTGTTAAGAGCGCATGCTCTATCCACTGAGCCATCCGGGTGGCAGCTCAGCTCAAGGTGCCGAGTTCAGTCTTAGTAGCGGGTGGGCGTAGCCCACCATCGAACAGGCAATCTTGTTGTTACACCAGCTGAGCCATCCTGCCCCTGTTGGCAGCTCAGCGACAGCTCAGCTTGGGCGCAGCTCACTGGCCCATGTGGGAATCAAACCAGCGGCCCTGTTGCTCAGAGCTCGCGCTCTTAAGCCAACTCTTAATCAACTGAGCCACTCAGCTGGCACCTGGAGCTAGTTTTCTAAAACATGAAATATGGTGACATAATATAATCAACCAATTTTCCATTACTGGAGTCTTGGGCTATTTCCAACTTCCTTCCATCATAAATAACACTGCGATGAACATCTTGCACCTAACTATCACTGCAGAGTTCTGATTATTCTTTTAGGATGAATTCCTAGCCATGGGATTCCTGGGGTTCAAGGCTTTTGGAAATATGTTTCAAATTTTCCCTCCAGAAAGGTTGATCCATTGGTACTCCTATGCTGACTGTTTAAGAATTACGCCTTAGGTTTTACAAAATTAAAGAATTTCAGTTAGTTGATGCTTTCAGTTGAAGGTAAAGTTCATCAAAACCTTAAATCAGTGGTTCGTTCATTCAGTAGATATTTACCAAGTGCATACTGTGTGTCAGGCACTGGAGACACAGCAGTGAACAGGGAAAGTAGAAATCTTTGCTCTGGATGTTTAAGGTCCAAAGAGAAAGCCAGCATTGAGAGAGACGCTTCTTATTAAGCTCAATATGGACTAGCGTGGATCTAGTGAAATCATAGACAAGCCACTTTGATCTCCAAGCAGACCCACTTTCCCTGTTATTCTCAAAGCTCCATTGTTCTCCCTCCAGAAACCCCAGAAGACAACTCAGTCAAGGAGGTAGGTGAACTCTCTTCAAGAGAAGTCAACCCACCTCCCCACCCCCAAAGTGAAAGGGAAGCCCCCTCAATGAAGTAGGTCAAGTGAATTTAGAGCTGTCTCTCCCACCCGCCCGGGAGACGTCTCCTGGTGTGGTGACTTCATAAGCCATGGAACACTGGGCGGAGAGTTTGGGATGATGTCACCTGAACCCTGGGATATATTTATGGCTTCGTGCCCACAGCTACCTTTCACTTCTTCTCTTTGGGTAAATACATCAAGGGGCCATCACAGTCATGCTGGCGAGTGCTGGCTGAGTGCTTTATGGCTGTGCCTGAGCTGGGAGGTGTGTTTGCAGGCCTGCTTGGCAGGTCTCTAGGTGCGAGTTTCTAAGACGCTGAGCCCTGGGTCCAAAAACCAGGATGTATCATGGAGCCTGCTTTTGTCTCTTTCAGGATGTTTCCTTCCCCTTTGCTTCCAGCCGCTGTCTTCGATGTCAGCAAAGCTGCCCACCACCCCCAACACACACACATCTTTTCTTTCTTGAGTAATAGCCAAAGAAAGAAGCAAACCTCTTTGCAGACCTCCCTGGACCAAATTCAAAAGCCCTTCAGCTCACACCTCAACTAGGCTGACCTTTTGACTTTTGATTTGGGGGGAACTGGAGGTAAAGGAGACATGAATCTAGCAACTGGATTTGACCTCTTCGGCAGTTTGGGAAATAGTGGGGAGGGGTTCTCAGGAGATGGCGGGGAGGGGAGGGCAGAAGGAGGAGAGCTCAGGGAGCACCACCTCCTCTGGGAAGACTTCATGCCTCCTCTCCGCAGCTGTGCTGACCTCTGTCACAGCATCTGTCACGCTACAAAACAACACACCATGAGGTGCTTAAAGATGGGGACCATGGGCCTAGCACATGTTGGCTGTTTCGTTCATGCATTCGTTCATTAATTCCTTCAGCAAAATGCAGCCTCCGCTAACCATGCATCAGGTGCTAGCTTACAGTGCTGGACATTGATTCGGTTCTTCATGCAATAAAAATGTATTGAGTGCCTACTGTGTGCCAGGCTCTGGGTTTGATTCAAGGGCTGAGATGGGAATGACGGGTGCCAACTTCACGACGCTCAGCTGAGTCAAAGAGAACCAGGCAATTTCAATTCTGCCTGGGTATACCCCGTGTGAGGGAACTACGCTCTGTAGGAGAGCAGGAAAAGAGATCTTGGGTTAGATTTGGAGGCATCGTGGAAGGCTGCCTGGAAGAGAAGAGACGACTGGGGCTTCACGTAGACTTGTTTTGGGGAAAGACTTCAAATCACCCGTCTGGCTCGACTGTCAATACTGAGAATGCCTTGGCCTCCAAACAGACCACATGGTGTTCCTAACAATGGTAACTGCTGCCATTTCACAAAACCAAGGGTTGGCAAGGATGTGGAGCAGCGGGACCGCCAGTCACCATTGGTGTCAGGGTAAAATGGTCCCCTGTGTTCGAAGGCAAAGGGGCGAGAGCCCAATAGTTCTCGGATGCACCAACATTTCAACCCAGCAAACCAACGCCTCCCATGGCCTCCAGAGAAACTCCCACCCTTGTGCACAGGGAGCCATGCCCAGGAATATTGATCGCGGCATTGCTTGTGGTATGAAACACCTGGAAACTCCCAACGTGGCCATCAACAGGAGAATGAACGGATAAATTGAGGTGCATTCATTCAGTGGACCGCTCTACAGCCATTCAGAGAACGCACTAGACATGCACGTGCCAGCATCGGTCGATCTCAAGGGCATCGTGTCAGGGAAAGCTTGCCCAAGGATGTGGACAGGACGATACTACTCATATGAGGTTCAAAAACGTGTGAAACAAGACCACGTGTGACGTAAGGCCGCATATTTTTTTAGGGTGCAGGCACCCATCCATGGTAAAAGTGTAAAGCCATGTGCACAAACAAGAAACCCCCAAATCATGGAGGTGGTTCCCCTTGGAGCAGCAGCGGAAGAAATGCAACCAGGGAGTGTCACTTATGAGAAATGGTATCTGAAAGATTTTATTTCTTACGCTGGGTGTTGAATATGTGAGTGTTTATTATATGATTCTCTACTCTTTCGTGTGCCTGAAATATTTCAAGGGGCCAGAAAGAAAAGCTGCTATATATACACATTATGTCTTTTTTTTTTTTAAAAAAAAAACAGTTTTTCTTTTTGTTGTTGTTGTTGAAATTGTATTGGGGAACAGTGTGTTTTTCCAGGACCCATCAACTCCAAGTCAAGTAGTTGTTTCAATCTAGTTGTGGAGGGTGCAGCTCAGTGGCCCATGTGAGACTCGAACTGGCAACCTTGGTGTTATGAGCCTGAGCTCTAACCACCTGAGCTAACCGGCTGCCCCCTACACATTATGTCTTTTGCTCCTCATGAAACCCTGTGGCAAGGAAGTATTATTTGCCCCTCCCTGCCCTTCCAACCATCTCTGTAATTTTGAAGATGAAGGAAAGAAATTCCCAGCGTTTGGAAAAAATTATAACATGGCTAACATTCAGTTCTCTTTATATGTGTGTGAATTATTTTAGAATTATCGCAGCAGCACTCTGAAGTAGTTATGATATTGTCCCCATTTCACAGATGTAGCAAGTAAGTAAGACCCAGAGGGGGAGCAGCTTGCTGAAGTCACCCAGTTGCAGAGTGCTGGGGCAGCGGCATTTGAACTCACCACCCAGAGCTTCTCTGCCAGGGAGGCACAGAGGATAGGTGTTTAAAGAGCCGCCCTTGGACTAAACTTTCAGTTCTACCTCTTCCCAGTGCTATGGCTCTAGGCAAGCTCACCTCTCCGTGCCTCAGTTTCTCCACCTGTAAAATGGGGCTAATGATAGTAACTTCCTCTTAAGGATGAAAAAAAAAACAACTCTAAAGAACTCAGAATTGTGCCTGACACGTAGAAAGCACGACAAAAGTGCACGTTGATACTGTTTCTAATTATGCCTGAACGCTACACTTTTCAGACCTCTGGAAGGCAGACCCAGGTGACCTTCAAGTCACGCTATGACCAGCACTGCTCAGGGCTGGGTGGTGGTTGGGTGCTGGCTTCCCAGTTTCGGGGACCAGGAGACTTTCAAAGGGGCACATAATTTGGCCAGCAGATGAAAACGGATTGGTGATGGATTCGTGGACTGGGCACTCCCCCGCCCTCCCGCTTTTCAGCGTTTCCCCCTCACCATCACTCACTGGCTCTATAAACAGATTTCCCAGTAATCGGTTTTCCTTCCCTTTGAAGTCTCCCCATCCATTCTCTCCCCACTCTTAGCCTGCTCCCCTTCCTCTCCAAGGAGGACCTCATGTCGGCAACAGTTTCCAACCGGACGGGGCGGAGACGCAGTGCAGGCCGGGCTCCAGAGGGTCAGTTCAGTTCAATTCAACACATCTTTCCTGAACACCTACTGGGTGCCTTTGGAGAACTTTGCTGGGAAGGGAGGGACCACGAGAGAAGAAAGAGTGCTGACCAACCGGTTTGGAAGCTAGGCTTTGTTCGAGTGTTTCCTGGGGAAGTCCCGTCCTCTGGCTGAGCCTCAGTTTCCTTATCTGTAGAGTGGGGATCATAATAATGCCAACCTCACAGGCATATGGGATGAGCAGCTCTATACATGAAGCACAAAGCAGGTGCTCAGCTCATGGCAGCTGCATGCTTTGTTGTTGCTATTGGCGTGATGGAGAAGGAAGGGCTGTGAATGGTGTGCCGCTTCCGGGCTGGAAGATTTGGCGACTGGAGCAACCCTCTGCTGAGATGAGGAGCCCAGGAGAGAAATCCAGGTTTGGAGAGAAGGAAATCAGTCCCAGTGGGACCACACTGAGTTTGAGGAAGCAGAGTGCGGGCCACATGGAGATACCCAGAAGACATCTGGCAATCCACGTCTGCAATCTTGGGGCTCAACATCATGGCATAGTCCTGATTCCTGGGATCTCTTGACTCCCGACTTTCCCAGGGACCACACAACCCTACTCAGAGAAGCTTAGGGTTCATGGAACCGGGGGAAGCGTCCCTCCAGCCCCCACCACTGTACACACACAAACACACACACACATCTCTGAGCCACGTTCCAGGACTAAGTCACTCCAAAGGAAAGAACCCAGTTCATAAACCGACCGACTATCATCCCCTCTTCACTTGAAAACAAAATCTAGCCTCATTCTCAAACTAGAGAAGGCACGGAAGTGATGTCTCAGCGAGATTTCATTTTGGAGATCGTACGGCGCACTTGAGGTATATATAGCTCACACACATGACACATGGCCAGTACCCAAAAATGGATCTGCATAGTACTCAGTGGATGCCAACTACATGGTCCAGAAGACAGGGGTGGTCTCTGGGTGGGCGGGGCCCTTAGCTCAAGGGTCTCCTCAACCCATAAGCAGGGTGTGGCTGGAGAAGGGACAAAGTGGGGCTCTCCAAGGACTAGCACTCAGAGCAGCCCCTCATACCCAAAACTATGGCTCTACTCCACATCTGGATATGCGTGTAGCCGCCATCAACTAAAAGCCATCGTAAAGCTCATGCACAGAGTTTAGAGAAACACATCTTAATGGCCATCTACACTCTGATTACATGTGAAAAATCATGACTGCACAGGGACCAGAGGGCAGGAAAACTCAAATATTTGATCAGTCGCCATGGAGAACGGCCAGCCCGTTTGCTCTTTCATAATGTGGTGATGTCTTTCTACAGCACCCTTCAAAATATTTTTTTAATTCTTTTTCGCGTTCTGTGATGACTTTATTAATTTCATAACAATCCTGAGGGATCATTAGAAAAAGAACTTCTTGGAAAAAAAAGTCAATCCGAGCCCTTTAGCAAAATGCTATCGATATTAAAAAAAAAAATCGAAGAAACAGAAACTAAAAGTCGACACGCTCCCCTCCTCGTCCCATTCCCAAGAGATGTCCGCCATCGCCACGTTGGGTCACCACTTTCTCGCCCTTTCTCCATGTGCGATGCATAGGGAAGTTTAACCAAATGCGTGCAATAAATACAAAAGGTTTAAAGAAAAAAAAAAAAAGTTCCTGCCGGTTCCACAGTTGTGAGGGAGAGACTCAATTGCCCATAAACATGTGTACTTGGAAAATTCACAAATGAATATTGGTACTTTGATGCATTGCTTCAGAATTTATTGAGTGTCTGCTCCACGCAAAGCAGCATGTGTATTTATTTGTGTGCAAAAGAGCAAAAAAGGCTGGTGAGGTCGGCCCTCCTTGCTGGTGTGGCCCACTTCCATGCACGCGGCCTGTGTAATGTGGTCGTCCATTTTTTATCTCAATTGCTTCCTTACCCCGGGGCTGCTGGTAGCTGTTGTGGGTGCACCCAAGCTCCCTTCCTGCCTTTGTGGGACTCCTGACTCTTCCCCCCCTCCCTCTTTGGAGGGTTTATTTATTATCTGTGGGGCAGTGTATTGTTTGGAGATTCTGGTTTTTATTTCTCTGCTGGCTTTGACAGATACTCAGGGAAAGGGGGGGGGCCCCGCAGAGAGAACGCATTTGGTTTTGTTTTATGATATGCCGTGGAGGCTCTGTTAAATTCTCAGAGGCCTTTGGGCCTGGAGGACCGCGTGAGTGAAAAGGCAACAGTGATGGTCAGGAGGGTTTGCGGTGGGAGTCGTGATGACACAGAGGTGATGGGAATTACAGGGCTGGGTTCAAGGAGGGCATGAATTTTAACGGTGCTAATGATATGCAAAGATGGGGGTTTGCTAAGGGGGAGTTACGGCTCAGGAACTGAGTGCTCTGCCTCCGAGATCAGGCTGCCTGCTTTTGACTCTGGGTTCCACCACTTCCTTCCTCCCTGTGTAACCTGGGGCTAGTGCCTTGGTCTTTCTGAGCCTCTGCTTCCTCCTCTGCAAAAAGGGCGTGATCATCGCAGCATTTGGGGGGACTGATAGAAAGCCCACAGCACTGGGCTTTTTTATATTCTTATAAATATAAAATATAAAAAAATCTTTTCTGCGGCTTCCAGGTGCACTGCATCGCCTTTGTGACTCTGCTGGTGGATCAGCAACTTAATCTCTTTTTATGGATTAACCAACTTTTCTTAAACTATGTTATGCCTCTTGGAGCAAGATTTGACATCCTTGCTATCGTGAACCCAGCATGTCCCAAATCAAAATCACTTCTTTCTTTCCTCGCTCTGCCCAAACCGAATGCGTTCTAGGATTTCTCTAAAGGGGCTTAGGGAATGCATCACTAATTTCAGCAGTCTCCAACCTCAGGGACACAGAAGAATCTGCTGGGGAGCTTTTTAAAAATGCCTCGTGCCCAATGTGAAAATTTGGGTTGAGCTGAGTTGGTGTGATCGAACAGTTCCGACTGGGCAAAGCTCCCTACAGGTGATTCAAGTGCATGGTCAGGGTTGAGAGCTGATGAGGTGCGCAGCTGCTCAGGTGTGGAAACTTCTCCTTCCCCTTAGCTCCACCCCATTCTTGGGGACCCTGTTAAACCCACCCCCCCAGATTCGTAACTGTGGCCTTTCTCTCCATCTTTGGCTCCAATATTCATCACTTCCCACCTGGACTGCTACATAAACCTCCCTACTGGCTTCTGGGCTTTTAGCATATCTCTTGTCAATTGTCAAGCCATCCACCCTTCTAGCCCCTCAAGGTTTCTTCCATTGCAGGCACCTGAGCACAGCACTTAATCCCCCAGTGGTTTCCCATTACCCATAGGCTTGAGTCCAACTGCCCAGTCTTCACTTGGAACCCCTTCCTTCCTGGGCTCAGCCTGCCTTTCTAACCTCATCGCCACCCTCCTCTCCTGCCAGACCATCCACTGTTTGATCAAGCTCTTGGTTCTCCTGCTCTCGCTGGCCTCACCTAACTGGTAAACTCTAGCGCACGCCCCAGAGCCCAAGCCCCCATCCACCTCCCGGGCAATATGGATTGCTTCCTGGGGACTTTCCAGTCTAATGTGATACATGCTGTTGAAGTCTGTACAGTATGGTTTTTATTTACATATCCATCTCCTCCATTTGCCTTGGGAATTCCTCAAGTTCAAGGACAGGGTCTTATTCATCCACATGCTTATTCATCACCCGGGAGGAGCATTTGTTGAGCAGAACACGCTGCATCGCCACCAGCTTTGACTCTGCGGCTGATTCTATTTTCCAAGGGCTGCCACGACAATATCCTTTGTCCTCCATCTTCCTCTGCAGTGCGACCTCGCGCTCTCGATCATGAGTCTTGTTTTTCTTCTCTTGAATCCGGGCAGGGTTTTGACTGCTTCTTCCAATGAGATGGGGGTAGAAATGACATGTGATTTCCAAGGCCAGGACAGGAAAGTCAATGCCACTCCAGCTTGGTTCCCGGGATACTTCTGCTTGAACCCCTCAGGCTGCTACATCGTCAGAAAGTCAGGCTACATGAGGAGGACAAATAGGGGTGCTCTGTTGACAGTCCCAGCTGAGCCTAGCCTCCCAGTGGTCCCTATCCAGGCACCAGGCATACGCAAAGGAGCTTCCGGAAGGTTCCAGCCTTAGCCATCAAGTCGCCTCTGGCCAGTGGAACCTTCCCAGCTCAGGTCTCAGATATTGCAAAACGGTGATAAACCATCTTTACTAAGCCCAAGCTAAATTCCGGACTCTCAGAATCTCCAAG
The DNA here is from genome assembly GCF_001890085.2 of Hipposideros armiger. Lineage (NCBI taxonomy): Eukaryota > Metazoa > Chordata > Mammalia > Chiroptera > Hipposideridae > Hipposideros > Hipposideros armiger. Next base: position 2,820,042 of record NW_017731412.1, on the reverse strand, counting down.
CACGACAAGAGAGTTGTTATTTCAAGCCGTGAAGTCTTGGGATAGTGTGTTATGCAACAATGGTATCTGAAGGACTCTGTTTTTTCCTTTGTAAGATACACAGCCCTGTACTGGCCTTTCTGCCTCTCAACCATCCCTAGCTGGTTCCCACCTCAGGGCCTTTGCCTCTGCCTGGAACGGTCTTCCCTGATTCTTCCCAGGGCTGCCTTTTTATCAACATTGAATTAATTCAAATGTATTTTATATAATACATGTTAAATAATTATAAGCATATAAGTAATATATACTTTATGATGTATTATAAACATATAAAAATGTTAAAGCTTCATATAATAACAGCCAACAAGCTCCTGAAAAGATGCTCACCATTACCAGTCATCAGTGAAGGGCTATGCACACACTCAAATGGCCCAAAGTAAAAAGTCTGACCATCCTGAGTATTGATGAGTAACTGGAATGCTCACCTGTTGCTGGTAGGGATGCAAAATGGTAGAACTGCTTTGGAAAACAGGTTGGCAGTTTCTTGTAAAGGAGTACATAGAGTTACCGTATGAGCCAGCAATTACACACCTAAAGATTTACCCAAGAGAAGTGACAACATATGTCCACGCAAAGACATGGACATGAATGTCTGTAGCAGTTTTATTCACAATAGCCAAAAGCTAGAAACAACTTCATGTGTCTATCAACTACAGTATGGACAAACACACTGTGGTACATCCATACGGTGGAATAGTATTCAGCCATGAAAAGGAACAGGCAGGTGAGACTTGCAACCACATGGGTGAATCTCAAGAGCATTGGGCTACGTGAAAAAAGCCAGGCACAAACGACTACATACTACATGATTCCATTTATGTGACATTCCAGAAAAAGCAGAACGTTAGGATGGAAAATAGATCAGTGGTTGCCAGGGGCTAGGGGAAGAGAAAACGGACTGTAAAGGGATTCAAGGGAACTTTTGGGGGTGAGAGATATGTTCTATATCTTGATTGTGATGGTAGTTACACAACATGTACACATGTCAAAGCTCATTGAACTGTACGACTATCAAAGGTGAACCTAACATATGTAAATTTAACTCAATAAACCTGTCTTTAAAAAAAAACACAAAAAACTTTCTTCTTTCAAGAAGGCCTCTCCAGCCCCATTTTATCTAAAGGACATTCTCACCCACCATGATCCTCTCTCACATAATTTTTTTTCTGCATAGCACTTAACAATTTCTAAAATTTTACAACATATATATAATTTTATTTGTAATTTTATGCAATTTTATAATATATATTTATAGATAATATCACATATATAATTTTAGAAATCATGAAGTTCTACAAGGTGTGATCAAAGAATACAGTGAATGCTGCTGCCGAGTGCCATCCAACCAAGGGCAGGGATCTTCAATATGTGAAGCGGCGTGTCGAACCTTAGTAACAGTGTGTGACAAGTTTCAACTTGTTCAGTGCAGTCCGTCGAGTGTGAGCTATGGTTGAGAGAAGATGTGTTTTAAAGTGTGCAGTAAATCATCCTCCATCATGACAATGCTCCGTGTCGCACATCACTTCTGGTATATGGCAAATTCTGTCAAACAAAAAACGTTACGGTATGTCCTCATCCACCTTATTCACCGGATCCGGCACCATGTGACTTCTGGCTCTTCCCCAAAGTCAAAATGACCATGAAAAGTTAACGTTTTGAATCAATTCAGGACATCGAGGTAGCCATGACAGTGCAACTAAAGACACTCACAAAAGAGGACTTGCAGAACTGCTTCAGAAAGTGGCAAGAATGATGGGATAAGTGCGTTCAAAGTGAAGGGGAGGGGGCCGGCCAAGTGGCTCAGTTGGCTAAGAGCTCGCTTAAGAGTTTGAGCTTTGAGCAACAGCAGTTCAAGTCCAGCCCAAGCTGAGCAGCCACTGAGCTGCCAACAGGTAGCAGGATGGCTCAGCTTAAAAAAAAAAAACAAAACCAAAGTGAAGGGGAGCATCTTGAGGGGTATTAATGGCAATGCGTCTTTTACTGTAATACATTTTTTTATTTAAACATTCACCATATTACTCAACACACCTTGTATGCAGAAAACAAAATAAAATCATGTGAGAGAGAATTCTATTGGGTGAGGCTATGTGTGTGTATACAGATAGATATACTTTTCTGCATATACATTTCTAAAATAGTATATATAATTTTAGAAATTATTAAGTACTATGCAGTCTATGTGTGTGTATATACACATTATTCTTTACTTGTTTACTGTCTAGATCTTTCTCTAGAATGGCTCCCGCTCCAACAAAGGAATAATATCCATCAAGTTCGTTGTTTTTCCCCTCGCTCTCGCACACTGAGTGCACATAATAGATGCTCAAAATAAATATTTCTTGAATTAATCTACAGGAAAACAAAGGAGCTTGGGCGACCAGATGTAGTGACCTAAGCTGTATGGAAACCCATTTTTGAATCGTGAACTTAATTACTTCTGGACTCAGCTCCTTTTCAGCTGGAGCTCACCCTCTGCCAGAAGAACCTACAGCCCTTTCGGAAGAGCCAAACGTGGGTGACGAGAATTGCGGAGTGGCCTGGGGTCAGGGGACAAGATAAGAGCTTTTTCCTGGATGGATCGGGTCAGAGAAGGAAGCTCCCCCCGAGTCCCCCCAATGCGTGGCTGCGACATATGTTCTGATCAGGTAATAAAAGCTTAGTCAGAAGACTTGCGCCCTTTGGGTTTCATTTTATTTTATTATTAAAAACTAAACATGTGGAACACAGATAATTGGGTTCTGCAGGAGGCTTCCTTTGGCTTCTGCATCTGAGGAATTTAATGAGGGAGAAAACAGAGGGAAATATATACATCGCTATTCAGTATATTTGGAAGGGTTGAAAGCAAAGTCGTACTTCAAAGGATTTATTAGGATAACCTCTCTGGGCAACTTGTGATCAGTAATGCTGCCTGGATCGCATAGTGTGGCCTTTTTAAAGGATTTGGAGGCGGGTGGGGGATTGTAAGATTTTTGTTTTTGTTTCTTTTCAATTAGTTTTCAAAGGAAGAGGAGAGCAATGGTAGAGCCAAACTTTTAAATGTCCTTCATGGAATGGTCAGAATTGAGTTTCAAGCTTTAATGTGCTCCAAGGGACCCTAATACAGGCTGGAAAATAATTATTTTCCAAGCTTCAGAGCCCCCTTGCCCCTCTGTCTGCACTGTCCCGGACTAGTTAAGTCCCCACACGTGGGGCATGTTGCCCCGTTAAGTGTCCCCTGCCCTTGCTTCTCTCAGCATTACGAAGGGGCCAGGTTCTCCATTCAACACTCCCAGGGACCATTCCAAGCCCAGCGTTTAGCAGAGTCATTTAAAAGAGCGTCGCCCTCGGGAGTTTGAAAGGGTGAGACAAACCGTGGTTCAAGTTTAGCTGGGTTCCCCGGCTGCGTCAACGAGGCAGCAGCCCCAGGCGCTCTTTTTTGTGTCTGTGTCTTTCTCTGTGTTACGCTGGAGAGATTCATCCGCGTGTGTGCAGGAGGTGGTCACTGTTTCACTCGCAGAATCCTATTCCTCTTGATGGCTCTATGGCAATATAATCAGGCACCTAGGCCCCTGCCCATGGAGGGCTGCTAGCAAAGACGTTGTCACGAAGGTTCTTATACGTATCCATGTAAACGTGGGCACCGCTTGCCCTTGAAAACCCTGCACCTCCTCCTAGCCCAGGAGTCCAAAACCCTTTTGGGGTCGTGGGCATGGTGGATAATTTGAGGAGGCAGAGGTACAGACATACACAGTATTGCATACCATGTTTTGGGGGCTTCAAGGAGGTTCTAGCACATGCGGGGACCACCTCAACAACCTCGGCTGGACTGTGATCTGGCAAGGGAGGCAGAGCGGCCTTCTCAGTGGTGCAGGGCAAGCTGTATCTCTGTCGGGGGGACCACAGAAGGGAAGGTGGGTTTCCCTCCAAGCCTGCTCCTGAATGCCTTTGTTTTTCCCACCTTGGTGCTGGGAGGATTCCAGCCCCAGAAAGGGAGAACCGAGAGGTTGGTCTCCCCGGCAGAGCCCCAAACCCCATGGCGCTGCGGCAAAGCCCGCTCCGCTCTGTGTGGATGTCTGTGTTTGCACCAAGGGCGAGGGGAGGCCGCGGCCAAGAACAACCCATAATTCTGTACACAGCAGATTGAGTTTCTTGCAGAATTTGCTCCCAGAGGAAACGTCTGCCATGGCAGGAGTTGAGCGTGGCTGGGGCCTCGGAGAGTGGGTAAGCTGTGTGTGTCAGAAAGCACCCACTACAGGGTTCGCAGACTAACGCAGGGAGGTGTGTGTGGGGGTCTGGGGGGGGGTATCCACGGTGGGGTCCGGCCTTACCAGGGCAGTGCTACTCACAGCCCTGGGCCAGAGGGTCTCCACGCTTTAGCGAGCTCTGTTCTGCCTCTTTTCTGAGTATGCCCCTCTCCCAGGGGCAGGGGCCACATCCCCCCTAATACCCCCATGGTCAGGGTACCGGAAACTGAGACTTCTGCCCATATGGGTGCCAGCCTGCGTCCAGATCCTGCGTGGTCCTATCCCCTGGATCTGTCACTGGAGGGTAAATCTCCCCAGTTTCATGCTCACCCCTCTGCCTGGGGGGTGGTCAAGGGGTGGCTATTTGCTGAGAGGATGTGGGTGAGGCTTGGCCTTACCGGCTGGGGTGTGCACACACGGGCACGGAGCCTGTCTCGGTAAAGACAGGCTGCCGTGAGAGATAAAGGGTGTCAGCTTGGGACAGAATGCGAGTCCACTATGGTCTCCCAGGTTATTAGAAAGACGCGCTTGTCAACTTGTCGGATGATAGAACACGTTTCATTAATACTTTGCCAGCTTGATGATAACTCTGAAGTTCTCAGAGTGTGTGGACTTTGATTTGTACCCTTGTCCCGGGGAGCCTCAGTGCTAGGGATGAGTCTGCCTGGGTGTACAACCCGATGGATTTTTTTTTTCCCCTCTGCCTGGGAGGTGCAGCTCAGAGGCAGAGGCAGATGTTTGCGCCCGCCCCCCCTCCCCCAGTAGCAGCTTCCAGGGAACAAGTGACCTACCTGATCCAGTCCTATTGACCTAGCATCCTGTAACTCTCCTGGGGGCAGCGGGGAACTCAGGCCTCCCATCTCCAAAGACCTAGAAAGGACGTGGGAGGGGTCAGTCCAGGGGATCCAGTTCCAGCTCTGGCTTAGCCACTCTTAGGTCGGGGTCCATAGGACAGCTTGGTCACCCAGGATGCTGTGATTCTCAACCTGTGTCTCTCTCCCCGTTTCTCTGTGTGCCACTCATTGTCTGTTCTCCCTCTGCTTCTGTCAGCTTCTGTGTCACTGTTTCCCTGTGTCTCTGTCTTCTCCTCATCACTTCCTCTCTCTGTGTCTTTCTTGACGCTCATCCCCCTCTGTTTATCTCTGTACATCTATGTCTGATGCAGCCGTTCTCAACCTTCTTAATGTTGCGACCTCTTAATACAGTTCCTCATGTTGTGGTGACCCGCAACCACAAAATTATTTTCGTTGCTACTCTATAACTGTCATTTTGCTACTGTTATGAATCGTAATGTCAATATCTTTTTGTTTTCCGATGGTCTTAGGTGACCCCTGTGTAAGGGTTGTTCGACCCCCAAAAGGGTGGCGACCCACAGGTTGAGAACCGCTGGTCTGATGCACCTTCCATGTTTCCTAAGCCGATAAATCTCTCAAAGCCTTTCCCCCAAAACTGGCCTTTTGGGGCAGCTGCCCTCAGACACCCCAGAAATCTCTGTGCCCATTTTGCCTCCCTCTCTCCTGCAGCACCAGCCCCAGGCTGCTGGAGAGGAAAGTGACAAAGTGAGCTCAGCCCTGCCTGGGCTAGACCAGGCACCCACTTTCTCCTGCCCAGCCCTGGGGCGCCTGGCCATCTGGAGGGCTTCAAAACAACAATTAAGAACAATTGGAACTAGGTTTGCCATGACTCCTAAAATTTGTGTTTCAATCCCCTTGGCCCCAGGGGCCCCCTTGGAGAAGACTGGAAGCTCCCTGCAAAGAACCGAATCTGTTTTCCGGGCCTCCTGCGGTGCCTGTCGCCTAAAGAGGTGCTTTTGGGCACCAGCCAGGGTGGGGTCTTACCGATTTGATGCCTAAGGGGAAGGGAGGGAGACAGCCGATTTTAGAAGCCCCCTGCCCTAGCACCTCGCTGCCGGAGTGTGGGTCTTGGGGACCAGAAGGAAAGGTCTGGGCAAGCGGGCATCACCAGCCCGAGGAGGTGGCCTCGCTGGAAACAGAAGTGCGGGCGGTGCTTCCAACGCGCCCCGGTTTTCACGCTCCGAGTCCGGGGCCACACCCGACTCCCCCGCTACAAGTGGTGCCTGCCAGCTCTTTGCCTTCTCCAGAACGTAGCTGGATTTTTTTTATTATTATTATTCCAAATAATAATTTTCAAAAATTAGGTCAGGATTACTCCAGGCAAACACGTCTCATCCAAAATTGAAGTTGGGGACGGTTCCATTCCAATGCAAATGGCCGAGCAGAGGGTTTTGCAAAACCTTCCCCGAATTGCGCAAAAAAACGGTCCCACTCGGCCTCCTGAAATTGAATGCAAACGTTGCACGTCCCTAACGGGCTTTTTTTTTTTTCCCCCTGGGGGAGAGGGTCCACTGCTCTCATCCGATTTTCAAAGAGCTCCCAGGAACCCACCACCACCGCGGAGAGGGTGAAAAGGTTACCAATCGGCACAAAGGTAAGTTTTCAGAAGAAAACGTCGCTGTCTGCCCACCCCTCTTATTTTTTATCTCCCCCGCCTCCCCCTCCTCAGCCCACCTCCTTTTTCCTTTTGCAACTTTTCTTTGACATTTCAAAGCCCCCTCTCCTGGTTTCGATTTGAAGCTCCCGGATAAAATCGATCAATTTCAAAAGAGGAAGGATTCCGGGTCTGGAATTCAAAGTCCTCCCCCTTGGGCGAGGGCGGAGCTGGAGCCTGAGGCAGGAGAGCCGAAAGACTATGCTTCGGCCCCTCATTCCCCCGCTGCTTCCACCCCCCCACCACCACCNCCCGAAAAAAGGGGGGATCAAAGAAAAAGGTTTAGAGGTCTTGGCGAGGGAGCACTCTGCACCCAGAACGCTTGGGCTGGGGGGAGCCGGTAGTTGAACTTGCCCGCCCACTTCCCCGCAGGAAACTCCCAAATCTTTTTTCTACCTGCTTCTGCGACCTCAGGTATTTGAAGAAGCCAGTCCGGCAACTTTAAAGGCCTGCGAGGTGGCCAAGGTCATAAACTGGAAGACAGAAAGCGACTCTTGGAGCTGAGACCTAATTCCTGTTTTATTGATTAAGGAGAGGAGCCTAGATGGAGTTCAAAAACAAGATGGAAAGTTGGAATGTCCCACCCAAGTCCTCTTTAACCCAAGTCCTCTTCAGCCTTCCAAACAGCCTCTGTGCTGTTCACCCCAGCTCACCTCTGTGGGGAAGGGGGGTGCCCAGAGAGGGAAGGTGGAAATTTATGGCTGTAGCCCTACAGGAAATTCAAGGGGCTAGGCTAGTGGGGGCAGCATTGAATCTCACTCCCTTTTGCTTACCTTGTGAGTTGCAGGTGAGAGGGGGCTGTCCTGATCACTGGGGTTTTTTTTGTTTTTGTTTTTTCCTTTATTTAAAATGTTGACATTTTGTTCATCTTGGACCTTTTTTGCATTCATTTTGAGTTTTTAAAATATATTGCATCAAACTATGATTTACCTGGATTAACTGAGATGTTTGCCCACCACCTTAACGGCTGCACCTGGAGCTCACTTTGGTCCCCTCCTTGGTTGGAGAACATGTGGGGATTGGGGCACTGCAGAGAGAGGCCTGGGCACTCAGGAATTGAAGGAAAGAAGGGGACAGGGGAGATATTGAGGGTGCTGAACTTGTTTTCTGACTGGGGCCACTGGTCAGATGAAGGCAAGTGAGAAATCTCATTTTCCTCCTCTAGGATGTGGCACCATTCCTTGTGACATCTCTGGCTGTGATTGAGAGCAGGGAGCTTTGACCATCTGACGTGGGGTCAGAGGCCTGGATTTCGTTCCTGGGAGCTCGAATCAAACTTACTGTGTGGCCTGGGGCAGGCAGGCTGTGCTGTGCCGAGACTGTGGCCTCCTTGGAGAAATTTTTTTTTTTTAATGGAAAAGACCAGCCAGATACATCGAGAACATGTTAAATAAAGCAGTTTTCCAAAATGCTTTTTGGCTCATTCATGTTTTTTTTTTCTTTCTTCTTTTTTTTAATCCCCAGAAAGCCTCCATTTTATTAAAAGGCTTATAATAATGGCTAAGATTTATGGAGTGTTCACCCCAGGTCAGACACTTTGCCAAGCACTTTCAAAGTATTATCTCTTTTAATCCTCACAACAAGTCCAGGAGATAGGAACTATCTGAGAAACTGAGGCCCAGAGAGGGGAAGCAATTTGTTTAAGGTCACACAGCAGCTGATAGGTAGACTTCAGAGATCAGGTGAGTTTCCTCCAAAGATCCAGTTCTTCTTCTTCTTCTCCTTCTCCTTCTTCTTCTTCTTCTTCTTTTTTTCCTCAAAGATCCATTTCTTAAGTGGAACACATTTGTGAAAATGTTGCTGCACTTGCATTTAAGGAGACTTAAGAACAGAAGTGTGGGGGAATTCAGAGAGGTGAGGCCACTTGCTCAAAGTCACACAGCCCAGGGAGCTTGCAGGAGCTGCCTGGGCTCGGCATTTCTGGATCATCTGCATGCAGACTGGCCGTCCTTGCCCTGCTCATGTCCCCTAGAATGAACTAAACCATCATCCAAAAACAGCTGCTTTTTAGCCAGTAACAACCTAGGCATAGACCCTGTGTACCAAAGGCGTTTCAATAAGCCACAGATCCTCAAGCTGAGAGAGAAGGCTCTGGAAGTCTGGAGTCATGGATGGGGGATGGAGCAGACAGAAAACTTAAGGGGAGAAACTGGGCAGAGGAATTGTTGTGATCCTGCCTAAAATTCCAGGAAAAGAAAGGATGCAATGATTAGAGGAATGGTTACAGCAGCGTGAGCATCATAGAGAGGAAACCATGCTGGTTGGTCCCCATTAGTAGCCTTTCCTATCTCTAGAGTATTTGTTGTTGAAGAAGAAACAGCTGTGAAGTTAAAAACACTTCCTGAGTGAAGCAACCCTGTGTCCCACAGAAGCTGGGGACATCTGACTTTGTGTGATGCCTTAAATGCAGAAGTAAACGAGACTTTTAGCTTTTCATATAAACCACTCAGGGGAGGCATGTTTTGTTTTGTTCTTTTTTAGGCCTGTGAGATTTGGAGTTCTAATTTTTGGTTTAAAAAAACAAGGCCATCAGAGATCCAATGGGCAGCTGGAAATGGACGACCTATAAAAACTCTGAAATATTTTTTTTCCTGTTGCTAATGATAATAATAGCTGTGAGGCATAGAGGGCTTACTCTTAAGTGCTTTTAACACATTTTCTCCTTTTGTCTTCACTGCCACACCTCTGTGATCCATTAATCAGCCTTGCCTTTTCACCTGTGAAAAAACGGAAGCACAGCTAGGCTACGCTATTCACCCAAGGTCACACAGCTAGTAAATGAAAAAGCTAGGATTCAAACCTGGGTTTTGTTAAACTCCAGACACCATATTCTTAACCCATTCTGGGAAACTTTTGACCGGAGGCAAAGCTGAAGGAACATACTAAGCTTTTTGCTAAGCTGCCTGGGAGCCTCAGAGAATCAAAGCACCATAGAGATGCCAGACAGAGTTCTAAGAGCAAGGCTCAGAAAATTCCCTCAGTGCCTTCTCCAGGAGGCAGGAGAAGGAGACACGTTCAGGGGCGTCAAGCTGTTGGTCAGGACAGCCAGGTTTGCCCGGAAGCATGGAAACTAAGATACGGGCTGAGAATGGCCTGAGATTGACTGGGAGGCACCATCCCCCAAACCAGATACTACATGAGATTTCTGGTAACTAGTGACTAGTACGTGGCTAGAGGAAACGCCATCTTCCAACCTGTTTGAGCCAGAGCTTAACAGAGCAGTGAACATTTGCTGAAGACCTGTGAGCCATTTCTACTAAAGTGCTCAGTAAACACTTTGGCAGGCAATATCAAATTTTCTCTTCCCAACAATCCAGTGAGTAATTATTGGGCAACCATGTACAGTTGTGCAGGGCATGCACTGCACAAAGGGGATGCCATTCACTCTCACCTTTGCACATGATATATATTTATTACAACGGCTTTCCAGCAGATGGCAGTAGAGTGTCTTGTTTTAATGACATCAGTCTATAATGACGAATTTCCAACATGGAAGAAGTAAGGTGACTTGAGGAAGGCGTGCCTTTTGCTGATTTTGCAAGGGCACAGAATGGGCTAGCAGTGACCCTGGCTGTGACTATCCTTCCCATTCACAGGTGGGCACACTGAAGTTCAGAGAGGTGGGGTCCCTGGCTCAGGGCCACAGCGCTGGTTAGAGGGGAAGTCAGCGTTCAAGCCTGGGACTGTCTAACCATAGCCTGGGCTTCCAGCCATTGTAATGGGGCTCCTCGGAGTTTGGGAAACACGTGACCCAACAAGAAGCGGAACAGAGCACGGGTGATTTCTTCATGTGATGGTTTATTGGTGGAACTCTGGAAAGGACTAGAGAGGCCTGGTCAGAGCATAAACTCTGCTTTGGGTCTTTATGCCTGATAACAGACATAGCACTAACTTCTGACATAAAGGATCTTCCAAATCGTCGTGGAGAAAACTCACTTAGACGCTCGTTTGGACTCAATTCCATAGCATCCGTATTCTGCTTGTGCTAGAATTTGCTGACATCATGCTTTACTGCATCAGACTTGCAGGCATGCCTTGAGGATCTGAAAGCGTTTTCATCCTGCAAGCACACAGTGTGTCCTCGTTACATAATATTGTGGTTAATAAGAGTAGGGGCTCTGATTTGGCTTTGACCTCCCACCTCTTCTGCTTACAGCTCTCCTAACCTTGAGCAATTAATCTATGCCCTCTGAGCCTCAGTTTCCACATCTGTGAAATGGGATAATCACAGTCCCTCCTGCGGGAGAAGTGAGATAATACAAGCCAAGTGTTCAGCCAGTGTGATTTGTAAAATGTGTTGATCTGCCCGTGGTTGAATCTTTCGCTTTCCTCTGTGTGCCGAGTGGATGGATCTCAGACCAAAACCTATATAGCCCAGCACACAGGTTTGAGCACTTGGGGGCATTTTTACACGCTTCCGGTCACCAGGGCTTCCTGGAAGGGTCTCTTGTTTGGGGACATGCTGTCATCCCTTTTTTCAGTCCTATTTTTCTTCTGCCTGCAGCTGGAGATGGGGGGATTGTTGGGAGTGGGGGCACCTGGATGATTTGTGCAGCTGTGGCTATCTTGGGTTCCCTTATGGCGAAAGAACATGAGAGAGAGAAAGAGAGAGAAAGCGAGAGAATGAGAGAAGGTGGAAGGTGGAGATGGTCAATCCAGAAACTCTCACGAAGCCCTAAATTTCTTTTGCAAATGATGACTTTAATAATTCAAGCCCCGCAGACTCGGCTGAGAAAGGCAAAGTGCCACCTCATTCGGCACCTTGGTGACATTTGGAATTTAGAAGCCTGTCCTCTCACTTCAGCCTGATGATGTCACCAGAAACCGACGGTGGAATTTCCACATCCCGCCCCCACCACCACCACCACCACTACCACCAAAATAAAGTTATTAAGGACGCTGGGGAACTTACAATTTTTTAACATTTATTATATAATTGTTATGATTATTACCACTCTAATTTATTTCCCTACTTAAAAATGTTCTGGCAACTGTAACTCATTTTAGGCCAATCCTTGCAAACCAGGAGACCTGGGGTTATTTAGAGAGAGAGCGTTTAGCCAGGTGCGTGAGTCTCAAATTTCCTCAAAATTGCTGCAGGGCCTCACTCAATATAGAAATAAGCAAAGAACAGTGTGTGTATTATATCAATATTATGATAATGTGCACCGAATGCAGATCATAAGTGATTAATTCGGTCGTTTTCCAAATTTATCCCTGGGGGTTTCGATCCAAACCAGCCTGTGAATGAACACATGCACACACATAATCTCATCTTCCTAGGGCTCCGTGGAAAAACACCTCGATCAATGCAAAACAAGGGACGAGAAATTAGGTGCATACAGCGGGGAAAAGCAGCGTGTTCCTTGTGGGCCCAGTCCTGTCTCTCACCTGCATGGGGGGAGGGGCAGAGAAAGGAGAGATTCAGGAGGGCTAGAGCCAGTAAAATTGGCCGAATCCTATCATTATGGAGTATGTCACCAGTGGTTTAATATTATACAGATGAAAAGCTCTTACAAGGAGACATTTGCATCTGAGGTTAAACAGGATTTGGTCTGAAAAGCCTGTGAATAAAAAAAAAAAAAAAAGGAAAAGGACTCCTTCATAGACAGTTAAAATACCAGTCGCTTTGTATTAATTGAGCAATTGAGTGTTTTATGTTCAGTAAAGGTGCTACCCTGTTATAATGATGATGATTTGAGGGAGAGTTTATTGAGCACTTACTAGGCTCCAGGCATTGTGGTAAGGCAGTGGTTCTCCATGAGGGAGGATGAGACCATGTGCCCCTCAGGGGACATTTGACAGTGTCTGGAGACGTGATTCTTACAACTGGTGGGACAGGGGCGTGCTATTGGCTTCAAATAGAAACTGGAGATGCTGCTAAGAGTCCTATAATGCGTAGGGCAGCACCCACATCAAAGAATTATCCAGCCGCAGATGCCAACGGTGGCAAGGTGGAGAAACCCTTTGCTAAGGGCTTTACATGCCTCGACTCATTTCATATGTGCAACAGTTCTTCAGGCTAATTATTATTATTGCTTTCTTGATTTTACGGATGAGGGAATGAGGTGTGGAGATGTTAAGAGGACTGTCCAAGGTCACGCAAGGACTTGGAGCCAGGATGCCAAACCAGGTGTGTGGGATGTGGAAGGTCCTACCTGCGACCACGTGACAAACCACTCCTTATAGATGTCCCGCCAAACCCAGTATGTGTGCTTATACATGTCATAACTGCACGGAGCAAATTCTGGAAGGATGTACGCCAATCTGTCAGTGCCTAATCTCTAGGGTCGGATTATGACAGACTCCTTTTTCGCTATATCCGCAGATGGAGCGAGTATCAGTTCCCTAATCAGAAGAAAACAATGATGTTTAAAAATAATAGGTATGAAGCCTATGTAGCAACGTGGGGAAGAATTTAGTCTATGTTGGTGAATGAAACAAACAGGATCACAACGTGTATTTACCGTGGCCACTCTTGGCTTTGCAAGAATATAAGCTATGGATGTCAGCTTGGCCACTTGGCGGAGGAAACGCTGGGACCTGGACCTGCCTCCCTGTTATGAGGTAGGAAGTGAATGCTTTTCCTCAGTTTTACACATGGTCTGCGCCATTATTTTACTGTATACGCATATAGCATTTTTATTATTTTTCCTTTTTCATAAATTAAAATATGTTAATAGCAATATAAGCAATAATAATATAAAATACCTGTCTCGGTTCATTTTAAAAACATATGTAGTTCTTTTTTTAATGTAAGAGACTGAAAACACTTGATGTATATTTTTCTGAGAGGTCTTTCATAGCTTTCTATAGATTCTCAGAGAGGTACAGGTGACCCCCAAAATAATCACTGAAAGCAGTGTGTATTGAGCACTTACTTTGTTCCAAGAATTACACTAAACACTTTACAGGTAATCACCTCACTTACTGTCTCAATAACCTTATGAGGTTGATACTATTTTTATCCCTATTTGACAGATAAAAGACAGAGGCTCAGAGAGGTTAAGTCACTTGTCTAAAGACCCACAGCAGCAGAGCCAGAATTTGAGGCCAGATCCAGCTGACTCTCAGAGCTTTAATCATTTGCCTCCTGAAAAGAGTTAAGAAGCATGGGATTCGGTTATTCTTTAGGGCTCTTCCAAGTGTGACATTTTATTCTTTTCCAAGAGAGTGTTAGGGACATGTGAAGTAGAACTCCAAGCATCGAACAAGGACTCTCGCATCATCGCATATGTGCGCAGTCAGAAAAAGACTCAGCTGTCTCTATTTTCTGTTGGAATCTGGGCAGGGAATCCATCCAGTGAATCCATAAGGTGCCCACCTGGGGCTGGGGGTGGTGACGGGAGAAGGTGGCTCCCATCAGTTTAGAAGGGAGTGGAGGTAAGAACTTGAAGAGGAAGCAGTGGACGCGAGCGTTGGGAATGGCTATGGGTATTTTAAAGCTGCTTTAAAAACACTAGCAAAACTCAAAGGCAGCCTCGGAGGGTGGACCTGCCACTCAAGGCAGGGATTGTAAATAATGTGTTCCCCATTGACAAGACTCCTAAGCCACAAGCCACCATGTCCTAACTTTGGACAGCCCGTGTCCTCCATTATGGCTCCTTGAATGGTGGAAGAGGGTGTTAAATATTTAGGTGTGGTCAGAGTGGATGGTGGTGAAACCTTCAGTGGGTTATTACCTAGAAAACAGTGACCGACTCTGGTTACCCCCAAGCAGGGCAGCCCCATGGCAAGGAATAAGGCCACTTGAGTTCAAGGCCAGAACTGTTGTTGCTTCACTCCCACAGAATTTAAGGGGGTGCCAACAAACTCAGTCATCAAGATAATAGTATCTTAATGTAATAATTTTTTAAAAAATCAAAACGAATGCAGAATGATCTTTGATTTTAAATTTTATTTAAATCTTAAATAAACATGAGATCTGACAGGTCTAGGATTAAGTTGAGGAAAAGTAAGGGGTAGGGGTGGTCAGACTCTGTTTGTATTTAAAATTGTTGCTGGAGAATTTTAAAAGAAATCCCAGCCATTGTGTTCGCTCATCCTTACCCACACTGTGGGCATCTCTAAATAACACAGACATTATTTTTTTTTACTTCACCTCAATGCTATTATCACATTAACAAACTTAACAACGATTCTCTTCTATCATGGAATACTCAGTTTAGAATCAAATTTTCCTGATTGAAGAAAAAAAGGTTTTCCATAGGTTTTTTTTTTCTCTAATTAGGGTCCAAAGTGCACAGATTATATTTGGTTGATATGCCTCTTAGATATCTTTTTATCTAGAACACCGCCCCACCCCCATCACAGCTCTTTTTTTTTTTAAATTTATTGGGAGACAGCCACAGTCCTTGGTTACACATGGCTTTCGTGCTACAATGGCCTAGTTGATTCTTTTAGGGAGGGCGCAGCTCACAGTGGCCCATGCGGGGATCGAACTGGCAACCTTGGTATTATCAGCACCACGCTCCAACCAACTGAGCTAACCAGTTACCCCCATTTTTTTTTTATGCTACTGACCTATTGTAGAAACAAGTCATAGATAACGTCCCACATTCTGGATTTGTCGTTTGCTTCCTGTGTGTGTCATTTGATTTCATTTCTTTTCTCTATTGAGGTCCTGTTTTCAATTTCACTGATTATTGCTTTAATTTTTTATTATTTCTTTTGCTCTGCTTGCTTTATTTTCCTCTCCTTGTTGTAGTTTCCTAAGGTAGAAGTTTAGATTATTGATTTTAGTTCTTTCTTCTTTTCTAAATATATGCATTCAGTGCTGTAAATTTCCCTCTGAACACTGCTTTCACTAGATTCCACAAATCTTGGTAAGTTGTTTGTTAATTTTGTCAAAATATTTCTTAATTTCTCTTGAGACCTCTTTGACTCCTGTGTTATTTAGGAGTGGTGCTTAATCTATTATTAGATTCATCTATTATTGTGTTATGTAGAGTGTCTTGTGTAGTCTCCAGATATTTGGGGATTTTCTAGCTATCTTTCTAGTTTAATTCCACTGATTTCTGGTTTAATTTCATTGTGATCTAAGGACATTTATTGTATGGTTTTTGTTCTTTTTATATTTGGTAAAGTGTGATTTATAGCCCAGAGTGTGGTCTGTCTTGGTGAATACTCCATATGAGTCTGAGAATAGTGTGTATTTCGCGATTGTTGGATAAAGTAGTCTGTTAATATTGATTGTATCCAGTTGATCGGTGGTGGTGTTGAGTTCAGCTATGTCCTTACTGACTTTTTCCGGCTGGATCTGTTCATACACATGGAGGGTGATGAATTCTCCCGCTGTCATGGTGGGTTTGTCTATTCCTCCTTGCAGTTCTGTCAACTTTTGCCTTGTGTATTTTGAGTTTCAGTTGTTAGGAGCATATGTATTGAAGGTTGTCTTCTTGGAGATTGACCCCTTTATCATTATGTAATGCCCCGATGGTGTCACTTGTTCCCAAATCCTTTGTGTTTCCAGTAAATACTAGTGAGCTCTACAGATATGTCTTGGACATTGCCTGGGCCCCACACCTGTTCTCTTGCTCGTGTCATTTCAGTGCCCACCAGCCCACCGTCAACTGGCAGTGCCTGCATTTCTGTGCCTGGAGACTCTCTTGGTTACCAGGGCCGAGAAGTGCTGGGGATTCAAGCCCCCTCCTTGTGAACAGCCCGTAACCAATGAGTTATGGGAATTGCTATGTAAATCCTCCAGCTGTCCCATCCCTTGGGTGGGTTAACTCTGAGGGGCATAGTTTATACCGACTCCCAGAGTTCCTGAGCTGGAGTAAGCTCTAATAGCCCACAGTAGTAACTTGCTTAGGAACTCACCATTTACTGACTGCCTTCCTTTTCAGTCTCACTCTACCACCAGCACTTCCTGGGATACCTCCAAAAAACACATTACATGTCCTTGAATTCTCATGTTAGGGCCACTTTGGGGAAACCCAAATGAAGACAAGGCTTAAGTAGATTCAGATTCAACCTTTTCATAGGGGCCTCGCACTGTCTGGTTTTCCCACTTTTATTAATTAATTAATTTATTTACTTTAAAGATTTTTTTATTGGGGAATTGGGGAAGGGGAACAGCATTGGGGAATAGGGGAAGGGGAACAGACAAGTTGCTGTCCTTTTGTTCTTCAGTCTAGTTGTGGAGGACGTTGCTTCACTGGCCCATGTTGGTATTATCATTGTGCTCTTCCCGGGTGAGGCAGATGGGTCGCCAGCCTCTGGATGGCTGCTCACTGTGGCTCACACTGGCTGCCAGCCACTCACAGTAGCTTATGGCAGCCCACTGCAGCAGGGGCTACAGCCTATGCCGTTGCCGGTGACTCACGGCAGCCCAGCTCCAGGTCGAGCTGTTCTTCACCATCTTAGCTGTAGAGGGCAGTGTCACTGGCCCTCAGGTGGGATCCGAACCGGGGCCCTGCTGCTCAGAGCTGGCATCCCAAGCCAGCTGTTAACCAACATGCCACTTGGCGGGCCCTGGTTTTCCCACTTTTAGTTGAACGCTAAGACTGATCAGGAATTCAAGGTGATAACAGCCTGATTCCTTCATTGCACATTGCCTCATCAGCCTTCACCGAATAAGTTTATCCACAGATGATCACTGGCTGACTCCACCTCACTTACTTTTAACATTTTATGAGACAGAGAAAGAGAGAAAAACTCTCACATATCATTTAAGCCCGGGGTCAAGCTATACCTGAAACCATCACTATTCCTGGACTTCCCAGTTTCATGAGCCAATAAATTCCCTCTTGGCTAAGCTGATTAGAGTTCCATTTCTGTCACTTGCAACTGCACAAGCCGTTGCTTAATGTAAAGTCAATAAGTATTCCTGAGGATACCAAAAAAAAGGAGATTTAGATGTGTTCATAAACCAATTTATCTACCATAAATACCAAACGGTGCACAACTGTCTTCCCTTGGTTGATGTCTTCTGTTTTGAGATGGCTCCCCCCTTGCTGGGGTTAAAGGGGCTCCTGGGAAGGTGGCCAGTGCCAAGATAACCTTCTCTCCTCTTTTCCAAGGTCACATGGCAGGTGAGCAGAGGTGGGGTGGTTGGTCCTCCTCCCCAAATTATGTATTTAACAACAGATGTATGAGGGATGTCAGTGAATCCCTGGCCATAAAAACAGATACCATGGAATTGACACATGCCACAGTTAATATTCAGCCTTGTTTTTTTTCCCCCTTTTGCTCGCTATTTTTTTTTCTATTTAATTTTATTTATTTTTAAAGCTTATTTTTAACGATAGCTGACATGCAATATTATATTAGTTTCAGGGACACAATATAGGGATTCAACATTTATATACCTTACAAAATACCACAATAAGTCTAGTAACCACCTGTCACTACACAAAGTGATTATGATATTATTGACCATATTCTCTCTGCTGTACATCACGTTCCTGTGACTTATTTTATAACTGGAAGTTTGTATTTCTCAGTCTCCTTCCCCTTTTCCGTCCACCCTCCATCAATTTATTCTCTGTATCTATGCGTTTGTTTCTGTTTCACTTTGTTTATTAATTTGTGTGTGTGTTTTAGATTCCACAGATAAGTGAAATCATACCATACTTGTCTTTCTCTGTCTGACTTATTTCCCTTACCATAATACCCTCTACATCCATCCATGTTGTTGCAGATGGCTAGATTTCATTCTGTTTTATGGTTGCCTAGTCGCTAATTTTTAATCTTAGAGTCCAGCTGCATCTGTGGTTCCTGCTTTCAAACCTGAAACACCTGAGACGTTCTCAAATGATTTCTCCATTTTTTTTGTTTTTGTTTTGTTTTTATTCTGTTTGCATTTTTTTTCTTTTTTGGGTTGAAATTTTCTTTTATTAGTTTCAGCTGTACAAAACAAGGCAACAGTTATCCTTTCCACCCCTCACAAAGTGACAACCCCCTTCCCCAATCCATTGCCCCTTCCATATCATACATATCTATTGCAATTCCATTGACTCCACTTCCACACTATATTCCACATCCCATGACCATATATATATATATATATATATATATATACATATATATATATATATATATAAAATCCTAGTTGACGTACAATATTATTCAGCTTCAGCTTCAGGTCTACAGTGCGGTGGTCAAGCCTCTACCCCATCCATGAAATGGTCTCCCTAACAAGACATGTGACCATCTGACACCCTTCAAACTATTTACAACATTATTAATTATATTCCCCAAACTGTCTTTCATGTCCCTGTGGCAATATTGTAATTACCAATTTATGCCGTCTAATCCCTTCCCCTTCTCCCTCATCCCCACCCCCGTCCCAACTAGCAACCATCAGTTTTTCCTCTGTATCTCTGAGACTATTTCTGTTTACTTTGCTCATTTATTCAGTTCTTTAGATTCCACATGTAAGTGAGATCATATGGTATTCGTCTTCCTCCGAGATTCCTCCATTTTTTATTCCTCCGAGAAGGCAAGCAGAGAGGGGCGAGCTCTGGGCCGGTCATGTCCTCTGTATGCACGCCTCCCCCACTCTCCTGAAACAGCTTAGGATGTTATACATGCAGGACAGCCATCGCTTGTTCTGATTAGACAAAGCCTGGTGAGCATCTCCAAGCCTCCTTTCTCCCCTGCGCCTCTGCCAGCTAACTGTACACAAGCCTCTGTTATGGAGGAAAGTTAAACAGCACAGAGAGAGGAAGACGAAGCTTTGCTTTGGTTTGAAACTTCAATTTCAAACCAGTTGGGAGCAGGTGCTACGACAGGCCAACTTCAAAGGGAAGGTTGCCCCTGAGCTGATGAAGAACCAGGTGTGTGGAGGGGAGGCATCTGGGGTCCTGATGTGCCGTGCTGGACCTTAGACTCCCAGAAACCCCGGGTTGATGACGGGAACGCATTGTGTTTCGATGAGACCTTTCATCTGGCGGTCTCTAGGGCAGTTTCCAAGCTACTCCCCTTTTAAAGAGGTGTCGGAGGTCCAGGGGACTGAATGGTGGTACCTTAGTAGCAGCCATGGCTTACGGGACCCGTGTCTCTCCTGTGGGTCAGGCACTGACCTACACTCATTCATTGACTCCTCACAGGAATCCCATGTGATAGGCAGAGTTATTCTCCCCACTTTACAGATGAGGACGCTGAGGCTCAGAGGAAGTTCAGTGGCTTTCCAAGGCCATGCAGCTAGGAAGTGTCAGAGCCCATATTGAAACCCACGTTGACTTTACCTCACCCTTCTATCTTTTGCTTTCCAGTCCAGATCTAGGGATGAACTGGGAAGCTTTCCATGCAAGTAACACCAAGCCCAAACTGGTGCTGACACTGAAGGCGTTACTTCACCCAACAGGACGTCCAAGGTAGGGTGGATTTCAGGGCTGGGTGATTGAGCAGTGCTACCGCGCCACCCAAGACTCAGATTCTTTCCCTGTCTTTGCTCTGCCATCCGTGGTGTAGGGACCTTGCCCTCAGCAGCTAGGTGTCTTGTGTCCTCATGTTGTCTGCATCTAGACCTGACATGTCCAGAGAAAAGGAGGTGGGGGGACCTCTTTCTCTATATCTCTTTCTTAGAAGCTTCTCTTTCATGGCTCTTTGAGTTGACTGGGTTCAGCGGGACAGTTCTCTTTTGGGGTCTGTCATCTGATGGGGATTGCAGTCATATGACGGCTGGGACTGCAGTCATTTGCATGTCAACTTAGTTCAGTGTCCAAGATGACTTCTTATCTAGAACTTCATCTGGAGTGATTGAACAGATGGAAGGTGGCCAGGCATCTCTCTTTCTGTCTCCATGTAGCCTCTCCGTGTGGTTAACTTGGGCTTCCTCACAGCATGGCACTCTCAGGGTGATCAGACTTGTCGCATGGCAGCTGGCTTCACCCAGAGTAAGGGCTCTAGTTGGAAGCGACAAGGCCTCTTATGACCTAGCCTCAGAAGTCACACAGCATCACTGTCACCATATCCTATGAGTCAAAAGTCAGCCCCAGGGCCCACCCAGATTCAAGGGGAGAAGACGACACCAGAACATCAATAGTGAGGGCCTGGTTCCCCATATCCCCCTTCCACCTAGCCAACTTCTCCTTATATGTCATTGGCCAGAATTGGGTCACAGGCGTATTCCTGCCAGTCACAGGGAAGGGCAATGGGGTTGGTAGGATGGGCCATCACAATAGGGAATGTACTACAATAAGGGTTCAATATCCTAGTATTACGAGAAGTCACCAGGGCAGGCTGACCTTTGCGTCCCCCAAGCTGCTGTGACTTTATTGTGGTTGGTTCTTACAATGATCCTTCCCTCCGAAGTCCTCCTTTTTTCCCCCAACACAGACCAGAGAATCAAGAGCTGAAAACTTAGCCCAATTCTGAACTACGTATTGCCAATCCCCTGCTGTAAAATATGCCAAGGATATAGAGTAAGGTTCTCTTAGATGTTTTTCAAATTCAAGTTGATTTCTAAGCAGCATGGACTAGCTTACTGTGAAGAACTCTCCCAATATACATAGGGTACCCCCCAAAAAAATGTATACACATTTTAAGAAAGGAAAAAACTGTATTAAAATTGTGATCCTCAATATATACCGATAACAAGAGATGAATATCAAATCATGTGTATACATTTTTTTTGGCAGCCCCGGTCGTGTTTAGCTTCTGGACTCCTGTATCTACAGTTGCCTCTTCATGAACCATAAAATAGGCAACTGAGAGGGGAGAGAGAGGTGTCCTCAGGTCACAGAATGAGAACTGGCCTGGAAGTCAAAAGACCTATTTGTCCGCGATTTTAGACAAATGGCTTAACCTCTGTGAATCTTGGGTTCTTCGCCCTTACATAATAATGACATAATAATAATTATTGTGTAAGGGCGTAATAATAATAACATACAGGGTTGTGGAGAAATGTGGATGAGATTTTGTCCAGAAAATATATGCAGTGGTAAGTAAATATGTGGTATGCTTATGAGAGAAGGGACAGGCAGAATAGCGTAATGGACTGAAGGTGAGTCTATAGAATCAAAAAGCTAGGAGTTGGGCTCGCTTCTTCTTAGCTCTGTGTGTTCTTGGGAAAATGACACCACCTCTCTAATACTCAGTGTCTTTATCTGTAAAAGGGGGGGGAGGGTCATGCCTGCAGGCTGTCTCACAGAAAGGGGGGAAGTTCAATTGAGATAAGAGAGCTATGAATGAGATTTGAAACCCATCAAATGCTCTATTGATTATTATGAAAGTAGAAGCAAAAGAGAGTTGTTGTTTTTTTCTCTAAAGGGCATAAGATGGGGCAACAGTAGATGTCTGTGTCCCCTGGGAGAGACAAGGTTTCAAGTCCAAGTAGTTGATTTGGGAGGTGACCCCAAGAAAAACTAAGAGAGTGGGGGAAGTGGGGCAAGAAAGGGAAGGAGTCAGGACAGGATACCATCAACCAAGGCACCCTGTTAGAGCTTCATCCCACTGGAGAATTGTGGGAAACAGTGCAGACCGAACACCCAGAGTAGCCAACCCCAGGGGCAAGGAAGCTGCAGTGTTTCTATACCCTATCCCATTGGTCATTGACCGAGGGCTGCCCTGGGGGCGGAAGTGGCAATTCCATTTTGTCCATCAGCTAACAGGGCAGGCTCCAAAGGCTAGAGGAAGTCCTCAGGCAAAGAATTTCAGATGCTGGCAGTTGGAAGGTCAACCAGCAAGCTGAAAATGAAAAACGTGAACAGAGACGGGCAGGCACTAACAGAGCCTCTATAATAGATGACCACATTTCCCTCTTTGATTTGACCTGCTGACAAGACAGTATAGAGGCTGCAGCCTTGGTTGGTTCTAAGGGTTGTCTACTGCTCAAGGGGTATTCTCATGTTTAATCCTGACCACAATCTATGAGGTTCAAGCAAGATAATGCACATGGAGCGTTTTGCTCTGTGTCTGGCGTGCAGTAAACACTGGGTTGCCATTAAATATTCTTCTCATCGTCATTATCACAGCAAAGACGAGGACTGTCACCAGGAAGGAAAGCTCAGAATCTCTTCTCCCTGGTCTTGGATGACCTTCGAGGGGCCTCAGTCGACATCTGGCTTTCTTCTACCTTGAAAGGGGGTCTTGACTGCTTCTCCCCTCTCTCGGTTTTCCAACTGGGCAATCATCACGAGTGCTGAGCATTTGGGGTTTCTTAGCAGGAAGACCCCAAGCAACCATAAAATAAAGTGCATCTCACTCCAGCCTGGCACAGGGCCCTCTCTTCTCTCTTCTCAAATCTTGGCTTGCATGCATCTGGAAGTCCTTCTCATCCCACCCAAATGCCTGTAAACCTTTTATTAGTCTCTCCCCCTGTCTCCCATCACCCCCAGTCCTTTTACAGAGATTTTAATACACATATTAAGGAATTCATATCATTGAGAGTGAAGAAGGGAAAGTCATTTTTCGTCCTTTCTTTTCTTTTAATCCACAAAAGGACTCTTTTTACGTGCACTTCATAAATATCAGAAAACGTGGGCAGGAGAAAGAGGAACGTTATAAAAATATCCGCAGACCAAGGCACCCAGAGATAACCAACTCTGTGTGTGTCGTTTTAAATCTTCTGTGCATAGAGAGTCACAGGTGTCCTCTGAATATTTATACTTTTGTTGACTTTTTTTTTTTATTGGGGAATTGAGGGGATGGGAACAGTGCTGGGGAATTGGGGGAAGGGGAACAGACAAGTTGCTGTCGTTTTGTTCTTCAGTCTAGTTGTGGAGAACGTTGCTTCACTGGCCCAAGTTGGCACCATCATTGCGCTCTTCCCAGGCGAGGCAGATCAGTCGCCGGCTTCTGGACGGCCGCTCACAGCGGCTGCTGGCCGCTCACGCTGGCTGCTGGCTACACACGGTAGCCCATGGCAACCCACTGCCACAGAGGCTGCAGCCTACGCCATCACCGGTGACTCACGGCAGCCCAACTCCAGATCGAGCTGTTGTTTAGCATCTTAGCTGTGGAGGACAGTGTCACTGGCCCTCATATGTGGGATCCGAACAGGGGCCCTCTGGTGTCCCAAGCCAGTTCTTAACCATCGTGCCACTCGGCCGGCCCCTTTTGTTGACTTTTAATAGGAAAGCATTCACGTGGTTCCCATTTCCAAAGCTGGGAAAGTAGAAAGAGTGAGAATTCTGCCTCCCGCTTCTGTGCCTTGCAGCTGTGTTCCCCAGCCCAGAGCAACCACTGTCATCACTTCTTTGGGTCTTTTTCTTCTCTTTTGGACACATTGGCACATACTTGACCCACAGTTACGGGCCCTCGCTTCCTCTTTAGCTCTGTATCTCAGAGATACCTCCCCCTTTTCCTTCTTTTAATGGCTGTATAGTATTCCACTGTAGGGATTCCATCATGGTTTATCTAACCCGACCCCTACTGCTGTTTCCAATCTTACGTTATTCCAAACAATGTTGCAATGACTACTCTTGTAGCTGTATCATTATGCAAATTTGCAACTACATCTGGAGTTGGAATTGCTGGGTCAGAGGGCAAGTGCACTTGTTATTTTGATAGGACATTTGAATATTTTTAAGAAAATGCCATCAAACTATCTTGTAACCTGATTGTGTTTCTTTTATTTACTTAGAAAAAGAGACAGATACAGAGATAGGGGCAGAGAGGCGGTGTTTGCATGTGAGAGAGAGTACATGAATCAAGTTCTAGAATATTAGGATGTCAAGCATATGTTCCATTTTGCAGATGTATCATCGTTCATTTAACCCATCCTCCATTTGGTACTGGTTAGACTATTTCCGACTTTGCAGAATTAAAAGTCATTGCAGAATTACAACTGATCTGTGGCAAATGAGAAAGCCATGTCCAACCATGAGAGTCAGTGTAAAAATATTAGAACAATGAATCAAAATGCCACTCAGGCATTAAGGAGACTACAAAAGGATGAGGAAGAACCCAGGTATAAAGAGTCTCAGGTTTTGGTTTTTGTTTTTAAACCAATAAAGAATGAGATCCTTGTTAGATTTTTGGGGGTTTTGTTTTTTGGGTGGATTTTTTTGTTTGTTTGTTTGTTTTTTGGCATATGACATACTTTATCTTTATTTACAGAGTCAGTACACATACATGTTTTTTCTGCAAGACCTGTCAATTCTTCTGCTCCAAATCATTCCCTGTTTAAAATTTCAAGTTTTTACGATTCATGAGTCACACTGTGGACACACTAAAAGTTGAAGGCTAGGTAAATGAAAGAATCTTCCTTTGTCATTTTTTGTCTCCAGTCAGGATTCGATGTTTTAACGCATACTGTGCAAATAAATTATTTATAAATTACAGTCTTCTCTTTTAAAATAAACACCATTCCTCCAGAAATTCAGATAAATAAAATGACATCTATTTATCAAATGGACTCTTCATGTCTAATAACCCACAGCCTAGCTAAAGGAATTGTTATCTAACAGCTAGGTCAAAAGTGCAAGAGTCCAGACTTATTAATTCTAAGCCTCGCCAGGCCATCGATTAGCTCTCTTGAGGGCGGGCCTGTGGACACCTCAGCTCCCTGGGTCTTTTCCCCTCCAAGATGATACCATTTTCCCTGGCCTCAGCTTGTGTGTTTAACAATGTTTGTGTAGCACTCAGATAAAAGGTGCAGGGTGAGACTTAAGTGGTTGTTAAAATTGTCAGCCCCAAAGTCATCAGAATTCCGAGTGATAACCTGTCCTTACGGTGAGAGGAGAATTTGTTTTCTTAGGGAGGCTGGTTTTCCCTTTTTAATGACTGGGAAACCTCCCCCAGTCCCCTTGTACTTTGGAGCATTTTTATCCCCAGAATCTTACATTTTATTTTATTATATTATTATTATCATTTTCTTATAAAATCTGAGCTTCTGAGCTAGCCAAAAGGGCTCATAGAGAGCTTGAACTGAAGTTCAGGAAAGACAGGGTTCAGGAACAGGGGGTCTCGGGGTGATGGGACAGTCATGGAAACTGAGGCCCAAAGAGGGGGACCACATTGCCAAAGCACATGATGAGTTGCGGTCAGCTCTGGGCATTTGGGGTTTCAGGACCCGGTTCTCTTCACTTTTGGTCTATTGTCTTTTGCTTAATGGGTACTTGACTCTTCTCCTATTTAACCCTTGTTGGATCACTCTGAAAAGCCCATCTCCCCATTTAAAAAATTTTTTTAAAATTAAAGTTTATTGGGTGACATTTGTTAATAAAGTTATATTGGTGCAGCCGCTATGGAAGGCGGTGTGGAGATTCCTCAAAAAAATTAAAAATAGAATTACCATATGACCCAGCAATCCCTCTCCTGGGTATCTACCCCCAAAATCTGAAAACATTTATTCGTAAAGATCTATGTGCTCCGATGTTCATTGCAGCTTTATTTACAGCAGCCAAGACATGGAAACAACCAAAGTGTCCTTCGATAGATGATTGGATAAAGAAACTGTGGTATATATACACAGTGGAATACTATTCTGCCATAAGAAAAGATGAAATAGTGCCATTTGCAACAACGTGGATGGATCTTGAGACAATCTTCCCAGTTTTAATGGGTAGATAAACTGAGTGAGAGATCACCCCACAGAAATTCAAGGCTAACTAACACCTAGAATGCCTAATTTTTGTTCTACATCATCTCTGCTCCTCAGATATCTTGGAGCCTGTGTCCATAGCCGACTAGACTAAAAGCTGGTCTAAGGTTTAAAAAGAGCGAGCTGTGTAAGCAAATGGTTTGAGAGTTCTGGATTCTCACTAAGCAGTAGCCTGAGTGCCCACATCACATCCTGAAGTTGTTAGGAGTTGTGACTTGGGGTCGCATCCTGCCATCACTGCCTCTCAGCTCCGTGGCCAGGGGATGTGAATCTCCCTAGGACTCGGTTTCCTCATCTGTAAAATGGGGATAGTAATGGTACTTACCTTATAACGTCATGGGAATGAAATGAAATCATTCACGTAAAGCTACATTACATGGATTAAATGAAATTTGTTTAACCATCTATGCTGAGCACAGTGCCTGGCTCCCAGGCTGCTCTCGATAAATAGTTATGGCTACGGTTGCTGCTACCATCATTATTGTTGAAAGGTGTGTGACTCCGGGCAAGTCACTTTCACCTCTCTATGCATCAATTCCTCTTCTGTAAAACAGGCCTCCTATTGACTTGAAGGAGCTGTTTCGGGATTAAATGAGATCATATAGACACAATTCTCGACACGTAATAAATCTGAAGTAAATGCTAAGTATAATATTTACCTGTGGTCTTTTTCTATAACAAACACAACCTAAATGGTAGGAATCACAGTTAGGGTCGCATGACTTTGCAGAACTTGTTTTCTTCTTCTAGGAGGAAGTGGCAATGATGCCTCAGAGGGTGCGGGCATACGAACGACCTGGGGTGAGTGTTAAAATACCTGATGCTGCACATCAGAGAGTCTGGCTCATGAGGTCGGGGCGAGGCCTAGGAACCAGTGCTTGTAATCCATCCATCTTGCGGCGATGGGATAGCAGGTGGCCCCAGACACGCCCTGGGAGCAATCCTGCAGTAAAGGTGGGGCCATTCCGCAGGAAGCCGCAAAATACGAATTCACGAATTGATCAATGTAGTCCTCCATCAAGTGGTTCTTGGTGCCTCCTGTGTTCCAGGCACGGCAGCCAAGCTGACCCCGCAGAACCAACAGAACGCCCGGCCCCGGAAGCTCCCACACGGGCTGCCACGCTGGTGGCTGAGCTGACAGGTGCTGTTTCCAGCTGTGAAAAATTTCCACTTCATCTCCCTGCTCTCCAAAGCCCGCGTGCAGGGTTTCTGCAGGCTGGTGGGTAAGAACACCTACTTCTGGTGGTTCCTGTAAGGGTTTCGGCAAGGGAGGGCAATCATTTAACCTTCTCGAAAATGGCTCGGTGCCTAGAACCTCAGCCCCTTTGTAATGGGACCTCTGCCCTGCTCCCCCATGGCCCCCAGGTCTCAGTGGCTCCACTGTCAGAAGGTTTCAAAGACCATTTGGAATTACTTAGCCCCAGGGTCACTGGGCCTCCCTCCAGCCCACTGAGATGCCCACCTCTGCCATTTTCCTGTTTTAGTCTCCCTGGGTTTGTTCATTCATAATAGCAACCAAATGTCCCCCAGGCCTAAAAGGCTCTCCTTCTCACTCCCCTTGGCCACAGGCCTCTCTATGTTAACTCCTGGCCTCTCAGAACAACCTCCTATTGCAAACCCACCTAATTGACGTCGCCCCTTTTCCAGTCCTCGTCGGCCGTCCTGGCCGGCTCATTATTGGCCGGGAGTGGAAGGCTGAGTGGGCAGCAGCCCCCTCCTCCCGCTGTGGTCCCACTCTGGCTTTCAGGGTGTAATCGGGTTTATGAAACCCCCCCCAGCATCCAGAATCCTGGCTGCAAGGGCAAGGGGGCGCTATGTGGAAGCTCTAAAACAAGGGCCCCAAAGGGGAAATGAACTTGAACCATGTCTTTAGCACGTATGAAAGCACTGTGCATCATTGTAAACACTGAAAATGTTGTATGAGGGAAAAGCTTCAGACGTATACTGAAGTAGAAAAGGCACGGTAACGAGCCACCGTAACGTCTTCAGTCAGCTTCAAGCATAGACATTTGGGAGAGGGAGATAGAAAAATGCACACGTTGCAAAATTCTGTAATCTTACCTCCCAGTGTTC
The DNA here is from genome assembly GCF_001890085.2 of Hipposideros armiger. Lineage (NCBI taxonomy): Eukaryota > Metazoa > Chordata > Mammalia > Chiroptera > Hipposideridae > Hipposideros > Hipposideros armiger. The sequence continues at coordinate 2,791,704 of NW_017731412.1, read as the reverse complement.
ACATTTTGATGACTACACACCATCTTCTTCATGTGCAGGTCATACACACACGCAGACGTACCTACGTATAAAGAAAATGGAATCATAAAAAATACATACTACTTAAAACCTACTTTTCTCACTTAACGTTGGATTTTTGGTGGCAACAGAGCAAAAATTGGATGTGTGGTGGCTACATTCGTTTTCCGTCTATAGATAAAGCATCATTTTACCAGTCTCCTATTTTTGTGTATCTAAGCTCTTAACTTTCTGTGTGTAATTCTTATATTATTTCACTGGTATGGACATTCTCATAGACAGATATTTGCCCGCATTGCTGGTTATTTCTCTAGAGAACTTTTCTAGAAGTCAAACAGTCATGTGTGCACCTTTAAAATGAACTGCAAACTGCCGCGGCGCCTTCGGTAGGTTGTTTCCATTTCTGGTCCCCCCAGCATTGTAAACGAGACTTGCTGTTTCAGTTAAGATCGGCTCCCCAAAGCTCCTGAATTGGAAGGCCCCAGAGATTTAGCATGTATTTCTCATTATAATTCTCTTTCCCCAAATAAGAGAAGTCGGAGCAGAGAGGGAAAGCGGGAATGAGAAAGGGGGAGCGGTGGCTATAGCGGGAAGAGAGAATGACAGATAGGTAGGGCAAGGAAGGGAGGGAAGAAGAGAGAGAGGAAGGAAGGAAGGAAGGAAGGAAGGAAGGATCACACGGAGCAGAGAAAGAGAGAATGGGAGTGAGAGAAAATGAAAATGGAAGAGAATCAGGAGTGAAAGGGTGGATCGTGATGTTTTGCTAGAGAGCTAGAAATTGTGGACCAGGAGACAGTGAGAGACAGACCAAACGATTGGTCATTATTATTCTAACAAGGAACAGATAACTGTGGATTTAGGAATCTTCTCCAAGGGACTACCCTTTGCCTTCCATGCTGGTCTCTCCAACTTCCCCTGAACAGATTCCACCCCGGGCACCGGCCCGGCCCATCTGCCACTTGGGAGACAAGAGAGAGCCTAGAAGCCTTTATTTGGAGCGTCACGGGTTTGTCAAGAAGGCACTCTGTGTGTTTTTTTTAACAAACATATGAACGAAAACACAAATACCATTTGGGAAAATCCCTTTGCCTGAGTGATTTGAGCCAAAATGTATAAAAGGGGAATTTACAAAAATTAAGGGGGGGGCTGTGTTGGGGCTGGGGGTGAGGAATGGGGTGAACAGGATGATTCCTTAAACGTCACTGCACCCTGGCAGGGAAGACCACATGGGGAGCCAGGCCCAAAATAGGCAAGCTTCACCCCCCCCCCAGTTCCTGGTGTCCAGTGGGGCTGATGTCACTCAGCCCGCCACCCTGAAAGCCTGCCCCACCACACAGAGTGGAGAGGGCTCGGCCACAACTCTGAGAGACCATTTAAGGCTTTGAAAACCTCCTGCTCTGAAATGCAAGTCTAGCGACACCCCCGTCCCAAGAGCAGATGAGCATGTTTTGTTCCTGGGACATCTGCTATCTCTGATTGGAATGCAAGAGATGCCTGCTCCTGCCTGTCCATTCTCTGCCTCCCTCTCTTCATTTCTGTCCCTAAGCAGCTTAAAATGACCCTGAGCAGAGCTTGATTGTGCACCATTCCCCAGGAAACCAGCCACACCAACATCCTTTTTGTTGGTTTGTTTGCTTGGCAAAACCCCTTTTTACCTACAGTGATTAGGGAGGAAAAGTCCATACTTTAAAAAAAACAACAACAAAAAAACTCCGCATCATCGTTAACCCAGTAATCAAAATGCAAAGTGCAGAGCAGTTTATATCGCAAGGTCCATTTGCAAGTTAAAAGGAGGCAGAAAACAAAAAGATACATAAAACTCAAACTTGGGTCTCAGCCTTGGAGAGGCAGGGTGAGGAGGCCAGAGGAGTATTGGTCAGGAGTCACTGGATGAGTCATTCTCATCTCTTGTTTGAGAATCATGTGACTTTATTGTTTAAAATATATTATTATTATTGTTATTATTATTATAATTTAAAACGTGGCAGATCTGACTGAAATCCTACTCTACCACTAGCCATGGCCATGCGGGCAATGTGACTTCGATAGTCCTGGGCTGCAGAAGGGGACCATTGTGTTGTCTGCCTCTTAGGGTTGTTGCAAAGAACAGAAGACGTAGGGCTGCAAAGCTCTTAGCACCCAACCTGACACCTGCAGTCAATCAATATTGGCTCCTATCCTCATCACCATCTCCATCATCATCATCACCACCACCATCATCATGATCATCATCATGTTTAGTGTGAGGGTCTGTGGCTGTGATTCTACCCCTAGAGAACCTGGTTGATTGTTTGTTTGTTTCCTGAAAACCAGGAAACCCCTGTAATATCCCCAACCGGCTGTTCTTTGAAGTAGGGCTGGCCGCCCCACCCGGGAGGGAGGGAGCCATGTGTTACAGGTCCTGAAGCATATACATCTTTCCCCCCGCAGATCATTAGGCGCACGTTTGTCACATTTATTTTAAGGAAACTGGTAGGGAGAGGGTGGGTGAGGTTAATTGCTCTAGGGATCCTGGGCGGCCCTGTTCTCCAGATGGGGGGAGGTTCAACAAAGCCTGGAGTGACCCCAGAGGTATGGCGAAGGCTCCAGCCCCTAGGCCGGACCAAACCGAGAAACCAGGCTGTCAGCCTGGAGAGCGCTGGCTGGAGTCTAAGCTTTCGGCCCAGGGACACTGGACTAGCAGAGAAACCCAAATGGTTTGGTTGCAATTCTTATTGAAACCTGGGACAGTACCAGACTGTCTATCCTATCCCGAGCGAGCCAGACTAGACTCCTCTGAACCCCACTTCCAGAGCAAGACAAGGAATTCTTCACAGGCATGAATCATTTCATGGGGTGGGGAAGAAATGATACGGGCCCTTTTGGGGTCTGACTGCTTGTCCTTTGGGTGGCAGGCTGCACCCCAAGACGAGCTAATGAGGGCATCCTTTCCCTCCATCTCCCAGACTTGCCCAAACTTTTATCACAGATCAACTGCGTGCCTGGGTGCGGCAGATAGAGGGCCATTTGGGGCTGGTGTTCTTACAGCTGAGTGACTCTGGGACCTCACTTCACCTTTTCAAGCCTCAGTTCTTCACCTGCAAAATGGGCAAAATAACACTTCCCACCTCGCAGACGTTTTTTGAAGGACGAAAACACATAAGCGCTCAATAAATGGTAGCTGCTATATCATGATTATTTTTCAGACCACATAAGAGCCAAGATTAGCTTTCTCTCCAGCAGACTTTCTTATCTCCGAAGCCCTCCATTTTGTGAAGGTGAAAACAAATTAATCCATTCAACTGTATGCCTCAGCCCTTCCAGAAAATAATCAGGAACACACAGCTATGCTGGGTGAATTGGTAGAAAATTAACTCCTGGTGGAGAGGAGAAGGAGGCGATATAGCTGCCCAATGTTGATTTTCTGACCACCAAAATATTCCTTTTCACGGACCTGCTGGAAGCTCTATAGATTAACAACTTTGGCCCAACTCTCAAGCACTCATCTCCCCCACCCCGACAAAGCTCCCCAGGCCCGGCAGAAGGTGTGACTTCAGACCTAATGGTAAGGATGGTGGGGGGTGGGGGGTGGGGGGCGGAATGCGGGCCTGTGTGTGAGGTGATTGTAACCAGAAACACCTCGGCAGGCATCTCGCTGCTGTCCTTAGCGGCCGCTGGCAGGCAGCCGGACCGGAGTGGGGAGCCGGCCCGAGGTGCCCTGGCTCGCCGCTGTCCGCCCCTCCTGGGCCGGGCCGGCCGATAGCTTATCGGGCCCACTCCCGGGGCGCCCAGTGCTACAACCGGAAACGCGCCTGGAGGCCAGTGGATGCTGGATGGAGCGGTTTGCATCCCGGGGCGCCCGCGCCAGCGCTTAGGCTCAGAGTGCAGGTCTTCGCCCATCCACCCGCGACCAGGTAAGGCATCAGGTGGATGTGGAGCGATTGACGCGCCTCCACCCTCAGGGGACTGCTCTCTTCGGGCTGGTATTTTATGGGCGAAGGGGTGGGGAGGGTGGGGACGGCGTGTAGAGTTGGGAGCAAAAGCAGGGATGCTCTGGCATCAGTGCAACCTCACCGCGCGCGCCGAGGGCTTCAGGGTGTGGGTAACATGAGGGCATGGGGGAGATGAGGTGCTCGGACTCAGGGGGCTGTGCACCCCAAGTTGTTGGTAAAGGTACTGTCCCTTGTCACTGCCCCACAACTGGGCCTCCCCTGATAACGTGTTGTTCCACTCCTCTGCCAGCATGCATATTGGGGTACCTGCGTGTTGGGGTGGGAAGACCTGTAGTAGAAGGTGATTGTGGTGCATTAGAAAATGACAGAGGTTTGGAGTCTGAAGCCCTCTCTCTGCTTTTTACTGTGCACTCCTGGGCCGGCTGCTTAACCTCTCTGGGCCCAGCGTCATCTTGGAGGGAGAAATCCTAATAGCAACTAAGTGGATCCTTGGGGTTTAGTAAGATGATGGTTTGGAAGAGCGTTATAAAAATAGAAAGAGCCTCATTTTGGGTGGCCTATTATTATTATTATTATTATTATTATTAGAAAAATTTGGCACCGTCTAGGGAGAGTCAACTGGCAGCCCAGCTGACTGGGGTGTGTGTCCCCCCAGAAGGGGCCCGGGTCAAGCAGGTTGAACCATAGACAGCTTCTGCACTGAGCAGGTGTCCCCAGCCTCGGGAAAGACGTTTGGGAGGAATGGTGGCGGGAGTCAGTGTGACCCTCCGACAAGGGTTGCAGACATCAGCCAACGGGCGTCTCAGAGGCCTTTAATTCCAGTATCCCAAACAAGCGCCTCGGCTCGGGGCCTCCGGGAGACGGCCGCCAGAGCCTGGCCCCCAGCGCGTCTTCTCCAGGACGCGTTCGGCTCTCCGCGCGCCCTCGCATTGGTCCAACCCGGCGCGCCCGGCGCGCTTCGAGTTCACTGGGGACAGCCGGGGACCCGCGGGCAGACGCGCAGACAGACAGACGCCGCGGTGCCGGGCGGTCTCCGGCTGCGCACGGGTCTGTGAATCAAAGGAGGAGCGCACTCCTCCTCTCACCCCTTTCACCCTGCCCTACTCCGCTGGCTGGAGCCCTGAACGGGGCTCTGACCGGTGGGCACACGTGGCCCAGAGCCCCTACGCTTGCTGGGGCCCTTCCCTACAGCACTGGTCAGGGCTTATGCTCCATCGCTTTGCTTTAAGCAGGGGACCTTCATCTGTCCAAGGATCCGGCAAATTGTATGCAAAACTGCCTGAGTGGTTTTTTTCTTTCTTTCTTTCTTTTTTGGTGTGCAAAGGGATATTTTTTAATCAGCTTCCCAGTAGGGGACACATTCCCCCAAAGGTTAAGAACCACCCTTCCTCACCATGAGCTCAAAGCCTTAAACCTTAGCGCATGGCAGAACGTTCCAGATTGTGTTCATCTCCTACGCGTACCCTCAAGGCAGTTGGCTGCAAGAACGGGAACACACACGCCCGCACACACCTCAGAAATGCCCCTTCCAAAAGTTTAAAGGGAGGCTGAGGTCCAGAGAGGGAACTGCCACTGCCTCAAGGTCAGACCTGAGCAGGTTCGTTAGAGGCTGAAAGCAACACTCTGGACCGGTGTCTCTTCACCTAATGTTCCTAAGAATCCTAAGTGTCATGGGTCCAAAATGTGGTCAAAATCAGCCTCCAAAATGTCCTAGATTATGGTGGTGGCTTCTGGTCATTGTTACTCTTTAATGGCACATGCTAAACTGATTGGAAGGACACAAACGGGTGGAGTGCGCAGCTGCCAGCAGCATGGGAAGGTGAAAGGCCCCGCTTAGCTCTTTCCTTAATGAGTGGGTTTTTAACCTTTTGGATGACAAAGTATCCACCGAGAAGCTGATGAAAACTATGAATTTTCTCTAGAAAAAATACACCAACGAACACGATTTTGCTAAGAGCATACAATGCTCTGCAGGCCATTGATGGCCAGCCATGTAGCAAAGAGGCTTCGCTTTGACTGGAAAAAGATCACAACCCTTGGGGGAGACAGGCCGGTTTGGGGGAGCCCCTCTGGGCACCGTGTCGCTGAAGAAGCTGTCCTCTGGAGTGTGTGAGATCCTCAATCACACACGTGGGCACACACGCACACACAATCCATCAGCAGTCTCCCACACAGATACACCTGGAAGGTACTGGCTGGGTCCCACACACCCCTAGCTAGGCATCCACAGCCAGGAGAAAAGTTCAGGTCGCCAGCCCACTCTCAGCTGAAGTGGTCTTTAACACCCTGGCCCCTTCAGCCTCATTGTTTATCCATCTGAACGACTCCCCTTCCCCAGCCCGCTCCCACCCCCACTTTTCCGAGGTCGACTATAAAAATAAACTATTTTTCCTTGTTAATAAATCTCCGCCCGGCGCCCTCTTTTAAAGATCTCAAAAAAAAAAAAATCACTGCGCCCAGCGCGAGCGAGCAGAAAGATTAATCTCGAAGCAGGATTTATGTGGCGCGGGCATCCTCAAACAATTGGAGTCATAAAGTGAAATGAGATTCGGAGGCGGGTGGGGGAGGGGGGGGACCTCGGGAACCACAAACACGTTTGTGTAGCTAAACAATGTGGAAACTCTTAAAGACCCTTTTCTGCAGACATCTTGCAGCAACGGCGCTTCCCTGTCAGCCCGCGGGAAAGGGAGAGAGATATATTAACTGAAGACACGATCTAAAATTACTTAGGGGTTTTAAACATGCGGGCATATGGGGGCGGGGGTGCTGATAAACTGTTGTCCATATTTCCTTCCCTCCGTGTATTATTTCCAAGATATTTCACCCCCTTCACAATGCCCCCCCTTCCCTCCCCTCCCCTTCTTGTCTCTCTCCATTCATTACGTTGACTAGTGTGCAGTGGCGGAAGCCTGGAAGGACTGGAGACCAGCGGGCAGGATCCTGGTTTGCGCCAACGCGCGGGGCGCAATTGCTCCGGTGCGTAAAGACGCGGGTGGGGCGCACAGAGTGAAGGCGCAGGGGCTTAAATCCGTCACATCCGCCCCTGGGGTGACCTTTCTCAGGACCCTTTCTGCAGTAACCTGGGGACACTTTAGTTCTTAGGGGCTTTAGGGGTCCCAAGAAGTATTTTTATGCGTAGTTTTGGGCAGGATCTCTTCTCGCCTCAAGAGTTAAGGGCGAACGAACACAGATGCCCCAACAGTTAAGGGTCCCAGCCCTGATCTCAAAGTTTAGAGCCGGTTACAGCCTCCTCCAAGGGTCCTGGCTTCGTCTGGCTGGGCTGCTTGGCTTCAGATACACACCAAGGGAAGAAGCAGACCTTCAGTGCTGTTGGAAGGACTTGTGTAGAATTGTAGTAAGCCTGGAGAACTTGGGGGCCACTGGCTCAGCACGCGGGAGCGACACTGGCGTGCAGAATCCAGGACTCACACAGTCATCAAATCCCCGAGTGAACTAGGCAGCCTCAGTTAATTAGCTGTTTGGAGCTCCGGTTTGCTGATCTACAAAATGGGGATATCACGGTGCCTACCCCTATTAGTTCTTAGGGCATTAAATATAAAGCTTGATGAAAAGCGTAGGTGGTCAATGAGTGTCAGATGTTATTGTGGTTATCACTTATTATGACTGAGTTGTGGCTGCCTGGCAGGGACCACAAGATTGCCCTGTCACTCTATGGAGGGGACGCGGGCTAGAGAGAGACTGAATTCAGTGTCCCAGAAGGGGTTATGGTAGGATTGAAAGCCTGATCTCTGGATTCATTCATTGCTTCAATAAATATTCCATTAGTTTCAGGCTCCGTTCTGGGCCCTTGGGGACCCAGCTGTGACCAGGATGGACCTCTGCCCCGAGCAGCCCTCCCATCACTGGGAGAAATCGATGTTGAAACCAACAGTGCCTCATTCGGTGCCAAACTCTTGGCCTGTGGTCACAGCTGGGGCGCTGCAGACAGAGCCCTGCCCCCAAGGGGACACAGACGTGGAGGGCACACACACACACACACACACACACACACACACACACAGAGGCAAAGGCAGGAGACACTCTACTTCCCCACGGCCGCCACTCAGCGCCAGCCTGTGACCCGCCGCGCAGCTTCGCCCAGGCCGCCGGCTGCCGCTGTCGCCCTCGCGGGGCAGGCGTCCAGCAAAACATTTCTAAACGTGTCTGGGCCCGATTCCGGAGTGTGAGGCAATCCCTCCGGCCCACGCTGCCGGCGGACCCTTTATTTAAGCGCGTTTCAAGCCGGGCAGCACTCGTCAGCGCCACTTATGTCATCTTTTCTGGGTGCGCGAGGGCAAATGTGCTCCGCGCGCGCCCAGCGACCCTTCCCTCCGAGTGGCCCCCACTTCGGCCCCGCCGAGCCAGGGATTTGCTCCAGGGGGGCTTGGCCGCCGATGAAAGTGTCCACCCCGATGTAGTTCTCAGTGCCTCGGGAGTGTGGTGGAGGCGGAAATTCTAGCCAAAACCGCGCATTTTGAATTAAAACAAAACGAAAAACCCAACTAAACTTTTTATCTTGGCTCGAAATCGCTGCCTCGTTACCAATTCCCCCATCATATGTCTCTTGAATTATCGAGGCGAAATTTCCAATTACCCAGATGTTATTATACTGACTTATCCAGAATTTCCTGGGTTTGCTAGGCGGTCAAAGTCTGCTCTGACAGGGACAATTGTCCAGGTTGTGTTAGCAGAGAGTGAAATATTCCTCCAACTAAAACTCCGAAGGATATACCGTCTCCTGAATTTTCCAGAAACTTCGGGGGGTTTTTTTCTTTGCTAAATTTCCCGATGCCCCCAGGGATGGGATGGAGGGAGGGAGAAATGGGTGTGGGTGTGTTGATGAAGGCGGTGAGGATTGTCAGCTTGGCCTCGCCTCAGACTTTGTGGATTTCATGGTGCTTTCACTGCCTGGGAAGAGCCTCAAAATCGCCACCAGGTTTCACAAATGATGGTACACCTCCCCCCACTCCCACCCACCCACCCACACACAGATAGAACTCCCCAACATACACACAGGGATAGAAAATTAAGGCACTCCTTCGAGTCTCCACCCAGACACTAAATCTCTAAACTTTCCCCAAATGTCCAGATAATTAAGTGTATATGGGACAGGGGAAGCTAAGGCCAAAATTTCCGGAAAACGTTCTAATTCATTTTCATCTCTATTCTTTCAAGGAAGGTGTAGCTACACATGTTTTATCTTGAAAGGCAAAACAAAACAAAAACCCCTATATTTGTTTGTTTTAAACATCTCTCTCCGTGCACTTGGCAGCCGCTTACCCCTCAAACCCAGCAGGAATAACTGGGCAGCGAGAGAGTCGGGCCAGGGTTTGGGACGGATTTTTGTCGACTTTTGCAGCTTCGGAAACGTCTGTCAGATCTCACCGGGAGCGGATATCGGTTTGCCGGAGGCGCCAATTTCTGACCCTTCCGTTTCCTGGACAGCCCCTGCAGGGGAGCGGGTTTCCCCCGCGTCTAGTGCCTCCGACAGAGCCCTAGGACAGAGGCCCGTTCCACACTAGCAGAACGCCAGGTTTACCCAAGGATTTGGATATTTGGGAAGGAAAACCCGGGGCCGGCTGGGGGCCGGGGTGGAATAATTCAGGCTCGCTGGGTGTCGACTCCTTTTCCCCTTGTCCTTCGCCTTGCCAGTGTCGACGTTTGCTTGGAAGCAAGAAAGTCTGAAAACCAAGACAGAGAAAGAAGTCTCCTCCCCGGGCTCCTCGGGTGTTGGGGTTGGTTATTGTCCTCTCTCCAGTTGTGGGGGACGTTTTTGAATGTCTAGAAAAGACGGTGTCCCCTTCACTTTTACAACTGGAGGCAGGGGATCAAACTGTGTCCTCTGGTTGTGTCTGCGTGTGTGCCCCCCCCCTCCGCGTTCCCCTTTCAGCCGCAACCAAGAGGAGGGAAAGTTAGGATATGTGAAGAATCCATCCTCTGTGCTCCTGTCCCCCAAGAAGCCTGGGGAACACCGACCCAGTCACAGACCAGGCCCTGGGCCACAGCTGTGGTTCCAGAGACATTAATCCGGGGGGCATGGACCCCCTCCCCCTTGTTTTTATTGCACCCCAAGGATGTTCCTAACTCCCAACTGTTAAGAACACTGTCAGGAGGACCTGTTCCCCTCTGGCGGTCCCCCACCTACCATGGGAGTCCAATTACACTGGACACCTCAGGTGGGGCTGGGAATGTGGTTGTTAAAATCTAGGGTTCTGAAGCTGGAATGTCTGAAACTGTACGGCTCATCCTTTGCTGAGTGACATTGAGCAAGCGATGTCACCTCTCTGAACCTCCTTCTCATCTGTGAACCACCAGGGTAACAGCATTTCCCTCCCAAGGTTGTTCAATGAAGCGGGCAGGAGGAGGGGATGGCTGGACCAAGATGGGATCTGAACTCCTCTGGTAGAGCTGAAGGCCTGAGCTCTCAGCCAGAGGGTGGCAGAGTGCAGGCTGGCAGCCGCTCATCTCAGCCAGATGGTGTGAGCGTAATCAAATAAATATATATTGTTGGGCTAGTCCAGCAAGGGCGGTGTGTGGTGTAGGTTCTCTTCCACCGGAGCTGCGTGGGTGGATGTCTGCTTCTCGCCCTCAACTGCCAGTCCCCAAGCTGTGGGTTCCAATCCAAGCCCTGCCCTTTTCTAGTTGGATAACTTTGGGCAGGGCTGGGTCATCTCTGTGCCTCCTGCGTGCGGTGGGAGAATTGAGTCTTGCCTCCAGGGTCACTGTGCGGGTCACGTAAGCGAGGAGGTGCGTGGCGAATGGTAGTGAGACGGAGAGATACAATATCACAGCACGTCGTAACAAACACATAAGCACAGCCTAACACAATATACACATCCTAATGGAAGGTAAACGCGGCATAATACCCGATATTACGATGTGTTATATTGTATTATAATTCTGGGCACACGTGTGCGTACTGGGAGGGACTGCTTTAGCTAGGACATGCTTCGCCATTACAGTGCCCGTGGGGGACACATGGGCTTATTGTCCCACCTTCCCCCCCCCCCCATGGCTGTCAGTTGGGGTGTTGTAGAGCGCGCGAGCACTTGGTAAAATGCAAGAACTTTTTTACTCCCGGTGACGCTGGTCTGGGTTGGTTGTACCCGGCTCAGGAAGGTTTTAGGAGGCTCCGGGGCACTGGGAGACCTTGGCAGGGTCCCGGTGCTCTGTGGCGGCAGCAAGGAGACCGCACATGGGAGGAAGTTCGTGACCGTATGCGGCACAGTGTCGTGCAAAAGCAAGCCACTGCCCTGAACGCGCAGGACCTCTCAGAGCAGGACGCTTGGGAGCTGCACAGAGAGGACCCCAAAACGCATATCCTCTCTTCCACCCTCTGCTTTCCCGTGGGCTCCAGGAGCAGGCAGAGCCCGCGTGGAGATGGCACAATGGGAAGCAAGACAATTTTTTATTTTACACGCTGCTTCTCGGGACCTAGCCAGTTCCGCAGCTGTGCACCCTGACCAACCGTAGAGACACGATTTTTGGGAGCCCTTTTTCTTCGGCTCTATAAAGACATCACACATCAGCACAATTGTTTGCAGCGGTACAAACGTAGGTGCGAACACCAAAACTCTTGCACACGGGACAGTTTGCCCCAAGAATTACATATGCACATACTTGCGCACCCCAACTTGTCCTGCACGTGGGCACGGAATTATTTGCACATCAATAATCGTTTGCATGTGTTGTTTGCATTTTCTGAGCCACGGAGATCTACGCATAATTATCTGCAGACAGACTCATCTTTGCACCCACAGAATTCTTTGCACGCGCATTAGCGCGTACACACTTCATTCTATAAACGCACATGTGGGCACCCCCGCGGCCCTGGCACTTCCGCACAGCCCTTGGCGTACACCTACAGGAGAAGTCCTTGAGGGTTAACAGGAGCAAGGGGGCGCGATCTCTTATCTTTTCGGAAAGTCCCGGAGCTTAGAAGAGAAAACTCGCTAGAGTCCGCGTATGTTCTTTGTTGTCGTGTTTTTTTTTTTTTTTCCGAACAGAGGTCGGAAGCCAGACGATGTTCCCGCTAGGAGAGACAGCGGGGACAAAGGCCAGCCAGCGCGGGGTCACCAGTTTTGAATAGAGGTCCAGGAGCGGTTGCAGGGTTACCTGCAGCTCTCCGAGCACGGAGCTCTCGGTGCGGCCTCGGCGCCTCCCCCGGGCCCGAGAGCCAGGTGGGGCCGGCAAGGACCCAGGGCCTGCGCTCTGAGGGCCGGGGGGAGCTGTGTTTATTTTCTAGTTATTCTTGGCCGCCTTCCACGCGATTATTTGAAGCAGCACAGGGAACTTCTGGGAGAGCTGAGGCCTTGGGGGTGGGGTGGGGTGGGGGTCCCTTTGCCAGGCCCCACGAGTTTTATGGCATCGGAGCTCGGAGGGCGAAATTACAGGCGGAATCAAAATGTGTAAATTATAGGTTTGTGTTGTAAAGAGGCCTAAGCGCGGCGGCTTGAGAAAAGGCGGGCTGTGGGTTCTAAAGGGACTCGGAGCCGGAGCAGGGCGTACCGATGCGCCCAGGCCGTTCCTGGGAGAGATTGTCCCAAACCGGGTGGCCTCAGCAGCCCGGAGAGAAAGGGACCAGGCCGAGGTCCTGGCCTCCGGCGTGCGAGGCCCCCCGATGTCCTCGTAGCCTGGGTCACGGGAGATGGGGCCCTCTTACTTCTTCCAGCCCCGCCGGGGAGGCCTTTTAGCTCGGCTAATTAGGTTTAATCGAAAATGCCTTTATATGCCTAGCCATGAGCGAAAGCTTGTTTAAGAGGTTAGATGTATGTGCTGCTGCAAAAGCGGGACGTAGCAGGGCTGTGGACAGCATTTCCGAAACACTGCCAGTCGGGAGCTGTCTTGACCATTTCTCATCCTTCCACCGCTTCCTCGGGGTCCCTTCTGCTTTCTTTTCTCCTCCAAGTTTTAACTTCCTCCCTCCCTCCCTCCTTTTTCATCATTTTCTTTTCTTCTTTTCCGTTCCTTTCCTCCCTCCCACCTTCCTTCTTTCCTTTCCTTTTCTCTTTCTTCTTTCCCCCCCTTCCCTCCTGGATCTCCTCTTTCCGATTATAGGCTCAATTTTTCTTTCTTGCTTTCCTTTCTTTTTTCTCCTCACATTTGCAGGAGTCCAACCCCCACCCCTTCTTACTGGTGTTTTGTGCCTTATTTACACTATTTTGCATTCCCCCTCCCCCCCCCCCACACACCTATTCTTGTATTTGCTTCCCTCTTTCCCTTTTCGTTCTGCTGTAGTTCTCCACTTCTTGGCTTAGCATGTGCAGCGGTTGAACGGAAGCTGTCTTGATGATGGAAAAATCCAACTAAAGACAGGTTCCATTGGCCTGGAGAAAAGAAGAAAGGGAAGCATATTTAATACCAGCACCCAGAAATCCTGCCTTCAGTTAGCACCAGCCTCCCCAGGACTGGGTGTATTGGAGAGGACAGGCTGCTGGAAGGTTCAGAACGATTCAAACGTCCTAAAGTCAGCAGGACTGTTCATGCGGACGAACTATCTGGGGGAACTAGCCCGGTTATCAGCAGTTCATCCCATGTGTTATCAGCCACATGTACATATCAGGGTCTGTGCATGTCTGCTGCCCATTTCATTCTCATCTTTGTCTGTCCTGAGAGCCCAGGAGAGAGCCTGGCCAAGAGTTAGCAGGAATTTCAGGAAGGCAAACCACCACCCAAGGTTAAAATCCTGCTGGGACCACCTAGCTCCCTTCCTGGATGACAGATTTCTTTCTTCTTCTTTTTTTTTTCCCCTTTCTGAACCCAGGTCTCCCCTTTCTCAGCAGCTGTTCATCCATTGTTGTATTTATTAGGTAAATAAAAATCACATAAATATACCTGAATGAAAAGCTTCATGTTCCATAATAGCGCTGTTCAGAGCCACCAACATCCATCTTCTAACCGTTTCACTTCTTTGCTTTGACAACGGGTGCAGGAATTCTACACCCTTGCCCCTTTTCCTAGGTGATGAGAATATTAACATCTGACCACTGTGCCCCTTGTAAGTAGCCTGCACCCCATCTACCTCTCCCAAGCTTCCTTTATTAATAAGAGGTCATTTCCGCCCAGGCCTGAAACTCAGCCTGCAGCTCAGACCAGACAGGAAGAAAATGTTGACATCTCTGAGCCAGTGGCAACACCAGGGTGAACCTAGCCTCGTGCAGGGAGAGGCTCCCCTGGGGACCCGTGCTGGGGGACTTGTGCTTCTAGAGACAGGGAGAAACAGGCGCCCTTGTGTGGGGATCAAGAAGGTGACTTCGGGAAAGAAATACTGGTAGCAGCATCACACTTCATTTTCCTGACCACAGCCCTTTATGTCTGGCTTTTCTGGAATGACCCCAGCAGCCTTGCTTTTTAAGCCATTGATTGCTCAGCTCTCTTGAAGCTTAGGAACCAGTCAGAGGATTGGCAAAAATGAAAATATTTAATTAACAGACAGTGCCGAGGAAGGGGTGGGAGACAGGCACTCTGGAACGGGAGTCAGGGGAGAGTAAATGGTTACAACCAATGTGGGGGGGGGGGTCACAATTTGGTACATCCACCAAACATACGAGAGCATGCCCCTTTAACTCAGCAATTTCCTTCTGAGATGTGGATCCTACAGATGTAAACACATATGCAAAAAAGGAGGTCTGTATATGAATCGTCAAGGCAGCAACTGCTTGTAATAGCAAAAGTTGGAAAACGACTTGATGGATATTAAAGGGGATGTGGTGAAAGTAATCATGGTAAAAAGAGCAGTAAAATATTATGCAGCCATGGAAAAGATTGAGGGTTCTCTGTATGCACAGATAAGAAGAGATCTGTGGGACAGATATAAGAAATATAAAATTAAAAGCCAAGGCAGAACGATTTGTCTATAACACGCGACCGTTTGTGAGAGGAAACATGGGCTAATGTACAGGCTTTATAGATGAGTGTACAGAAAAGACACTGTGTCGCCCTGTCATCATAGTTACTTCAAGGAAGATGACTGAATCGTAGAGGAAGAAAGTTTGACTTTTCCCTGTGTAATCTTTTTGTCCCTTTTCTGCTGTTTGGCCGTTTGCATGTTACATCTATGCCAACGGAAATTCTTACTTGAATTGAAAAAAAACAATAGAAAATGGTTGCGGTCCTCACGGCCCTTTCCTCAGCAGCCCCCAGGCTCCCCTTTCTTTTCTCTTCTCCCTTTCAGAAGAATACTTACCATCTGATGAACACTCACCATGTGTGCAGGGATGCGGCCAACCATTTTAAAAACTTCTCATTTTATCCTCGCGTCGGTTCTGCCAAGAGGCATCCATAGCCCCATTTTACAGGTGTGTAAACTGAGGCTCTTGGAGGCAAATCTGCTGCCCAGGTCATGTACTTAGGAAGCTGTTTTCAAACCCAGATAGTCTATTACCCTAAACAGATTAACTACAATCTCACTAACCTCTATTTCAGCATCCTTCTCCCCTTCCACATATTTTTCCCCTTTTTCCAACCCCTTCAACCCCTCTCCTATCTGTAATTTCCACCCCATCTCGCAGCACTCACAATTGAATACGTGACAATAAAATGCTTGAGAGAGTGCAGCGAAGTCCAGCCCAAGGCAGGTGGAGTGGTTCTAATGTAAACGCAAAGATGGTTTTGCCAGAAGACGTGGTGGCACAAGGCACTGAGAGGTGGACTTGAGCTTGGAGACAGAAGTGAGTCAGTCATGTCTCGGCCGCTCATAGGAAATCCACCCATGGACTCGGTGCTTCCAGAGGATTTGGTCCCAAGTCCGTCCTTTTCTCCAGCTACCTACAGCGGTTCCCATAAATCCTAGGGAGTCCTCATTCCCGGAGCCAGCTCAAAGCCCTGAAAGGTAATGGGGTGTGAGAATATGGCTTCAGAAAATGTCCCGGTGAAGATTGGATGTGGCGCACAGATTCCTTAAAGGTTGGAGCTGAAGGTTACCAAATTTCCTCTTATCTGAAAATGGGGCTTCTGCATGGGATGGCTTCAAACTTCAAATGCATTCCTTTTCCACCAGAGTAGCACCAGAGAAAAGACCAGGAATCCTGGTTTTTGGCAGATGGGACTAACTCATGGCCAAGTCAGCATAGCCCTTGAGCGTCTAAGATGTCCGGGGCACTCTTGTACATGTTCAGGGTGCTAAAATGTGTGTTGGTTTCATATATACTTGTATAGTATGGAAAGTAAATTCAAACTCGAGTTTACAGTCATGCAGTGAAAATATGTCTCCATCTCAGCCCCTTTCGGCAGACCTCCAGCTCCCTTCCTCCCAGGCAATTCCGAAAGTGACTCCTTTCTTGTATATGGATCTAATCTGTGCATGGTTAATTTCTTCTTATTTGAATGGTACCCTTTTAGACTCAACATGGAGCCTTATGTGGGAGAGAGGTCAGGTGCCTGGACCCATCAACTGGGCCATGACTTCTTAGCTCTGTGGTCTTGAGCAAGTCCTTCAACTTCTCTGCCTTGGTTTGCTCATCTGTAAAATGGGGTTGATATTACTATCTGCCTCAAAGGTTTCCTATGAGGATTAACTGGGACGGAACATGCAAAGCATCTAGGCTTGTGCCTGGCCCAGAGAAAAGATGCATGAATAGTAGCTATTAATATTAGAATGAATAATAAATAATTGTGATCTATTCACTCTGTCTTGCTGCCCCGTGCTCCTTCCCGATATAGGTCATTGTGTCTTAGACCATTGCTAGAAAAGTAACTGAGGAATTAGGTTTTGCCATCAGTGGAAGTATCTTACAACTTGCAACATTCAAAAAAGGGGGAAGATGCTAAAATTCTCTAAGCCTGGTTTCTTCCAAAATGAGAGGACGGTTGTACAAAGTGGGATTAACATTTCTGTTACGTCTGTGTGTGTGTGTGTGTGTGTGTGTTCTATCAGCTGTTGAAGCAAATGTCTGAACCCAGAATCTGGCTACTTTGAATGTGGGTACACTTCAATAAGGAAGGAAATTTGCGTAAACTTGAAAATGTCTGTGGTCATATTAAAAAAGTAAGGTGGTGTTTACAAATTTCAGGCTGCTGCACGAATTATAAACTATCTATTGACTTTTGAAATGCATTCTTCTGGGGTAAAAATTCATTCCCTTGTATAAGTGTGCTCAAGCATTGTTTGCTTAAATGGACTCCTATCTTGGCAGGAAATAGCCTACCTTTGGTAGAAGGTGTTTCCCCTGCATTCTTCTGAGAGAGCGTGTAAGTTGATAATGAGGGGCTCTCTCTGGCTGGGGTCTGTGGTTTAAGGTGTGTGGTTGAAGGTTTCTGGACCTTATGGAGACAGCTGCGTTCTTCCCTGGAGATGTGTTTGGGCAATGACTTCATAGTTCTTTGCAAAGACCATCGTATGGTTGGATGGTAAATGATGCTTTTCTTTTTTTGTGCATTAGTAAGTAAAATCTATTCCTCCTTTCTGCCAGGAAAAAGCAAAAAAATAGGAGGATAACGAGATCACATATGTGCTGATGGTGAGCTTCTCAGGCCACATAAACAAAACTTCTGTGGGCTTTTTTTTTTCTTATAAAAAATTCTTTAAATACAGAAAAGTACATAGATTAATATCTCTAATACCTGTGTCCTTACACCCAGAAAAAAACCCCACCTATTAACATGTGGTCATATTCATTTCAAACTTTTTTTTTAATAACAAAGTAAAATGTTATAAAGTTGAAGTGTTTTTCCTTTTTCTGACCTCATCCCCCGTCTCTTCCTATCCTTGCAGGTAACCGTTATCATAATTTTGGCAACTATCTGCAGTCCGCATTTTTAGACTTTTATAAAATATGCACTTCTCCATAAGCGATACAAAAATTTGGTTTGTATTTCTTAATTTGCATGAACCTCATACTGTGTATACAGTAATTTGCTTTTGTCACTCGACGTTATATTTCTGAGTTTAATTTGTCTTGGTAAACAGATATAATATGTAATTGCAAATATTATGTAAATATATTATGTTCATTTTAATGGCTACATAGCAATGATTTATATAATAATAATCGTAGCAAACACATGCATAGCAGTTTCCATGTGCCAAGCACTGTCCTAGGCAGTTTATGTAACAAATTCACTTAATTCTCAAACCTATAAGAAAGTTGCTATTGCTGTCCTCATGACTTGGTTAAGAACACTGAGGCATACAGAGTTAAGTAACCAGCCCAAGGTCACTTTCTCTGTTGATGGGTATTTAGGTTGTTTTTTTTTTCTTTCTCTTGCCACTATAAACAATGATACAATGAACATCTTCGTACATGTTTCTTCATATGTGGTGGTTATTATTCTATGTGCAAGGGTTTCTAGATGCCCGGAAGAATGCTGGGGCTTTAAGTGTACACAGCGCTGGCTTTACCAAGCATTTTCAATGGCACGTTTGCACGTGGGACCTTGGGCAGCCTTCACCTTGCTGACCCTCTGTTTCTTCCTTTGTAAAATGGAGACATAAGGGCTGGCTTGTAAAGGTTGAGGTGGAGATTAAAGGAGCTCGATGTGGTAAATACTCAATAACTAGTAGCTGTTATAGTTCATAATAAGAATATTACTGTGGCATTGTACTCCAGCCAGGCAGGCCAGGCTCTTATCAATGAGACACATTCCAAAGTTGAAAAACGATCTTTAGGACCCAACTAACAATGCCTCTTAGTTGTTATTATTTTATAGGCTTGAAAATAAGCAACAGGGACTTCTGTTAAATTTTTATATCAAACCACATCAAACAACCCAGGGTGAGCAAAATGACGCAGCGACTTCAAATAGAACTAGGCTATTCTGGGCCAGTTGATGACTGCTGTGCAACTCTAGGCAGATCACTCAACCTTCCTGGGTGCCTAGTTCTCCAGATTCTCAAGGAAAAAGAATTACACTTTCTTGCTATGAAGAAACACAGATGGACAGGCAAGGGTAGGGTGGGCGGTAGGGGTGTGAATCGGGTGAATCCTTTTTAAATGACTGAAAATAAAAAACCTGAAGCAGACACAAAGGTGTTAGTTTCTGCACCTAAGATCTGGATGGACATTCAGAAGCCATTTGTCTGTTGCATCCATATCCCAAACATTTTAGAAAATGCTATCTGAACTTTTGAAATTGGGGGATAAAGGGAACCCATGATATTGGTGCATTACAGAATTTTTCTCATTGCTGCGCCAACTTCTGGTTCATGAAAATATTAAGGCTTTGTTTTCCTACACAATCTGATTTAAGTAGTAGAAGGATGGGAGGGAGAGGAAAATACACAGATGCAACTCGCTCAAACGATTGTTTTGCAAACAATCGGTTGCTTGATGTAATTCAATTAGTTGTTTTCAAAACATGGTGCCTGACCAAATTCAGTATCGTTCCTTTGTTTCTCTGCCACTGCTGCTGCCAAGACATTAAAACCCCCAACTACGCAGTTGTGTTTAAAATTTCTTCAATCAGTTATCAGCTAAATTCAGCTTCTTTTTATGTCAAAAATAGCTCACTGGTAGCTTGAGTAAAGCCAACTGGCTTCTCTTCAAACTGGTTTGTCTGAGGCTTGGGGCCACAGGAAAAGCTTTGGACCTGCTTGTAGCTGAGACCCCATTGATGTCAGCTGGAGTTGGGCCATTTTCATTTGCTAATAAAGCCGCAGAATCCATGGTGAAGAACTGATGAAAGATGCTGGCTGCTGCCGGGTGCAGGAAAACAATGCACCATATCCTTGGGGGAAGGGAAGAAATCAAAAGTGAACTTCCCCAGTGGTCCCAACCTGCTCCTGCAGCCAAGTCCTGGTGGTAGAATGGCTGGCTTAGTTTTCCAAAGGCTGGTGATGCGGGAATAATAATGGGGCTGGAAATATAGAGGGGATGGGAGGGGAGGGAGAGAGAGAGAGAGGGAGAGGGAGAGAGAGAGAGGAGGCAAATGATGAAAGAGATGTTTTCTGTTTGTATAAATTGGCTAGGAGAAGAATGGAGAGTGAACATTACTCAAAGACCAAAAGAGAGTTCATACCCTCTGGCGGGGAAAGGGTTAGCCTGACCAGCGGCGCCCCAGTATGCGGGGTAGCTGTATCATACTAGGAAGAAAGAAAAGTTTTTTAGTATCTTTAGTTGGGGATAAAATATGGTTTCAGGAGATGCGTATGGGTGTCATGCTGACATGGAGTGGACTGTGGTGGCTTTGTAATGTTTTTACATGAATTTGTAGATTGCGGAAGTCATCGCTCCCTAGACTTCAGTCGTTGTTCAACTCACCTCATCATTTCTGCCACATTCGAGCATTATCTGTTCTAGTTCCCTTTTTGTCCACTGTTCTAACCCTGAATATCTACTTTGAGCTCATCCTGAACAATCATGAACTTGGTGGGTTAGTCTTTTAAAAACAGATTATACATTAAAATGAATATACACATATTCACTTCCCCCCTCCCCCAATGTTCACCTGGTTGCAACCTAAAATCATCTCGAGAATGGCCAGAGTGTGGGACACTTTAGGGTGATGGTTAAGAATATAGGGGTTGGTGTCAGTCAGAACTGATTTAAGCCTCAGCTCTAACATTTAATAGCTGTGCAACTTTGTTCAAATTCCCTGCTGTGAGCCTCAGTTTCCCCACCAGTGAAACGGGGATGAGGGTGCCATCTTTATGGGGGGGTTATTGTGAGAATTAAATAAATCAGTCACGTAAAGTGTTTGCACAGTGCCTGGCCCATAACGAGTTCTTCGATAAGTAAGTAAAAGCATGCTATGGCCTGAATTGTGTCCTCCAAAAAGCCATATGTTGGATTTCTAACCCCTGGTACCGCAGAAGGTGACTGTATTGGGAGGCAAGTCTTTTAAAGAGGTAATTAAGGTAAAGTGAGGTCATGCAGGTGGACCCTACCTCATTATGACTGGTGTCCTCCTAGAAGGGGAGATTGGGACATAAACACAGCACAGAGGAAAGACCATGTGAAGGCAGAGGGAGAAGGTGGCCATCCACAAGCCACGGAGAGGGGACTCAGAAGAAACTAGCCCTGCCAACACCTTGATCCTGGACTTCTCGCCTCCAGAACCCTGAGAAAATACACTTCTGTTGTTTAAGCCACCCAGCTGGCAGTACTTTGTTATGTCAGCCCTAACAAATTAATATAAAGCATATTGAGTACGTATTCATGGGCAGGCCTAGTTTATAGTCCCAGTGACTCGCCATATGCAGACATGGACGCAGGCTTCATTTAGATCCAAGATGATGACACAAACCACAAAAAAATCATAGTGGAAACTGGGTTGAAGCAGGGCCTTCTTGGCAAAATCACAGAAATGTTGTCATCCAGGAATGTGGTTATCACATGAGAAGGGTGACTAATCCCCCGTGACTCTAACCCAGCGTGATTTTTAGGTAAAGATTCTAGAATTCTGTGAAAGGCGGTCATTATTAATCAGGCTGAAGTGTTCTGAGGAGCTCCTGGCCCAGAGTCACAGTTCATGATGCAGTTAATGTTGTCAGATGTTTCTGAGGGTCTCTCAGGCCTGAGAAAGTCATGTTCATCTCAGAATCTGTTTTCAGCTACTCTCTCTTGGCCAATGTCACTCACCCCCACCTCACAACCCCATGCTCTTCCAATCACCAACAAGGCTATTTATATGATTTAATGAATTCCAAAAAACATTCCTTAATTATTAGTACATACCAGTCTCTACACATTTCATTTCCTACTATCTGTGAATGCAGTTGGCAAGGTAGGGTATTCAGTGTCATATACCGTTCCTCACACAAGCGGATGTTTGATGGTTGAGCCCAGTGGAAGCAGCGGTCAGTGAAGGCTCACGAAGGTCAGTGAACTTGGGCTGGCCCCTTCCAGGCCAGAAAAAAATGAGAATGTGGATAAAAAGAGAAGAGGCTATTTCAAGCAAGGAGAGGTTGAAAAAAAAAATTGGATGGCGTTGCATTGTAATCGTTTGTTATCTATCCATCTCCCTATTGGACCATGGTGACACCATGACGAGTTGAGACTGGGCCTTACGCATCTTTGTACACCTGACGTCTAGCACAGTGCCTGCCCCAGAGGGGTCCTCTACTAGAACGTGACAATTATCATCAGGGTGCATGCCCTTCTCAATGTACTTCACTCAACTGACAGAAACACAGCTCAAAGTGGCCTGAGCAAAAACAATTGATTTAAAAGGGGAGGATTTTATTGGCTCATTAAATTGGGAAGTCTGAGGGCATGTTAGCTTCAGGCATATTTTGGATCGAGGACCTCAACAATGCCTCTTCATCTTTTGGCTCTGGTTCCTCTCTGCTGGATTCATCATCAGATAAGATGTTTCCAGATAGTAGTCACTAGATGCTCTGGGCTTATAGCCAATCAGGCTTATAGCATACTCACGTATACTTTCTGTGCGTGTGTGTGTGCGTGTATGCGCGTAGTATATATATATATATATATATATATATATATACACACACACATGTATTATACATACATACATACATACACACATTTATATACATATATGTACACACACATGATTCTTAATGAACCATCTGAGTAAGTTAGAGACACGGTTCTTTTTTACTCTAAACACACCATCAAGTATTTACTAAAAACAAGGTTGTTCTCTTATCTAATCATGGCACTATAACCAAATCAGAAAACACAATATTGAGTCAATACTAGGACCACATCCACATTTCAATGCCATCACTTGCCCCACTATTGGCCTTCATAGTTGTCCCGCCTCCTCTGCACCACCCCCACCCCCATTCAGAATCAAATTCAGGGTCACACATTACATGGAGTCCACATGTTGCGCTCCGTTAATCTGGAAGAATTTCTCGCCTTTCTTTGTCTTTTTTTTGAGTGTGACATTTTGGAAGTGTACGAACCCGTTGTTTTGGAAGATGTCCCTCTGTTGGAGTTTGATGTTTCCACATGGGGTTTTTTTTGCAAGCATCATGTTTAGTCCTCTGGAAGGTGATGGCTTTTTCATTAGACACCTAATATAACATTGCTCCAAGCCTTTGGTTTCTGTGAACTCAATGGAAGTGGGCTTTGAAGGAAGCCCATCCAAGTTTCCTGTGTTACTGGCTCATGGTTTCATGACGCTCGTTGGCCAAGCTTTTATGGGTGCTGGGGTTTTCAAAGACCATGTGACTTTTTCAGAACTACCTTAAGCCCACAGGCCATTTTAGGTCATCTTCAGCTAGATGTGCTTCCATAAATCTGCTTACAGATTTGGGTCCCTCTTAAGATGTGTTCAGGAAGGCAGCCTTCTTGTAAAAACATAAAAGTCTTTGCTTCCCTTTATTTCACCATTTACACTCAAACCGTTACCATCACTCCATATTCCAAATGTGTCTGAATTTACTTCATATCCTCTAGTCCATTCCAATAATTGAGGTTTTACTCACAGGCTACACTTACACAAATTACGGGGGAGCTCTAATGTGATTCTTTGTTGACTCAAACCACTTTTATTATCTGAGCCTCAAGTATTCTCATCCATAAACAAAAGGCAATCACAGTACCTTTTTCCTAGGTTGTTGTGAGGATTAAATTTGCATTAAAGTCAGTCGCACATTTAGCAAAATGGCCAATACTGCATTGGTGCTCAAATAGTTTTCTGTATCTCCAGCTATGTATCTGTGTGTGTCTGTGTATCTCTGTGTATCTCTCCATATGGGTAGAGTTCACCCTTTCCTTTGCAAATAAAGACCTGTGCGGTCCTTTCTAGAACAGCATTTGAGAGAAAGCTGGGGCCGAGGCAGCTCATGTTGAGTTGTGCAAGCCTCTTATTCATTTGTTGGTTGAGCAGTGTGACATTAGAATATGAGCTTCTTGAGGACAGAGACATTTATTAATTTTGGTGGCTAACTTCAGCACCCAGCGTAGTGTAGATAGACACACAGTCCATATTTATGTAAATTACAAGCCCCTGGAGGTTGATTTTGGAATCACATGGGGATAGAGCATGAAATGAATTCCAGGGATAGCTCAGATCTACATCTGTTAAATCTCTTTCAGTTGGTCCAGAGAAATGGGTGGAAAAGATGCTCTCAGCCTTCGAACAACTGAGGCATCAAGTAAATGCCGATATTGGGGCTGAAGGGTGGGTTAAGAGAACAGCAGTGAACTCTGGCTCAGTAAATTCAGTCCTGTGGGCTCTTGATCTGATTCACCACTTATGATTCTAATTATATTCGATCTCCAGCTATTGTGTTTCTCCCCTGTGCTGGGCGCTCCACAAGCCTTATCTGTCATCCTCACAATAACCCTACAAGGTGGGTGTTCACAGTTTCATCTTTTCAGATAAAGTCATTGAGGCTGAGGAACAACCTATTCAGGATTGACTTTTCTTCCCATTAAAAGGCCTGAACCCTTTGTTGTGGGTGAAGAGAAGCACGTTTTCTCAGCTTTACACATGGACCACAGAGAGGAAGAACGGTAATTTCCCTACATCTGGTGGCCCTCTGTCGGTGGTGTGTTAAGTGTTATACATGAATATCTTACTTAATCCTTTAATCCTCTCAGCAATCCCAGAAGGGGGGTTCTAGTATGTCCATTTTGCAGAAGAGGAAACAGGCTCAGGAAAGTTTACTAACTTATCCATGACCACTCAAGTCTACCTGTCTAGGCCCTGAACTTTGATACCTCAATGCCCTTCACAGGGGGTCCAGCTCCATGGAAAATGGGCTTTGGCATTATTGAGAATGCCTTTCTCACCGCCCAACACCCCTCCAACCAGCCCTTGGCCAGGAGGTATTGGCTTGTCCTCACATCACGCGAGAGCCTTCTGAAAACTTCACGACCCCTTTTCTTCTACGTCAGTGAAATGAGATGTTTGATAATGCGTGGGTCAGGAAGTATTGTGATGTTGGCTTCTAAAGAAATGGTCACTGAATCCACCATGGCTACGTGAATACACCCTTCCAGGCAACTGTCCAGGGCTGTAGCTGGTGTGAATGACCACCAGCTCGACCCTCTGGCCACCCAGCTCCAAGCAGATGGTAATGACTTTCAGCCCGAATGTGGCCACAGAGATGAAAGGCCCTATTTAAGATTTCCCAACCCTTAAGCAAGCCACCTTGACGTTCGGGCCACCCTTTGAACTGCCTTCATAATCCAGCAGGAGAGGAACTATAAGTCAGCTCTAAGTAAGACCGCCCCCCATTAGCGCTTAATAACCACCTGGGGGTCTCTTGGTATATTGCATCCCCCTACTGTTTGCTTTCTTTTTAGGGGTGTGAAAAGGGAAATAAGGCTTTGATATAAATAAACAGAGAACTAATATTCCTGGGAAAAGAGGATGTTGTTACCATGATCCAAGCGGGCTGTGTAAATATCTTTCATCATTGAAATGTAAGTTGTCCCAGGTAAATGGCTGAGGCCTCATAGGAGATGATGGTCGACACACATTCGCTCATTGTCTCTTCACATAAATGGAGGCTTGGCTGCTTTATGAGCTATGGGGGCGGGGGCGGGTGGGTGGTAGAAAACGGGACTGGGACAGCCTACAGCTGTCTTGTCATAAAACAGGGCCTAGGTAGCTTTAGGTGTTTGAACCAACACCTTTGCTTGTGGGCTTTGAGCGGCTGAAGGTATTTTACAATCTCAGCCTCGTTTGCTACCACGTTACAGGCACTTCCTTGAGACTACGGCATGAGACGCGGCCTCATCTGCTCAGGAAACGGGTCCCACCTCTCCCCAGAGACGAGTCGGGTGCTCTGCAGCAGAAATTCTGGGCGACTTGTCTCGCTCAAGTCTTGGCTCCCAAGATGTGTACTTAATCTAGTCTTCAAAATTGGGGTTAAAGCAAGTATCGGTGGTGAGGGGAGAATGGGGTGGGGGAATCATTAACAGTTCTTGAACACCCAATAGGTTGTAAGCACTGTGCCCGATCTGACACTTACTATTGTCCTTTAACTATCTTCCTAATATGATGAGGTGAGTCCTGAAATTACCTTGATTTTAGACGTGGAGACACTGAGGCTCAGAGAGCTTATTAACCGACCAGTCTGTAATTGTCAGTGCTGGGACTGGACCCCAGATGGATGGACTCTAAAGCACATCACATTGTTTGCCAGTGACATGCCAGCCATCTTGGTTTCCCCTGTGTGACTTCATTTAATTTTTATAACACGTTTCCTCTCCCATCAAGCCCACGGAACAGCTGAGGAAGTGGAAGCTCAGAGAGGCTAAGTAATTCATCAGGGTCACATAGCGAGGGGCAGATCAGCTCCTTTGCTGCTTTTCTTCTTTTTTTCAGGATTCCTGTCACGTAGGCATTGCCCTCATGACAGCCTTCTGGCCCATGGCTGTGGATTTTAGTTAAACAGATGCTGGAAATGTGCCCACCGGTCTGGACATGCTCTGTGGGTGAGCACAGAGGGTCCAACCCCCTTGTTACGGGGGTGAATTGTGTCCCCGCAAATTCATACGTTGAAGTCCTAACTCCCAGCACTTCAGAATGTGACTTTATTTAGAGCTAGATCTTTACACTGGTAATTAAGTTAAAATGAGGTCATTAGGGTGGCCCTAATCCAATATGACTGGTGTCCTTATGAAAAGAGGAAAGTTGAATACAGAAACGCGCATAGGGAGAGCGCCATGTGAAAAGGATGGCGGAGATTGGAGCGATGTGTCTACAAGGCGAGGAACAGCAAACTTCTAGAAGCTAGGAGAGAGGCATGGACCAGATTCTCCCTCCTAGCCCTCAGAAGGAACCCACCCTGCCAACACCTTGGTTTCAGACTGGCCTCCAAAACCGTAAGATAATAAATTTCTGTTGTTTGAGCCGCTGGGTCTGAGGTCTTTTGTTACAGCAGGCTAGGATAGTAACACAGCCCTGGAGGGAAGGGAGGCACTGAGAATGGTCCTGAAGATAAGCTGAATCCACACTCAACTGGTCCTCGCTGCTAGCAGGAACTTCTGCACTGGCCACATCTGTGCCTCTGGTGACCGGGGGAGTTCAGGGTGGCTCATTTCAACCCTCCACCTCCCAAGAGAAAGCCAACGGACATGCCTGATTGGAGTCAGGATTCTCTTTACTTGAAAAGACCGGCTTGAATTTTACTAGCGCATCTGGGAGTGTATGCCATATAATATGTTTACCAGCATCCAGTTGCACATGGAAAGCATCAGAGAAACGCTTTTTCTATATCTGCTCATTTTTTGTTACAGGTTAAATGTCAATTACAAATCTAAGACCAAATGAATCACAATAGCTAAAAATGTATGGATCACTTGCTTGGTACTTTTCATGTATTATCTCATTCAAACCCTCACAACAATTCTACGAGGGGACACAATTAGTACCCTCTTCTTACACGTGAGAAAACTTGCCCACTCTCTGGTGTAATAAAACAGTGACCAGCAACACTAGGCTTTCCACCCTTAAAACTCTTAAGTCCAGTAGCAAGAGGCTTTCTCTTCCCAAGGTGTCTGGCAAAAGTCCCACAATAACTCCTGATTGGATAGAATTTGAACACGTGCCTACTGTTGAACCAATCATCATGGCTGAAGATGGACTATGCTAATTGGCCATCTATTGGGTAATGAGAGTGAGGGAGGGGTTGTTTCCCAGGGAAAATCAGCGTGCTGTAATCGAGGGGGAAATGGACGCTGTCCACTGTGGCATGACAACGTGTGCTACGGTAAAACCCACCATAGTGTTTCTCAGAAGGCTCACTCGCTCATCCTGTCTCATTAAACTCAGGTCTATGTGTTTTCGATTAACAGGAAATTGCTTCAGTGTAGACCAGGAACTCTCCCTCACTCCTTGTCCGCTCCAGTTTCCATGGTTTGAAGCCAGGAAGCACCAGTCTATTTCTGATGCTTTCAATAACCAAGCTTTGAAATTAAGGCCAGGGCCTGAGATTTTGCAATGGAAACTTTAAAAGTCCTTTCCTTGGCCAAACCTAGAATGTGGGGATAGTCAGGGCTGGATTCAGCTCAAGGCTCTGTATCAGTTCTGTACTGCCCCAGTAATGCTGTGTAACAAATACCACCAATACCAGTGGCTACAACAGTTAACATGTATTTTTGCTTATGATTCTGTGGGCTAGCTTGATGGGTCTGCCAGTGGGAGCTTACTCAGGTGTTTGTGGTCACCTGCAGGTCAGCTGCAGTCAACTAGGTGGCTTTACTGACCTTGGTTGGGCTTTCTTATTTATCTGGGGCCTTGGCTGGGACCACCGGGCTGACTCAGCTTTGTGTCTCATCCTCAGCAGGCTAGCCCAGCTGCAAATGGAGAAGGCAGAGGGTCAAGAGAGTAGAAAGACACAAGGTGTCATTTTGGTGACTGTCCCGTGGCCAAAACAAGTCACGGAGGCCAAGTCCACGGTCAGTGTGAGAGGGGGCGCCCCAAGGGTGTGGGCATAAGGTGGTGTATGACATTGGGTAATTAAATGGGATTGATCTTCCATAGGTACCAAGTCTGTTCTTTCAGTTTCTTGATGAGAGGGTAATCAGGAAGTGAGAATGGTGCCACAGTGAGCCGAAGAACAGAATAGTCTGACTCCTAGTCCCTGACTCTGGCCTCGTTGACACCTGATGCCAGGATGACAAAACCAGAGGTCCCAGTCTCCATCTTCAATCTTTCAGGCATTCACGCACGCATTTCTTGATGGTCTGGGAGCTGGGGGACAACAATGAGACCCTTCCTGCCCCAGAAGGGCTGCCTCCTCGGGGAACCAGGCTGGAAGTCAGTGGTTACATCTTAGGTTCTTTGCAGAGATATGGGGGAAGGGCTGCAGCAGCCAAACAGGGTTGAGGCTAGGGGTGTCTCTGGGCCCTTCCGCCCTCGTCCTGTCCCCCATTCCTCGGCAGCCTTGATCAGTGGAAGCCTCGCTCTTCTGTCCAGATACTGTGGGTCGGTACTAACGCTTTCCAGGGGACCAGTTACACCATATGACTGCCAATCCAGTTCCCACCCCCCTCTCCCACCACAGGCTGAGTCTTCCTGAAACCTGCCTCTGCTCCCCTTGAGAGGATTAGCGTTCTTCAGAATGATGCATTTATCAAGCCCTACTCTAAGCCTGTGCCAGAAGTTTCACATATATTATATATCCTTTCTTTTCCCCGCCCCTCTCACACCACCGCCTGAGGCTGGTATTCTAATGAGGCCCATTGTACAGGTTGAGACACTGAGGCTGAGGGGGGTGAAAAGACTTGTTCAGGAAGTGACCGGATTGGAACCCATGGTGATGCCTCGGAGCTGACCCACCAAGTCCAGCTTCCTTTCCTCTCTAAGCCTTTTCCACCCAGTTCTTTGCTCTCTCCTCAATCCTGGACCACAGGTTGGGTCTAGATCTGCTCTAAATATAACACAAGAAATATAAATATAATACAAGACAGTCCTCCTCTCCATGAGCCCAAGAGAGAAACGGAGAGACTCCTGCAAATGCTCCTGGAAGCTGACTCTCTGCTCCCCCGAAACCTCCCCTCCCACCAGGAGCCCAGTTCTCCGCCCTGCCTCTGGGAGCCTCCACCCAGGGGAAACAGGAGGCCAGCGGGTGGGCACCAGGCCAGCAAGATCAGCTAGAAACAGCTCTTTCTTTTCTGCCGGTGACGGGTCCACACCCTGGGTGCATAAATTCTTTCTTTTATTTTTATTATTATTACAGCTCAGGGTCTAGCTTGGGCCATAAATGGATTTAAGAGGCTGCTGGAGTATAGAATTTAATATAGTTGGCACCATTAAATAGTGGCACAGCGAACCCACTTGGGGAAGTCCGGACCCCTCCCTCACCATGGCCTCTCTTCCCCATCCTTTCTCGCCTCCCTCCTGATCCCAAATCCTCCAGGCAAAGGTTTCCTGTGGGCCCCGCCCTCACTGAGCGGGGAGGGCAGAGGGGGAAAGAGGACAGAAGCATTCAGGAAGCCTGGGACGGTGGCTTGTTTCACCTTTCCCAGGGTGTCTGTAGCCCTGGTGGAGAGGGCACTGGGCAAATGACCAATTAGGGGCACTTGGAGGGATGGGACAGAGCTTTCTAGATAAGCATGGTTTTTTTTTATCAGCCTATAAAAATACCACTTTCACTTATCAGCTTGCTCTTTCTCCAGGTTCCTGGGAACAGATGGAACGGTGGACAAGAGAAAGGCCCCCAGAGGACAAGGGAGGGATGGCGGGGGACGGGGGGCACTTGGGGCACAGAGAGAGGAAGCAGCTCAGGCTTCGAGGCTCGGAAAGCCAAAACTATGCTATAGGGTTCTGGTCCTCCAAACTTATACCATTCGGACGTCTATTCTTATTTTGTGCACGGAGGTGGGGGGTCACGTTCTACAGCTTTGTGCATTTCATTGATTCCTTATAGATGTTTTGTCTGTGTCTCTACCTCCTTAGCTCTGAGTCCACCTTTCTATGTTTGATTCAACCCATTTTATCTAGCACTGACTCTGTGAAAGGGACGGACACCATGTTGAAAAGAGGGCTACAATCTTTGTTCTCAGCAGCTTAGAGTCCAAGGTAGAGACAGATAATATACAAGCACATAACAAAAATGTTAGAAGGCAGCAGCTAGGAGGAGAGCTGGGAGCAGAGGGAATGGCATGTGCAAGGGCCCTGAGGTGGGCACAAAGGTTGGTGCAAATGAGGCACAGAATGTGGAGACAGAAAGGGGGGCAGGAGATGAGGTAGGAGGGGCAGGTAGGATCTCCCTCCTGCAAGGCCTTAAAGATATGGGGAGGAGCTGGGATTTTATTCTAAGACCTCTGAGATGCCCTTTGGAGGGTTCTGAGTAGGGACGGGAAGTGACCTGATGCCTGCCTCATTTTTGCTTAGGGGCAGGTAGCTCAGGCATCCTAGGAGGCTGGACTGAGCCAGTGGGTGGAAGGCTGGCAATGGCAGTGATGGCGGGGGGGACGGAGGGCAGTAATCTTACAGTGTGGTCTGCATGGGGGCAGAAGATGGGACTCCAGTCCCAGCTCTGCTCCAAAGTCCTGGAAAACTTGGGCAAGTACTTTCCCTCTCTCTGCAACTCTAGACCTCAGTTTCCCCATTTGTAACAAATGAAAGAGCCGGGCTAGCTGTTGTGAAGGGCCCACTTGGGTTTCACCCTCTGTGATGAGTCTGTGTCAAAACCCTGGGGCCTCTGTCGGGGGTTGACAGGAGGCTGGGGAAGAGGTAGGTGTATCTGGAAACTGGCTTCACCTTCACCTGCTACAAAACAACCCCATGTCCTTCCTCTTCCTGAATTGGTGATTCCCAGCCTGGGTGGGGCTGTTGAAACAAGGGGTTCTCTCCAGTGGAACCAACCCATGCCATTGGTGAATGATCCCTAATAGTGCCCACCCAGTTACTTCTGCCAGGCTGGGCAGGGGCAGCCCGACTGAGCGCACACATGCGCCAGGTTGCAGGAGAGGAGATGTGAGGGTCCAGGGGATCCCACAGACAGTGACTGAATGTCAATCACAAATGAACGGATGTGAACGTCACCATGCATGGCAGCCTGTGTGTGCACGCGAGCACACATGGCTAGTGAGTGTGACTCAGGGTGAAAGGCTGTAATTGTGTGTGTGGCTTTCTGTGCGTGACTGTGGGCAAATGTGACTGCTTGGGATTGCATGTGTGACTGGGTTAATGTCCACATATGTGCAGGCGTAAGCCTGTGGGTGGTTGTATATGACCATGTTTGTGTGTCTGTGCGGGTCTGTGTGTAACAAAGAGTATGGGGGTGTGTCTTTGTACTTGTGTGTGTGACAGAATCAGTGTGTATGTGCCTGTGAATGTGTGATGACGAGTACACCAGTGCCGTGTGCAACAAGTCGCTGCACCTACATATGTGGTGGGTGACTTTGCCTGATGTGCATGTGATTGTGTGTGTGTGTGTGTGTGTGTGTATGTGTGTGTGTGTGTGTGACAGAACTGCCACCCCTGGACATGCTGTGGGTGACTGCATAACTGTGTGTGCTATAAGTGATTCCCAAGTGGCTGGGTCTGGGGCATCTTGTTGTTGACTCCTTGGGGACAGACGGCCAGGACAGGGGCTCAGGCAAGCCATCTTCCTCCCAGCACCCACCGGGCAGAAGTGGCTGAGGCCAGAAGCTTCGCTGCTTTCAATGCAGGGCTGGTAGAGGGATGGGCTCAGTGGCCCAGGTAAGAGCTGGGACAGGGTGGTCTCTACCTGGCATCTACAGGGGCTGCAGGGAGCAGATTGCCCCACGGGAGCCCACCAGGCCCACAGGCTTGGAGGACAAGGTCAAGGGCTACCTGGGGGTGAGGCACTTGGGGCAGCCAGGCTGTAGCGCCTGATCCCTTGGGATCAACTTCCAGAAACAACTATGGTTAGGATTTAGAGTCAACTCTTCTGCCCTGGGAGCAGGTACACACCTATGGGCCCCTGGGTGCCTGGGCGTGTGTGTTAACTACCCCACCTCCTTAACTGCCTGCGGAGGAAGTAACGGTGCTCCGCCTCCTGTCAAGGTATCTCTCCACCCTGAGTTTCCAACCTGCCAGGAGTGTGGGGACTTCCCTGAGCTCTGGGAGGCGCGGAGGGGGTTTCTTTTATGACATTGTCCTCTCTATTCCCAGGCACCTTTCGCCTAGTTCCCAGGAAGTGACTGTGGAATTTGTTTCTAAATATAGGCTCTGGTGGCCCTGGTGCCTGTAGACAGCCCCCTCGGCCTCCCATCTGAACGGCAGATCTGCTTTCCAGGAGACCCAGGCCCACTGGCCCCCACTTGGAGCTGTCTGTAAAAAATAATAATCATAAAAGTGGCCAATAAAAATGGAGGAGAGTTGAACACTGGGTTATGAGCCCAGGGCACCGTTTGACCTGTGGTGATGTTTGGGTGGTGGCTGTCCTGCCAGTGACACACACACAGGCATTCCACAACAGCACACGGACCCACACCAGCCCGCACCACACGTACTCAGAAGCCCCCCCATGCATACATCGTGGACTCACAGGTGAGTTTACATAAGGAGGTACATAGAAAGTAAAATAGCTTTAATTGCCCTCTCTCAAGGAAGGACACTCAGTGACACATACACACACAAACTAACACGACAGCAAAGAGGCTCCCTGAGTCCCTTCTCTAATGACACATTGTCACCCAGAGAGACTTGAGGATCACATCATATTCAGCCACACAGCCCACCTCTCCAGGTGGGTAAGAGAAACTTGAGCTGTGTTACAAGATGGAGACAGGGATGGAGGTTGGAGAATGCGGTGGCCTGAGCTCAGATTCAGGTGTTCTGGGCTCAGGCACTCACTCTTGGGTTCTTGGCACTCACCAAGAGGTACTATCCGGCTAAATCCAGCTCTTGGGGGGAGCTGGCATGTGAGAGGTCTGGAAGAAACCCCAAAACACCCAGCCTGGTGTCTGTTGCCAACGTCCTGGGGGAGTCTTTAGGGATTCTGGAGATGGGGCGGCCTCAGAGGGAGCACATTTTGCACTGAGCAGGAAGAATCAGTCTCTGAAAGACCCCCGAGGTCCCTGGCGGAGGACGCTGAAGGGAGGAAGTTGGAGAGTGAGGACCCCTTGAGCCTCCTATTTGGGCATTCCTCCTAGGGTTTGGATCTCAGAGTCCCCAACCTTCAAAGAACTCCTTCTCTTCTTAACTGGGACTTGCGGCAGCCGGCGCTGGGCAAGGGGCTGGAGCGGGAGAGGTGTGCGCAGCAAGGGGCAAAGAAGCGATGGGAAGAAGGATCTAGAAGCCGGAAAGTGTGGGGGGCTGGGCTTCCCCCGAGGGCAGGACTGGCGCCAGGACCTGGTCCTTCTGAGTGCGGGGTCCGGAGCCCCTGAGAGCTCTGGGGCCTTCCTGAAAACCCCACAGCAGGACTCCACCAGCCCCAGGGAGCCTGTTAAGTCTTGAGATGGAAGGGCCGTGTCTAGTACGCCCCCTCTACCCTGAGAACCGAGTATTTGGGAGAGGGATGCCGGCACCCCACAGGTTGGGCAGCCACGTCTAATTGTGGCCTCCACTCCTCCAAGGGGGCTGAGCCCTTAGCAGGCTGAGCCCACAGTCTCCTGGGCACCCCACTGGGGAAGCTGCTGGGGTTTCCTTTCCGCCTCTAGCCTGAAGGCGCAAAGCCTAGGGAATGGCAAGGAACTAGGTGCATTTCCAGCAGAGGCTGTGTGACATGGGCAGGTCCTCACCCTCTCTGAGCCTAATTATTTGTTTCAAACACAATCAACCTAGGCACATCTTCTCCCCTCCCCTCTCTATCCCACTCACCCAATTTCCCTCCCTCCAAGGGACACCGTGTACTGGTCTGAGGCTGTGATACATATGCGCCAGGGTTTGGGAACAGAGCAGGACTGAGAACAGAACGCTGAGGTCTGGGGAGAAGAAGTCAGCGTCTTCCCATGTTTCCTCTCATCTGGCTAAGTGCTCAGGAATCTGGGGCTGTGTGCCCATAGGCCCTTTGCTGGGTCCCTCAGCTTCCCTGGTGAGAGTTGGGAGGGGGTGTAGAAACAGAAGAAAGACAGATCTAAGCCTTTACCCCCTTGGACTCAAGGCCTTTCGTTTTAAACTGAATGTGCTTTTAGGTGCTTAAAAAGTATCCTTTGCACTTACCCCGTCCAACAGACCTCTTCCCATTCCCCTTCGCTTCCCTGGTTTGGTAGAGAAGCCCGCCTTAGAAAAGAGGAGCTCCTGGCTTCTGGAATCAGACTACCTGGTTCAAATGCCAGCAAAGGATGACCGCGGTGGCCAGAGCCCCAGGAACCATCGTCTCATAGAGCTGCTGAAGAGCTAAATGAGCAAGTGAAAAGAAACCACATTGCAACAGCTCCTGGCTTTGGTACATCTTGGCTATTACTGCACCTCAAATGTTAACAGGTTTTTTTGAGCCTCAAAGATCCACACTTCTCTCTTTGTGGCCGTGTGGACGCAGGCAGGGCTCTTCTGAGACTATGAGTGCAAAACACTGGGGAGGAAGGGAGACAGGGGTCTTGAGTCATGTTAAGGGAATTTCTGCAGGCTGCCTGGGACTCAGACTGGAAAGGAGTGGGTGGGGGCACTACGGGCCAGCCCTGAGCTTTTGGGGACATTCGATGGCCCCCGCGGAAGCATCAAAAGCGAAGCTAAGTTTTGTCTTTCCTGACCAGCCTGGAAATTGAATGGGGTCCACAGCAGAGAGTGAAACAAGGCAGGGAGGACCTCAGAGGAGGAGTCACTCCCGTGCTGTGGCCAAAGGCCTCTGTGGGCACCCAGGCCTGGACCCCTTTCCTCCGTTGCTTTCTCTCTTTTGTGATCCTCAATCGCGGCCAAGTCGGGCAGGCCAAGCTGGTCAGCACCCTGGTTCCTTCTCTTAGCGTGCTGCCTCCAAAATGGAAACAGATAAGTCAGCCTGTATTGTCCACTGTCCACTCCCCAGAGAAAAGCCTCCGCCCCTCACACCGCAGGTTCAAGAAGAAAGCAATGCAACCCCCAGAGATTCTCTTACTGTATTTATATTGTGTCTACAATGGAAAATGATTTCTCTAAAGGGAAAAGGAGTACAATTTATTCTTTCTCTCAGTGAGAGCGTGCAGGTATTAATGCCGAAAATTTCGTTTCTGATTTTTCTCCTTCCTCATTGAGGAGGAGTTATTCCAGGCAGGAGAAAGGATTGCTCGGATGGATGTGGGGGATCTAAGGTGTGGATGGGAGTGGGCAGCAGAGTGAAGAGATTCCTGATTCCCAGAATCCCGGGTCCCGAGTTGAGACATTCAAGGTGCGGGCTTGATGGCAGTTTAAGTATCCCGTAAGCTGCATTCGCGCGCGCCTCCAAGGTCATCGCCCTGAACGCTGTAAGTGGGGGCTTTTGCTCCACACCCGAACCTCCCGGTTAGAGATTGCACTATTCCTCGATTTTTCTCCTCCGTTGAAAAAAAAAGGGGGGGGAGAGTTTTTCAATCCCTGCCTTGTAGAACCCTTTGAGGGGGCTCCGGAAAGCCATGAGTTTGGGGGCGGAAGCGCCTTGCAGGCCTCAGAACGCGCCGCAAAAGTGTGCAATTGTCCCCGGGGCGCTCAGTTGTTGTTCGACGGGACTCCGGGGTTGCCATGGTGACCAGGAAACCAAGGGCCCTTGCGGAAACAAACGCCAGGAGCTTTTCCACGGCGACCCTCTGTCAGTTGCACCCCACCGAGAGCCTCTTGTCATTTTCACCCTAGTGTTTTCCGGGTGTGATTGTGGCCGGGGAGAGAGGCGTCCCGGTCCCCGCTTCCGGACCCTTCTGTCGCGGCTGCCCCGAAAGGCCGGAAACCCAGCGCCAGGAGGCCATCGGAGACCCGTTGCGGCGCTCGCGGGCCCGGGCTGAAAGGGAAGAAAAATTAGAGGTCTCGACCAAGCAATCGTTTTGGTGACGGATCCCTCCAGTTTGGGGTTTGGCCGCCCTCCTCACCCGAACCCCCACCCACCTCCCTTCACCTCCTCAAGGTCATTACTACAGTTTTCACTCGCAGCTCCAGGAGGGGTGGCCACCCCCACCCCCACCCCTTCCCTGCAGGAGCAGGGCTCCTCCGCAGCTGGGGCCTGTAGCCTCAGCTCCAGGCATTTTTCTCCTCAAAGAGAGGAAAGAGTAAGGCACGCGGGCGTTAGCCGTGCAGATTCGGCTAACTATTCCAGCGTCAATAAAACAATGTTTTAGATTCTCTTGACCCAGGAAGGCCCAAGTCCCGAAAGCCTGGTCAAGATCTTAGGAATTTCCGAAACCACTTGGTCTGGCTCATTTTTTGGCCTTTGAGTGAATGCTACGAGTCATTGGGTTCCTTCGGGAGGTATCAGGGTGAGCTTTCTTCTAGACGGTCATTATTCTCACAGCTCCTGCCTCCTTTGTTGTTGCTTTGCTGCTTCTGAATTCTGACTCTGCAGTGTAGACAGAGAGGAACCATCGCCCTTTTCCCCTTAAATAAAGCGCTTTATGAAACATCGGATCGAATTCTCTCCAGTGGGGACGCCTTGCCCTGTGCGCCTGGGGCTGGCTGGAAAGAGGCCGGCGAGCAGCCAGAACTGGAGACGTAGTTTCATCTCTGGTTTTGAATCCGGCCCTTTGAGCAAGCTTAACACGTGTGGATTTAATTTCCCTCTCTTTCTTGCTCTCTTTTCTCCCCCCCCCTCCATGAGGGAACAAGAAAAATAGTCTGCCGTGTCGACAGCGCGACACCGTTCCCTTTGCCAAAGAAAATTTGTCTTTCCAGAGCCCCGGAGAGCAGCAGGCTCCCAAGTTTCCACTGCACCCTCCAGTTGAGGGAGGGGGTACCCAGACAGGCCCCCCGCCTGCATCCCAGACCTGGAGGTATTAGCTTGAGTCTCTGTCTTACCGGGTCAGAGGCCTGGAATTCGGTCTATGTTCCCCCACTTCTTCTGAGGCTGTGGGGATACGCTGATCATGCAAACATGGTGACTATACCCAGAGGCCTTTCTACAGGTCCTGGGCGGTAGATATGGCTGGAGTTCTCAGGCTGAGTGCAGCCCCCGGGATAGGAGGCAGCACCAGGTTCTCAGCTCCAGACCCTCACCCTTCTCCCCCACTGGGGACCCTCACATTGGAGGGGGGCAAGAAGCATGCTCCTTTGCACCCCAAGCATGGCTTGTTACCACCTCTGGATCTTGCAAACCTCCAGCCTTGATATCTCATCTGGGCCTCCAGAAAGAAGTTCCCATTCCACTTCTCATTTCATGACCCTGACTAGGAGGGGGAAAAAAAAAAGCATCCACCTAACCTGGGGGGGTGGGAAGGAGTATTTCCAAAGCACAAGAAACAACAGCAACATGAATAATGCTAAGTAAAATAAAGTAGTAATAATAATTGGTGAAAAGACTGGAGAATATTGGATATTAAAATAATAACAACAGCCAGCCTTCCTCCCGGATACATCCGGTCAGAAGTGGGGAAGCTAGGAACCAAATAAAACATTGGGAAGAGAGATACTGCAGTCCTGGAAAAAATATAATAGAGCCAGTTTTAACTAGGCAGGAGGGAAAGTGACCCCCTGAGAAATGAGGGGAATTCCCACCCTCGGCCTGACCCTCTCTTTCGGAAAAAACCCGAGTTGGTCAGCTTACTTTTCTCATCATTTCTATTGTTATTATCATTCTTATTCATTTTCCCAGACCCATCTGCACTTCTCCCTACTTTTTTCCTTCAGTGGAGACCGGAGTCAGAGGGAGACACATAGGAAAGAAACAGAAAAAGGGTGAATGCTTAAGCGAGCTCTCTTTTGAGAGGAAAGAAATTGGATGCGACTTTCTTAGAAACAAGGCAAGAGGGAAGAAAAAAAAGATCAACGAGCCCTCAATCCTCCCTTTTACTTAGTTTTTCACTTTTTAAAATAGGAACCTCCGCTCTCCTAGCAGTTGCAGTATTAAAATCAGGACAGAAAATTTTTTTGAAATGAGGAAAATAGATTTCCGGAGAAAACAGAGCTGGGAGCGGGTGGGAAAAAACCATCGGTCCTCGGAAAGAAGGAAGGGATGCTACGTGTTGCAGCCTCTCTGTCCAGTTTACTGCCCAATGATTGGGGAAAAAGAATCGGGATTCTCAAGTCTTGTTGAGGTCTTTATTTATCCTCCCGCTGGCGCGGCCTCCGGAGCGTGTGGGAAAACGGGTCTGGGAAGCTGAGCTTTGCGGAGTCCTTTGTGAGCCAGCGGGCTGGTTTTGGGGCCCGGCACCGGCGATTCGAGAGAAGGGAGGCAAATGCAAAGGAATTCTCCCTGCTTAGGGTTTCGCCTTTGCCTTTCAGCTCCAGCGGGGCCGGAGGCCTCTGTTTCGGGCCCACCTCGGCCGGCCCAGAGTTCACAAATAGGAACCCATCTAGAGTCTTTGAGCAAAGGATTTCGGGTTGCGCTCTTGGCATCTGGGAGCAAACGCTGTACCCATGGCATGCCTTGGATTGGGGGGGGGAAGATAATTATGAATAACTTGGGAAACGAAAGCGAAGGTCGGGGAAGTCACTGAGGCCCGGCCTAGAGTGGGGACACGGTCTCTGCTTGCTGGTAGCTGCAGGGTGTGCGGCCCCGGCTGGCCCGGGCGTCCGCGTCCGGCGCTGGAAACCACTGGCTGCTCTCCCCGCGGGCCTGACCTTAGCTCGTCCTGGGGCTGCTCGGTCGACCGCGTTCCTGCACTTCGTGCCGCCGCTTCAGCCCTGGACCGACCAGGCCTGGAGCCAGGCCAAGCCTCGGAAAGCCCTGGGGGCTGGGGCTGCGCGAAAGCCGGGATCGAACCCTAAAGCTGGGGGCAAGTCCAGATTCCGACGGGCCGGCTCCCTCGGGGCCCCTTGGTGGGGAACTTACCCTTCCGGAAGGCCCGGCGCTCGCTCGCTCTGTGCTGGGCAGGCCTAGGTCTTCCCTCCGCGCCGCCGGGGGCATCTATGCAGCACAGGATTCCCCACTGACCCTAGCGCGCTTCCAGCTGCGCGCAAAAGCTCGCGCGCATCCTCCACGGGGCTGCGTAGAAGTGGTGCCCATCGATGAGACAAAAATTAATACTCGTTATGACAAAACACAATAGAGTGCCTCGTTCCTCTGCAGTCCCCGGCGCTATCATTTTTCTCTGCAGAAATCACCCCTTCTCCATCCCCACTCCACCACCCACTCGCACCCCGCCCCCGCCGGGCCGCGCTGGGATGAGTTGCATCCCCGGACCAAGCTAAAGGACCATTCGCAGAAGTGACTTTTTTTTTTTTTTGGTCTCAATAAGAAACATTGTGGCCGACTCGCTTCCTCCCAATGTCTCTTTCATTTCCCCTCCGCGATAACCCAGCAATTACTTCTATGCAGTGTCTGCAAGGGGACACTGAGTTATCGCGTCCGAAACGTAACCCGCTACCGAGGCTCCGCAATAGTCACTTGCCGAGAGCTCCTCCTCTGAAAAAAATACTTTTTAAATAATAAGAAGACTCTCTCGCCTCCTGCAAGACACCTCGTTTCCCCTTGGAACAACGTGATTGCTTTCCAATCGTGGGCTGAGGTGGGTTCCCACTGCCCTTCGCCACAAGGCCTCCTCCCCCTCCCTAAGAAAATCGATCTTGGCTCTATTTGTGTCTGAAGTTCGCCACCCCCATTTCCCCAGAGGGCGCTGGGTTTGTTTATTTCTTTATTTATTCCCGTGGCCGAGGCGTCCGGGACTTGTGGCTGCGCAGACCTGGGAACTGATAGGCGAAGACGGAGAGAAATTAACCTCCCGCCACTGCCCCCCAGTCGAGCGTGACAGCGCGCGCGGTTCGGTTGCGTGACTCGTGACGTCTCCAAGTCCTATAGGTGCAGCGGCTGGTGAGATAGTCGGTATCGCCTGGTCGCCTCTTTATTTTATTGGGGTATGCCTGGTAATAAACAGTAATATTTAATTTGTCGAAGACCACAAACCAACTTCGAGCTGGGAGGTACATGCTACTCTTGACAGACGCTGGAAGAAGGTTTGGCCTAAAAGGGGTCTCTTTTGGGGGTCTTTTTCAAGCTCTTCACCTGGGGCCCCCCCCTCCCCAGCGAGGCGTCACTCCAGGCTTCTGCACTGGAAAGAAGAGGTGGGATTTTTGGAGGTGAGTGTCGCCCTGGAGAGCTGGGGGTGGGGGCAATAGGTTTCTCTCAGCTTTTTGCCTGCCCCTGGCCCCCCTAGCTTCCCACCCCAACTCGGCTCTGCTGAATCCCCCCCTCCCCCGTTCCAGAGCTGCTGCTGTTTCACCCTCAAAATAAGAATGCACGCTCTTGCATTTTGTCTTGGGGTGTCACCTGGCAGAATGGATTCGCCCCTCTCGAGGTTTCAAAATCCCAATTTCGCTTGGTGGCCCCCGCACCATCTGCGCTCCACAAACTTAAGCGGAATCTTACAGACTCTCGGGGGAGTGCAGATTTTTTCCTCTCGGGAGGGGCCTGCAGGTTATTTATGGGAATTTATTTTATCCGCAAATCTCTGAGAATTTGAAGGGATTGGAGAGGTCTTTCTGGATTTCCCTTTCCTTTTGCCAGAGATGCAGACATTCCGGTTTTGCCCGGGGGGTCGCCTCCTCAGCAAGCCCAAAGTCCTCTGAGCTGACATTTTGGAAGGGTGAGGGTGTTTTCACAAATAAATAAACGGCTTCGGTGAAAGGCTGTTTGAAAACAAACCTGGAAGGTAGAGTGAGAGCTGTAGCAAATGCTTTGGGTTGGTTTTCTCAGAGGTTGCCCCACTTTTAGGGTTGGATAGTCAGTCCACTTTGGAATTCTGTAGCGATTTATCAGGCCCTGTCCTGGGATTTTCATCCCAGAGGCCACAGAGGGTTACACTGAGGTGGCAGCTGATCTCCAGGGCACTTCCCCCTCCATCCTTTTACCCAGACCTTGCCCTGCAGGTCCAAGTCTCTCATCAGAGCTCCAGAAAAGAACAGGGTGAGGGGGTACAGGAGACTAGGGTGGGGCGGTAAACAGACGGAGAACCCTGACATTTATTCCAATCAAGAGTACTTGGTGCTCCAATCTGGGTCTGCTCAGGCTAAGACCTACTGACTGTGTTTATGCTTCTATTGACCTCTTCAACTCGACCCTCAAAATAATACATTTCAGATAGGGGGAGGGCAGGGAGAGGGGCCGATGGGAGATGAAAATCCCGGGCAGCCCCCAGTGACTGTTTGATTATTTTAATAAAACTGGCCGCTGCCTTGTGTACACCTCCTGCTCGGGAGGTCTGGTGGCCCTGGGGGTGGGGTGGGGTTGGCATCTTTGATCTCGGCCCCTATCCCAACGCACCTTCACCCTGCCTTCACCCCGGAGTCACCACTGAGAGTCTGGGTGATGAGTGGGGAGGGGGAGATGTCAGGGCGGCTAGCGGCGGCCGGCTGGGCCAGGCGGGGTCACACAGCTCTCAGTCTTGAGGTCAGCGCTAGAGAGAGAACGCGGGCGAAGCTGCAGAGGAAGAGCGCGGCGTGTGTGTGTGTGTGTGTGTGTGTGTGTGTGTGTGTGTACGCGTCGTGCGTTCAGACTCCGTTCTCTGCTCAGCCCGCGTCACCGAGATTACTTCCCGGGCAGAAGCCGACCGGGTTTGCGATGATTTGTGCAGGATTTTTTGCAGCCACCGAGCCGCACTCAGAGCAGCGGAGATGGATGGACGCTGGGAAGGGGGTGGAGAGGAGGGGGTGATCTCCAGGTCTGGGTTTGAGAGTCGTGTTGTGATGTGAGTGTTCGGGAAATCTAATGGAAAATGTGGTTGGGGGAGGGAGTGGGAAGGGAGAGGGAGGGAGGAAGGGAGCGAGAGAGGGAGAAAGGGAGGGCGGGCGGGCGGGCGGGCGAGGGAGAGAGAGAGAGAGAGAGAGAGAGAGAGAGAGAGAGAAGCAGTGTGCAGTGGGAGCTAGTTGGATAGGCAATTCCAGTACTTTGTGAGCATCAAGGCAGCCCAACGTCACTGAGCTCAGCTGAGTCGGCTTGTATTTCTCAGAGAGAGAGAGAGAGAGAGAGAGAGAGAGAGAGAGAGAGAGAGAGAGAGAGAGAGAGAGAGAATCTTACCTCGGATTCCAGAACTTTAACCCTGAAAGCGGCGCTCAGAGAGGACTTGGACCATTCCCACGGCTACCTCTTGAATCCCAACTTCCCTCCCTGGTGGTGCCAGGGAGGAGCAAGGCACTGAGTTTAGACTGTTGACGGTGTCCTCGAGGCTGCTCTTGCTGCGTCCTTTGGAGCCCTTCTGGCGCCTGACAACTTGGAAGTCTTT
Organism: Hipposideros armiger; assembly: GCF_001890085.2. Lineage (NCBI taxonomy): Eukaryota > Metazoa > Chordata > Mammalia > Chiroptera > Hipposideridae > Hipposideros > Hipposideros armiger. Next base: position 2,749,220 of record NW_017731412.1, on the reverse strand, counting down.
AGGGAGAGCAGCGAAGAGCTGAGGAGGTGTGTGTTGGAGGTGGGCCGCGGCTGCTGAGGCTCCAGCGGTGGGGTGCTCCTTTGTAGGCAGCCGCAGCCGCTAGTCTGGGCACGCCGTCCCCCGCTTAAACCCGGAGCCACCATGCCGGCGCCCCCGCCTCGCCGCCGGCTTCCCTGCTAGGAGCACAAGGGATGTGGTGAATGCGCCGGCTTCACCGAGCGAGGTAACCTTGCCCGAAGATGGCCCGGGAGGCTCGGGAGGGAGCCCCCCCGGCTGAGTGGGCTCTGGGAGGCGCGCCTGGAGGGGCTGCAGCCTCGTCTTGGACTCTGCCGGGCCCGGTTTGCAGAGATTTCGAGCGGCCGGGAGCTCCTGGTGCGTGGGGCCGAGCAGGCGGCCACGGCCAAGCGAGCGGCGTGGAGGTTTCCAGGGCGCGCGGCCTGGTTCTGTCAAACCTTATCTTGTTCGCCCACGCCAGCCCCGAGCTCCCTGGGACCCTGGTGAGGGTGGGATTGTCCCGGTGACACGCGGTGCATGGGAGCGCACGTGTCGGAAGCCAGCCCCGCTTTCTTTTGTGCGCCGACTGCGGGTCTCGCATCACCGCCTCCCGCAAACCCCGAGGGCGTGGTGAGGGAAGCTCTTCGGAGTCAGGCCTCAGCAGCTGTCCTCAGCCCCACTCCTGGGTCTCCGGCCACTGCAGACCAGAGTGGGACCTAGCTTTCTGCTCGAGCAGCTGCTAAGATTTGGGGGCCATCCTTGTGCCCCCTTCTCAGTCTTCCCGGGTTGAGAGAGAGAGAGAGAGGAAATCCCTACTCGGGAACGTGCAAAAGATTGGAAGGAGATCAGAGCAGGAGGCAGGCTCATCGGGCTTGAACAGCTCTGCAGCTGTAATTTTGCGTGTTCCAACCTCCTATCCCTGCAAACCCCGGCCATTCTTTGCGTTGTGTCGGACCTACGCGGCGAATTCCACGCGGCGAAGCCCAGGATTTCGCTGGGACCCATTTTGTCCTCGCCAATGACGAGCTTGGGCCTGCACTTCCAGGGAGCCAGGCAAGGCTGAAACTCGGAGAAGCTCACCTCGGCCTGGCGGATCAACAAAATGCCGGTCCCGGGCTGGAGAGCGAGAGAGCACGGGAATGCGCGCCCCGGGCTGGAGGCAGAGCGCGGTCCGTGGGCCGCGGGCACCCAGAAGCGCTTCTCCCTCTGGACTGCTGCGCGGCGCTTTCCTGCCTGGTCGTTCGTTTGGCTCCTTTTTTTTTGTTTTTAACGTTCCTTAAGGTTGGGGGAAAGGGGGAGGACTCTTAATGTTAAAGGACTTTTAATTTTAAGGCCTGTAACTGACAAAAGATGAACATGAATTCTCTTCCGGACCGGTCTCTCGGTCTGCAAATCTTTCTCCCTTTATGTTTTTGGTTTTGCAAGAGACGGGTTCTTTTAGACGTTGTGCCTGCTGCAGAAAACGATTCCACTCGCGAGTTTTCCTAAACAGAGCTCTGATGACCTCCTGTAATTCGACAAAGAAAAAACAATTCTCAAAAGGACACACTAGGTTTTTGTTGTGTTTTGTTTTTGGTCCGTACCCAATGGCTTCCAAAAATACCCAGGCCTTATCTTTATTGGCTCTTCCAGAAGTCCAGACAAATTTGATGGGCAGCTGGCTTATCATGGGGAGCCTGCGCAGGGCAGATGCGGGCCTTGCCTCCTCGCGGTCTGACGCGGGTCTTTCGCAAGAGCTTGTGCGTGATCATAAAGTAATAGTGATGATTATAACAATCGGACCTTCTTCAGCCTCCTTCAGCCGGGAACGGAGGTGCTGGTAGCTGGAAAGAGGGGGCCCAACTGCTCCCTCTTGTCACTAGAATTGCGCTTCCAACTCTCTCTCTCTCTCTCTCTCTCTCTCTCTCTCTCTCTCTCTCTCTCCTTCCTGTCCTTAGTACAGGACCCCGCGCGGTCACAGGGCCCCGGGCACACCATGGCCGACGCAGACGAGGGCTTTGGCTTGGCGCACACACCCCTGGAACCTGACTCAAAGGATCTACCCTGCGATTCCAAACCAGAGAGCACGCTAGGGGCCCCCAGCAAGAGCCCGTCGTCCCCGCAGGCCGCGTTCACCCAGCAGGTAAGAAGACCCGCGCCTAGGGGCCTTTTGCAGAAACCAAAGCCCTTCTTACAGGGAGGAGGGGTTTGCCCATTGTGCCTAATCGGCCCTTTACATTTTTATCCCCACTCAATTTCACCTTCCTCTGCCCTGTCTCCCCAAATACCAGAATATTCCAATTCGCTTTATTGTGACGATTATTTTTAATGGCCAGAGGATTTGGGAAAATAACGTTTAAGGTGTTAGAGAAGCCTTAATTGTCTGGCTATTTGGGGCCAGCTAATAAGAACCCAGATCCTTCCTTTCCTACTGGCACTAGGTGTAGACTCAGCCCCGAGCTCCTCATTAAGGGCCGGGTCAGCGGACGTTTCAGGCCGGCTTGAGCGATGGCTTGACCCCTTCTTCAGATCTTCCGTAGCCTTCGCCTCCGCCCGCCTCCTCCGCGCTGCCGCCCAGACCCGCGAGGGGCACCATTTGTCTTGCCGCGGGGGCCTGGCGGGCTGGCGCACAGGACTGTGCCGGAAGGGCGCAGGGAGCCGCGGGCTCGCCTGGCTGGAAGCTGGGCCAGGCGCCCTGGGCGCTCAAGGCGGCCCCTGTAGACCTTGCTCATTTTAAATAGGATGTCAGATGGCTTGAAGAGGGGTGACTTGACCAGAAGCGATACTTGGATATAGCTAAAACCCTTCTTGGGGATTTCGATGTCCTTCCTGGCTAGTGCATTGTCTACTTTGCCCTTCGCCTCTCAGGAAAGTGTATGTCTATTTGTAGAGAAGCAGAGAGCAGTGGACACGCAGTTTCCGAAACTTAGATTTTTTTTTCCTTTTCACAGAAAAGCAAATCCACTCATTAGATGATTATGGATTATGGCAAAATAAAGACTTTGTATATAACTTTTTTTTGCATGGCTTTTGTGAAATAACTTAGTTGAAAGCGGAAATGTTAAATGGCTTAGGCTGTGCCCATAATTAAAACAGCTTGACATGAACAAAGCTGCATGTAAGGAGAGCCTAAAAGGTTTATTAATATAGAGGTTTGGGAATTAGTTTTTGTTGTAGACTGTGGGAGAACCTGTTATAATACATAAATCTTTTAAAATTTAAAATTGCACCTACGTGTACATTTTCACCACCATGGTGAGGAAAAACACGCACATATATCTGTGTGTTTGCATGTGGACGTTCAGGTCTCCATAAGAATATCCTGAGTGGGTTTTTGGGATTGAGGTTTTGTTTTGTTTTGTTTTTTTCTCAGTTGCATCTTGGCTAAAGTGAATTGAGAGTCGTTCCATTTTTTTCTCAGCCCCGTCCTCCCTGCTGGACCTTCTACAGCACCCTGCTGGTTGGGGATTTTTCTATAGTCTTGTGTTGGTGGTTTAAGGAAACTCCCCCTGCGTGGGGATTCCTGGGCAGGCGCTGCGGAGCTGCCGGTGCTGCAGCCCAGCCAGCTCTGCAGTGGGCTCGGTGCAGTTGTCAGCCTCTGAGCCCACAGGCTCCAGAGGGAACGAGGAGAAATCTCTGTTTGAGGAGCAAAGGCCTACTGCCCCTGGGCTTGTCCGTTTGACTTTTCTCCCCTTCTTTTAGGGCATGGAAGGGATCAAGGTGTTTCTCCATGAAAGAGAACTGTGGCTGAAATTCCACGAAGTGGGCACGGAGATGATCATAACCAAGGCTGGAAGGTGAGACGGTTGCCTCTGTGGAGGGGGCACGGGGAGATTGTGGGAGAGGCAGAGAAGAAAAGGTGGATCAGGGACCAGAGAGGGGAGGGGGAGAAAAGAGAGAGAGAGAGAGAGAGAGAGAGAGAGAGAGAGAGAGA
>NW_017731412.1:2731299-2737074 GCF_001890085.2 Hipposideros armiger | reverse complement strand
TCTCTCTCTCTAATTAAGAAAAAAACAAAACTTGTCAAACCATAGATGTCCATGCACTCACAAGTAACAAGAAGGCATCTCACTGCACTCATGAAATGATCAGTGAGAAGAGGTGTCACTTTATTGGATGCCTCCGTGCTCTTGGGTGGGGGGGCCTGGGGCCACCCGTCCTGGAGCACTTTTCTGTTGGAGTCAGCCTCTTTCTCCCCTCCACTCTCTCTGCTTTTTGGATACATTTCAACTTGAACTGGGGCAGGTGGCAAAGTTACCGGAAACCTTGGGCTTGGATTTTCCAGATGCTTCTCTAATTGGTTTCAGCGATTACTGACCCCAGACCGCATGCGAAAGCATGGTTTGCATTGTTAAAACAAAAACAAAAACAAAAACTGAGCAAACTGTGCTACCAGCAGCCTAGATCACCTTCCAGGACTTAGGAACAGGATCCTGCAAAACCACAGCTTGGGTGTGTGTGTGTGTGTGTGTGTGTGTGTGTGTGTGTGTGTGTGTGTGTTGAGGGGGGCATGCACTTGGCTAATGGGTTGTTTGGGAGAAGGTGGCTGCATTTTGGGGTAGCGGTGGGATGGTGCGAGACCGATTGTGTCTATGTCAAACCCCACGCTGTTCGAAATCCTGGCCCTACTTTGAGCATTTCGCAGCTTGGTAACAACATTGGAACAGGGTGCCCCGTCACCGCAGCTTGGGGGTGGGTATCACTTATTCTTCCTCAGGAGAAAGGGCTTGGTTTGACTTGTCGTGGTTCATGTGTGTTCTTTAGAAATCGGAGCGCACGTGGTTTCGTTGTATTGTCGGGGAGCAGGACTGAATGATGCCTAAGGTTTGTTATGAAAGGATCCAGCATCTGAAAAGGCAAGAAATGAGAGCTGGGTAGGCGCCTCTGCCGCCTTGGGGTTGCAGAATGTTAAGCGTGTGAAACAGTGATTTGGAAGCTGAGGGCTGTTGTAGAGGAACGTAGAGGGCTCCATGTGAGATCAGTGAGGGCAGGTCACATGGACAACTTCAGGAGATGGACATGGGATGGCGACACCCCTCCCCCCTCCACAGCTCCTATCCCACCTGCTAGATAAGGACGTTACAGGGGGCTGTGGAGCCAGGTGGGAGACAGCCCGACCGGTGAGAGCACCCTAAAACCTCCAGTCACCCAGTGACGGTCATTCCAGTACACAACGGGTATCAGATAAGCCCCCCCCCCCAGTGAAGCCAGGGCAGTTACAAAATGCTGTGGGGTCATCCCCAGATTCACATTGTCGGTGACCAGGCCCAGCTGTGATGGATGGCCCCTTCTAGGCCACAAGGCCTATCTGGGAACCCAGGTCTTGAGAGAGCTTCCACCCTCCCCAAGCGCAATTACTTTTTAAAGGGGAAAGAGGATTTTTCTGAGTCCTTCCCATTCGTTGAACAAACAAGAGCAAAACCATTAAGGCAAAACTATTTCAGGCTCATTTGAGTTTGGCTGCTAGAAACCTGTTTCTGCTATGGCAGCTGTAAACCTGTGTTTAACTTTGTGGTGACAGTCACAGGGAAAAACAAATAGAAAAAATAGCAACAAGGATGCTCTAGTCCATATATATATATAGGCTCCCAGACCTGACAGCAGCGGGTCCAAAAATATGTCAGACCTGGTTTTTTTTTGTTTTGTTTTTTTGCCAAGGAAGCCCAGGTTCATACAGAGAGGAAAGGAAGTGCTAAACACATGACAGTGACCTGCTAAAGAAACATGTGGGTGCTCAGATCCTTTGGGGGAAATTTCTAAGCTCTGCATAGTTATGATCTTGGGGTCCATCAGATAGGGGTAAGATCTGGGGGCTTTCTTGCTCTCTTTGTTTACAATTTTATTGAGGCATAATGGTCATACAATAAACTGCAATACTGGACGTATACAATTTGATAAGTTCCACACATGTAGATACCCAGGAAACTACCGCCATAACCACTTGTGAATATACCCAACACGCCCCCACTTTCTTTTTTCCCCCTCATTTAAAAAATTAAATTTATTGGGGTAACATTGGTTTAATAGCATGCTATAAATTCCAGGTGTACAACATTATAATTCGATATCTGTCTGCTCCACCAAATTTCCGTTTTTGAAACTATGTCTTCTACAATGCCTATAGTTAGTGACCTATGTGAGTGAAGGAACGCTTGCCCAGTGCGGTACGTCCATGTGAGTTTTAAGCACCATCTAGGAGATAGTGTGTCTAAATGCTCACAGCTCTAGAGACATGCGTCTCCAAACATGCATTTGGATATTTGTGTATCTGACAACCACACAAAGAATCGCTTCTTTCCTCTTCTTTTTCTTTTTTTATTTAGTTTCAGGTGTACAAAACAATGTAATAGTTAGACATTTACACCCCTCACAAAGTGATAACCCCCCTCCCTGAATCTACTACCTGTCTGACACTGTATACAGTTGTTACAATTCCATCGACTCTATTCCCTATGCTGTACTCCATATCCCGTGACTCTCTCTCTCTCTCTCTNGGTGGACCCAATGTAATCACCAGGGTTCTTGAGAGAGAGAGAGAGAGAGAGAGAGAGAGAGAGAGAGAGAGAGAGAGAGAGAGAGAGAGAGAGAATGTCACCCTATTTTGTTTGACTGGATTCTAGTTAAAGAGGCACAGAGAATTCCTCTAGTGGTGGCGTCCATCAGGGTGGGGGAAGTACCTGGAGAAGTCAACTGCGGAAACAGGGATTTCTTCCAACTGGGCATTTCGTCCACCTCTTATATAAGAAGAATCAAGAGCTTGGGAGGTTGAGCTATGTGGATGGATTGGTAATGAGCAAAGGGGGAGCGAGGCGGAAGAGAGAACGGGCAAACAGAGAGGCGCAGAAAGGACCCCGAGTCGAGACCCGGTTTCAGACTGGATCCTTCACCCCCCCTCCTTCCCACCCTCCCTGACCTTGGAGTCGTTCCAGAGTCCCACCCGATTGCCAAAGTCTGAATCGTTGAATGTATTCGCTACCTCTTTCATTGTTTATAGAAAGCAGGCGAAGCCTTTGAAACTGAACCGGGGCTCGGCCCGGGCTCTATATACAGACACCGATAAACACGGCAGTTTCGCCAAGACACTCACCCTGAAGTTCCTTTTAAAAGCTCGCTGAGTTTTAGCTAGCAATGCTAGACTTCTGGGGGAGGAGGGTGGGAGAGTCGTGCAGCTCAGTGCGTGAGTGCCTGCGCGCGCGCCCAGGCCCTGGGGATGTCCTGCCCACAGCCCTACGCATGCAGGACTGGAGCCCTCCGCGCCCTGGAGGGCTGAGAGCCCCGCGTTGGCCCAGAGCGGGCGCGTGTGAAGCCCCAGACAGGCCGGTAGGCCCACACCACCGAGTGTGTGAAGGGGGGAAGGGGGAGCCTCCTTGCTAGACTCCCCGATTCTCCAGCCCAAAGCCTCCCGCAATAAACTGACAACGGTGACATTTATTATTATTTGAAATTAAACAATGTCTGCTCCCCCCGCTCGGCCTGGGTGAACTAGGAGGCGCGTTCTGTTTATATCAAAGAACTAAGGTCTTCTGCCCATTCCGCCGAGGAAGGAAAGCCACAGTCCGCCTGCCGGCCGGCCGGGGCCTCCGTCTCCCGAGCCTGAGCCCAGAGGATTTACCTATAAAAGGCCTGCGAGGCCTCCCGTGCCTCCGCCCCCACCCCTGGCGTGCTTGCTGGGCCAGATAAACACCAAGGCTCCAGTTCCAAGGTTTGAAGGGAGAGGCCTCCACTCACCCCTTTCCACCATCTTTGAGTGAGCGGGGGTCTAGCAACTAATTCTTTTAGCCCCAGGCCAGCCCTAGGAATGCTTACTTTCTCGGGTGCACTCTTCCCCGGGGCGGCTTGGGAGTTCGGGGGACCGTCTGTGCCGGAGAGGGAGCGGGCACAGCAGTTTAGTTGCCGGATCACCATGGCTTTTCCGACCAGCCAATCCTCTCACCCTGTCCAGGCCTTTTTGAAACCAAATCTGGGTGGGTTTTTAATTTCTTTGAGGAGAGCCTAAGAGTTTAGACTCTCCAAGGACAAGTGCCCGGGGCCTTGGAGAAGTTGTGGGGCATTTAGGAAAAAATGCCTGCAAGAGACTCGTGTCAGAAGTCACCAACCGAGTTATAGACTCTGGAGACAGAGGACTGAAGTCAGGATAGGAGGTGTGTGGGCACCCACGCGTGTGCAGCCCCTAGGGCGCAAACACACACGTTGGTGTCCACGTGACATGGCAGCGCTGCCCAGATCTGCCAAAGCACCTGGCTGGGTGGAGCGGAAGGCCAGCTTTTTTCCCCTAAGAAGCCTTGTCCTGCCCCCCATATAAAAAAGTAGGTGTCTGGTTCTTAAAAGAGCATTTAGCAAGAGTTGAAATGGGGGTCCCTTGCAGGCCGACTTCAAAACCTGTTCTTTTGGAGCCCTAGCCTCCTGGTTTCTATTTTCCTCCTAGAGCAACTAAAGGGCTTTTCTCCTCCCCATAACTTCAAGGGAAACCCGGGATGGATCTTGGCAAGAGCGGAGTGGGGTTACTTTTCTCTTTCACCTTTCTCAAGGAATCGCTTCTTCCATTAAAATTTGTGGACATGCTTTTTAGAATACTGGCTTTAATTCTCTGTCTCTCTCCCTCCCTCCCTCCCTCCCTCTCTCTCCCTCTTTCTCCTTCCTCCTTCCCCTCTCTCCTAGGCGGATGTTTCCCAGTTATAAAGTGAAGGTGACTGGCCTTAATCCCAAAACGAAGTACATTCTTCTCATGGATATTGTCCCCGCTGACGACCACAGATACAAGTTTGCAGATAATAAATGGTAGGTACGAGAGGTGGCAGGTGAGGAGGGCACTCCGCAGATGGACCCACTAGACATGTTTTTGAGTTCCTACTGTACACCGGAAGCTTTTGCTGTCTATCCCATCGCATTGTTCTGATCTCACCCTGAGAGCAAGAAATAGCAGCCATTAGCCCCCATTTTAGAGATGAGAACACTGAGGCTCAGAGGCAGCAAAGTGCCTACCTCTATTACTGCACCCGCCACGGGTTGTGGATTTCTAAGAAGGGTATTGTTACCAAGCGCTGGAAGTATGTGGGGGGGTATAAACCATTTACAGTTACTTTTTATGAGTTACCCGCTTTGAACATGCCTTTTTATGAAATTGCAAAATCGGCCCCTGGTATTTGAGTAAAACAGGCAAGAGAGAGGAGGCCCATTCCTTGGGGTGATTGTTCCCATGGCTGCCAAGAGAGCAGAGGCTTAAAGAGGAAGCCCCCTCTGAAAATCCTCGCGTTTCCCAAGACTTTTTTGCATGTCCAGGCTCCCGGAATCTGCTGGTGGTTCGTGGGCAGCGAGGCCCCGTGCGGCCCTGGTGCTGGGGGAGGAATGGAGGTGGAAGAAGAAAGAACCGGGCAGGGCAGCTCTTCTGGACACTGGCGCCAGGTGTCCTGGGAGACCTGAGGGTCAGGCCGTTTCCAGGTCATTCTCACATTCGGCAGACCTGGCCAGGCTCGGGAACTGGCCGGCACCACACGGGTGCGCTAAGGCCGGGCGGCTCTGTCTCTCCTTGGTCTAGGTCTGTGACGGGCAAAGCAGAGCCCGCCATGCCGGGCCGCCTGTATGTGCACCCGGATTCACCAGCCACCGGGGCTCACTGGATGCGGCAGCTGGTCTCCTTCCAGAAACTCAAGCTCACCAACAACCACCTGGACCCATTTGGGCATGTAAGTACCTCATGTAGCCCAGCCTGGCATCCTCAGGTCCATATTCTTCTCTCTCTCTCTCTCTCTCTCTCTCTCTCTCTC
>NW_017731412.1:2727224-2731154 GCF_001890085.2 Hipposideros armiger | reverse complement strand
TCTCCTCTCTCCTCTCTCCTCTCTTCTCTCTCCCTTCTCCTTTCTCCTCTCTCTCTCTTCTTCTGAGTTCCTCTCTCTGCGTGGTTTCTCACACCCATCCTTCTCTTTTCCTTGCTGCATTTCACCCCCGTTGGTCCTTTTCTCCCTTTACCTCCTGGATCTGGCCTTTCTCTCTCTCCCGTTTCTCCTCTCATTCCTCTCACCTTCTCATTCAGCTTTCCATTTCTCCTCCTCCCTCTCTGTCTCCATCTCTCTCCCCCTCAGACTCTGCCCCTCTGCAGTCTTCTCTGTGGTCCACTATCTCACACTCTGGTCTGTCTTTTCCGGGGTGGATGGAGGTGGGGCCCCCTGTCTCCTGACCTGAGGCTCATACTGTGTTCCTGTCGCCAGCCCCAGCTCCCTGCCTTTCTTGAGGGGTGGGGGACATGGGGTGACTGAAGCTGCACCGCCAGGGCCTGGATGCTGGGGCTTGGAACCCAGTCTAGGCCCCAGTGTCATCTGTGATTAGGGGTGGGGGGCCGTGTTTCAGTCCTGCAGAAAAAAAACATGGTCCCACTCATCCAGCAGACACTCGGCACAGACAGCACAGAGTCTGGACCATGGTGGGAACCATGTACCTTTTTGTGCCTTCAAATCCTCTCTTCATATTGGGCTGTTTCAGCTGAGAAGGAGACCCTAGGTCACCTGCACCCTCTTTTACAGATGGACAAACCAACCCACCAGAGGCGAGCTCTGGTGCCTCTGCCCCCTTTAGCTTGATACTCTTGGGCAGATCTGTTTTTTCCAACTTTCCCCTCCCCTCACCATGCCCAGAGCAGACAAACCTAGACCAGGGTCCTAAATCTGTAGTCCCATTGGCCCCAAGAGAGAGGAGCCTGGTGAGTGTGCGGGATACAGAGTGTGCAGCCCCTCATAGGGCACCACTCTCTCTCCCCCAAAGAAAAGCAAAGGAAGCACAAAACACCGATGTTTGGAATATGTCCCTACATTTCTTTGTTGGAAATAAATCAATCACCAGAACAGAACACAGTATCTAAATTCAATGTTTAGAACCCTTAGCTTGCTGGTTCCACCGTCGTTGTTTGTCAGAGGGCTTTGGACCCCGGTGACAGCCTAGACAGGAGGACTGGAGAACAGAAACACATCACCTTTGTACCTGGGAGTCCAGGGGAGGGTAGGTGACTTGCCCAAGGTCATACAGCTTGTATTTGGGAACAGGATGTGAGGATAGGTCTCTGATTTCCAAAGTGCTCCCTGCCCTGCCATGTTGTCTCTTTAGAGAGAATGGACAGACACACGGCCCCCAATTTGGGGACATGAGCGGATGGGTGTGAATGAATTTGACCAGGAGGACAGTTTGTGGAGGTCCAAATGAAAAGTCTGTACCTGTGGAAGTCCTTAGAGCTGAAGTACTGAATCCGCGGGGGCTCTGGGGAAAGGGGACAGCCCAGCCCTTCACCGATGCGCTTAATGCGGCTTTCTACACGCGGTTGGTGGGGAGCTTGAAATGCTGGCTACTGAGGCAGAGAGAGAAAGGCCGCGCTGTCGGGAGGGCGCACAGGGGGCATTCCTATGAAAAATGCCGGTCTCCTTTGCGTTTGAAGCAGATGTTTTGTCCTCAGCGTCCTGCTTGCTGGTGCATCTCAGCACAAAAATGACCTCCAGGGGGTCGTACCTGTGGGTACTGAGCCAATACTTTAGCTTAAGCGTCAGGGAGAGAAGGGACTATTTTGTGAAGGTCTGGCATGCATGTCCCTCCCGGCTGGCTGGCGTTTTTTCTAGATGCTGGCGCCCTATGGTGGGGGCCTCCGTGGGACCTCGGTCCTCCCGCCCCATTTGGGCTCCTAGCTTTCCCTCTCCGGCTCCGGCAGAGATTTTGGGGTCGCGCTGGGGTGCACGCCTGGGGAAGGCGCACGGCCACGCAACCAAGCTCTGGGCGCTCGGGCGAGTTGCAGGTTTTTCCGAGCCAGGAAGAGGGGGTGGTGCTCTGAGCTGCTCCGGACTCCCCAGCTGCTCCCGCATTCCCGCCCCACACTGCGGACTTCGAGTCTCTGAGCTGTCCTAATGAAATTAGGAGCCATTAGATCGCCCTTGCGCTGATGTCTCCACACTGTCCCCAGCCGTCAAAGCAATTTGGCTAAGCCGGGACGATGGCCGCGCCGGCCGGGGAGCTGCGGCGGCCTGCGAGGCCCCGGTGCGTCTCTCTGTCGCCACGCCGCCCGGGCCGGCGTCGCTATCGGTCAGGGAGGCGGCCCGAGATTAGAGCCGTGCGGCCAGGGATTGGGGAGCCGCAGAGCCCTCCCCCTCCCCCAGGCCAGTCTCAAGAGTTGGCCCAAGAACCCTGCCCCAGGGTCATCAATGCAAATAATCAAAGACCCCGAGACAACCTCGCCGCTCCAGCTTGCGGTCCTGGGGAAAACGTAAGCCAGATTTTTCAGCCCGTTAAACGGGCGGCGATTCGCCCATTCGGTGGGTATGTATTAGGACGTTTTGATAAATATTAGCGTTAACAGCCTTCCGGGAGCATCCAAACCCAGGCGTCATCAGAACAACACACTCAGTTTATTAGTAAGGATGCTGCTTTCTAATGACTCGGGCCAGGGCGCAGGGCCTGGAGGCCCCCCGTGGCTCCTAGTATTGAGCCTAGTGGTTGTAATAACAGCACAGCCACAGCAATCAGACCCCACGTGTCCCTGGGAGCGCCCCAAACACGGAGAAGATTGAAAGGAGGGAGAAAGAGAATATTCTCCCCAAAGTGGATGCAGCAGTTCTGTTTGGGACCAAGTCTGGAGATAATTGCAGTTGCGGAGCCTGAAATGAGAAGCAAGTTGGAGAAAGGGAACCTCAGGGCAACCAGGTCCTTCTGTGATGGTGAAGGTGGGGAGGGTGCTTTCTCCTCCTGCCCCCAGTCTCGCAGTCCTTAGAGTCCCACCCACTGTCCCATTATCCTTGTTTTTCATTGATTCTACTTTGTGCATTTTCCAAACAATGGGCCAAGCCCGTGATTTTTATTACAGTTCTGCAAACACTTGGTCGTCTCCTTTGCATCTCTTGGAGTTTATTTTATTTTAGGGGGGGTAGTTATTTGTATGTTTGATTGTTTATTTGTTCGTTCCTTTTCCCCTTTCATTCCAAAATTGTCTCCCAGGCTTGCCTGGGGTGCCAGGTCCTTACTCCAGACTCACACTGCTCCTGTTGGGGGCGGGAAGTGCCCTACGCAGGGAGTTAATTTATTAAGCAAACTTTATTAAGAATTCTGATTTACTGCCGTGTGTGCTTTGGGTAGATTCCTGGAATATTACCCTGGCTTTTTCGGTTGGAAATTGTCATTTTTGAAATGTTTCTTTTTAATGAAATCACTGGCCCCTTTTCAAAACAGGAGAAAAAAAAATCAGGCTTTTTCGAGAGCCTATAGAAGGAGGCTAATTTTGGGGGGGTGGAGAGCAGGGGTTTTATCTGGAAACAAAGGGTTTTTCATTTTTCTGACAATCTCCTTTTCTTTATTATTTTTAGATTATTCTAAATTCCATGCACAAATACCAGCCCAGATTACACATTGTGAAAGCGGACGAAAATAATGGGTTTGGCTCAAAGAATACTGCGTTCTGCACCCACGTCTTTCCTGAGACGGCGTTTATCGCGGTGACTTCCTATCAGAATCACAAGGTAAGCCCAGTGCCCAGGAACCAGAGTGCGTGGGGCTGCCTGCTCATTTGCATGACTCTGCAGGGGTTTCCTGCTGAGACTTCAGGCTAAGGGTGGCTTCATTCCTCAAACTGTGGGCACCACCTTCTACCCCAGGGGGCTGGGGCTGGGACAGAGGTGCAGCTGAAGGAATGTAGCTATTCGTACCGTATTTGTGGGCTTGGAAGGACCAATCTCTCTCTCTCTCTCTCTCTCTCTCTCTCTCTCTCTCTCTCTCTAATTAAG
>NW_017731412.1:2722134-2724712 GCF_001890085.2 Hipposideros armiger | reverse complement strand
TTCAGCTTCAAGTGTACAGTGCAGTGGTCAGGCATCTACACCGTCCATGAAGTGTCTCCCTAATAAGACAAGTGCCCATCTGACACCCTACAAAATCTTTACATGATTGGTTATGTTCCCCAAACTGTCTTTCAAATCCCTGTGGCAATATCATGGCTGCTAATTTTTGCTTTCTAATCCCCTCACCTCCTTCCTTATCCCCAGCTTCTTCATTGGTTGGTCCAGGGAGCCCAGTTGAGCTGTATCTATTGGTGTTTTTTTAGCCATCCTGACATCTGGAAGAAGGGTTTCATGGGAGACAACTCTCCCCATGTGAGGTTTCCCCCACTTTTTAGCTGCAAAGCAGCAAAGGCACCTACTTTTTTTTTGTCAGAAGGAAGTCTTAACAGCAGTACAGCTTTCAGTTCATGTCCAGGGCTGCTGTGAATGTTCCCCACATGGATATATGATGTGTGACTTCAAGCAGCGGCCAGGCCGAGTGTGATTTGTGGACCCTGTCTTGTTACTTTATTGTCCCACCTGGACCAGGGGACTGAGACGTCAGACTTCATGGGTAGAAGCGACCTGAACTCTTACTCACCATCTCGGAGGGTGAAGCTAGGACTCTGGAGGCAGACTGCCTGGGTATCAAACCCATTTGACTTTGGGCAAGTTGCTTAACTCAGTTTTCCCCATCTGTAATATGGGGGTAAGTGAGAGAATTATTCATTATCTTCGTGAGGATTACATGAGCTAATCCATGGAAAGTGTAGTGCAGACTCTGGCCCAGTGAAGCACAGACTGTTAGAGACAGTTCCATGCACTGACTAGCTCAACCGATCAATTTATTAACAGGGCGCCTCCATCCAAAATGCAGGCTCTGGAAAACTGTTTCCGACCCTATTTTTGGAATCTGAAATACTGAGATTTTAAATGAGTTCTTATGACTGTGGTTGAAAAACCACAGAAGGTGTGGTTTAGTTAGTTCACTCGCTGATCATGTCGTCAATTCAAGGATTATTTGCCCAACGTTATGCTTTGGATAAGTGAGCGGGGTAGCGGGGAGGGGGGAAGAAAAAAAAGCAAACCGTGTGATTAAATTGCAGGTACAATTTGGGAAACTATGAGCCACCCATTTTTTGGTCAAAAGGGCTCAGTGCCTTCACAATGATCTTCTCTGCTTGGATGCAGGTACCAGGTGGAGGCAGGTATGTGGCAGAATTCATTTCTTAAGGCTGCAGTCACGTACCGTGTACCACAGGCTGCTAATGACAGGACATATTTCCTCAGCCCAGCTGCGATCCCAAGCTGGATTTGGGAGTTATTTCCCCAGATGGTTGACAGCTTGAAAAAGATATTTAAAAACTCGACTCTTCCCTAGCGACGTTCGCTCTGTGAAACACGTTTTTGTAAGGTTTTCACTGCAGTTGTCAGCAGCTCCCGGAGCGATCCCTAGAAATATTTAGGTGTTAAAAAAAGGTCACGTGGGCACTTCATTTCCCTGCTCTTGCAACAATGGCTGTGTATGCGAAGCATGTCTATCCCCTGATATTAACTTACTTTGCCATTAAAAGGCATTTTCCTCCTGCTTAAATCATTGTGTAAGGAGCCTGTATTTATGAGGTATGAGCTTTCTGGTTGGGACCAGGAAATGAACCCCTAATAGAGAGACATAATTAAGATTTTTGGCCCTCGTGAGGGTTTTTTCTTTTTCTTTCTTTCTTTTCTTTTTTTTTTCAAAAGCAAGAATTCACAACAATTATTCTCATTAATTTTTACAACCTCTGTCTCACTGGTTGGAGCTGGCATTTATATTTGTTTTTTTTCCCCCCACCCCCACGCCTCCCCCGGATATCCGGTTTTATGCTCATTTTGGAGGGAGCACATTTGTATGACAAATGGAAGTCAGTTTCAGGAGAACCTTCTGGGAGAACTCAGACATCCCAGTGTATCTGTTTGTGTGTTTGTGTGCCCGTGAGTGAGTTAGCTGACTCGCAGCACATTAGAAGGGAATGTCAAGGACAGGGTTATTGTATGTACCGAAGTAAAGACAACATTTTTATTATGAAATAAGGTGGACATTTTCACCTACAGTTAAGCTTGTAAGTTAACGTTTCTTGAGGAAAATTCTTATGTCCTATAGGCATCTATACTCAGTCTCCAAAGCACGGCATATGTAAGATCAATACACCCAATTGTCTATACAGCAAATTGTGCTTAGCCTATGCAATCGTGTTTTGGGAAGCTATGGTGATAAGTGCAAGCATTAGGAAGTAGTGACCTGTTTGAGTGACAAGGAATGAGTTTGAGCAAAAGGTTTTTGTGTGATAAAATATCCAAACCCACACTTTTGATTTTTTCTTGGGTAATTTCCTCCTTTTTTGTGCTGAGTTCTTGGTGGAGTAGTGACATCAGGAACTGGGCATTAATTCAAGCCCTGATGCCACGTCCACCCATTTGTCTTCAATACTCGAAAGGACTGGCTTCCGTGACTGGGAGGGCGGGGGACTTAGAAAGTGGAGCAAAGATTCCTTCTACCCCCTTTTTCAATGATCTAATTTTTACTTAGCTGTTTGAGAATTCCTTTTTTTTTTTTTTT
>NW_017731412.1:2657211-2721149 GCF_001890085.2 Hipposideros armiger | reverse complement strand
TGGAGGGGAGGGGTTACTGGAATATGATGGAATCCTAGAAAGTTGATCTCTTTTGATTATCTTTCTAGTCAAGTATCAGGGAGAGGGTCTTGGTTCAGTTGCCGTTCGTGTTAAATACTGCTCTAACGTGCCTCATCTCCTCTGGCAACAAAGAAAAGGCAGGCCTTGGGGTTCTATAGAGAAGTGATATCATATTTTGTATGAAGTACATTGAAGTAAAAGAGGGGTTAGATTCAACTAAAGATACAAGCAGACCAGAGTACAGGTGCTGTAGAGACAATGACAATGACTGTGAAGGTGAACCTTGAATGACTGAGCTTTGATGACTGCTGCTCTGGTGTCTATAAAGTGAGCTGATTTAGAAAAATTCAATTCACACACAGCTTTATAGGAACTACTAGCAAATACTATAGGGACGTTTCTCTTGGACACTATAGGGACACGCCCTTTCTCTTGGACCCACTACTACTGTTCATTCACACTAATAGACTACATGAGGATGGTTTACGTGAAAATTCTGGGCCTCGTACCAAAGACCCTGCTCTCCTACTAAGCTCCGTGCTTTGCAACACAAATTTCCAAGAAGGGGCCTCTCTTTTTCTTACCTAAAAAAGTAAAGAGGTTTGGAAGCGGTTTGATTAGCTATCGTATATGTTATAATTCTGTTCGTTAGTGTTTATTTCACTAGACACCTGAGCTAGCAGAGTCTGTGACACCATGAAATGAGGCCTAGTAGCATTTTGAAAGCAATACCCGCGTCCTTGCAAAATGGAGATTGCCACCCTGCAGGCTGTGCAACGTTGTGCCAACACAACTTTCCAAAGGCGAGGTGGGGACCGACCGTGGAGGCCTCGTTGGTGTTTGGAACACAGAATCCTAAGCTTAAAAACAACAACAACAAAACCCGGCTGTATTGATGCAGACTATGAGTTTTAATTAATCTTCAAACCGAATCCAGGTTTTCTTCCCCCTGTTTAAAAGCGGTCTGATGTAGGATCTTTTTTTCAAAGCTTCTGCCCAAATGAAGTGGTGGGTCCCATTGACGGGGCTGCGTTTCCATGACACATTTTTAGTTCATGTTCCGAGGTAGCCTTGTAGCAATCAAGTGAAAACCAGCTCTCTCTCTCTCTCTCTCTCTCTCTCTCCTTCCTTCCTTTAGATCACCCAATTAAAGATTGAGAATAACCCCTTTGCCAAAGGATTCCGGGGCAGCGATGACATGGAGCTGCACAGAATGTCAAGGATGCAAAGGTAAGAAAGTGGATTCCTGTCCACATAACCCCCAAATAACCCAGGTGAGCCAGCCGCAACATGGCGTCTCCCTTCACCAGTCATCCTGCCCACTGAAGACCAGGTACAGAGAAATGGGGCCCTGTTAGCCACTGAGAAAAAGGAGAACGCGCCTCCTCGAATCCCACTTGCTGATAACCGTCACGTGGGGTTTCCTCTCCCAGGCGACCTGGAGCGTGGACCTTTGGCGGGGAGGATGGACAAGAGAATCTGGTGTCCTCCCTCTGCCTAACTACCACGTTCTCCTCTTCCTTCACTGTCTCTGTCCTTCTCGGGAAGTCCTCATTCTCTTTCTTCCCATAAGTCACAGCTGATGAATGATTTTCTTCCTGGCAACAGCTCTTGGTAAATGAAAGGGAAGTTAATGACTTGATTTCCTGGGGGTGAAATACAGACAAACTTGACACCATGTGGCGTCCAGGGCACTGGGGGATTGAGAGCTGGTGATAAAAATTGCTCGGTATTTTTACATATCCTGTGGTCACAGTCGCTGATATGATGAATAGTAAGGGCTGTAGCAAATGTATAGAGTGGGAATTTGGTCTGATTTGAAAGGATTGTACGAGCATTGCCAATTTTGTCAAACTCTCTCTACCTCTTGGTATGCATCCAAAATAAGTTACCATATGGCAAGAGAACTAGAAATACATCTTGATCCCTTTGACCAAGAAAGGGTCCCCTCCCCCCCCACCTTTTGGAGAGCTTCGTGTTTCAAAATAAAATGAGGTCATTTAGGAAGCTTTTCCTTATCCTTTCTGGAAGACATGAAAAGGGAGAGCCAGGCAGGTGGACAGACACACTCATCATGGGAAGACAAGACCTAAGAAAGAGGAAGAAAGGCCACAGCCTTGTGGTTTTAACATTGGGTTTAGAAATTCGTGCCGTGGACATTGTTTTTAGGTAGCAGGCTTCTCAGATTTAATTTTGCACTTTTATTTTTTAAAATTTTATTGGGGAACAGCCATGGTCCTCGGTTACACATGGCTTTCATGCTACAATGGCATAGTTGACTCCTTTAGGGAGGGCGCCGCTCACAGTGGCCCATGTGGGGATCAAACCGGCAACTTTGGTGTTATCAGCGCCACGCTCTAACCAACTGAGCTACCCCCAATTTTGCATACTTTTAAAAAGCAAAGGGCAAAACAGGTGAAGAGGAATTGGAGGCAGCAGCTTTCAGTTATAAAATATTATACATAAGTCATAGGGATGTAATGGACAGCATAGGGAATATACTCAGACACTGTAATAATCTTGGAGGGGTCCTAGATTTAGTGTGGTGATCACTGTGTTAGGCATATTAGTGTTGACTCTGTTGTACACCTAAAACTAACATTGCATACTAACTGTATTTTAATCAAAAATATAAACAAGTAATGCCATTATTGTCAGGCATACACTCGGACACCACACTCCTATACACCTGCAGTCATCCTTGGTTTCCTTCACGATTGTGGATCAGCAAAATACTCTCTGCATCTAAAATAACCAAGCTCTTCAACTCTCATTTAAAAATAAAAAAAAATGGGCGCGAAGTGTCTACATTTTGAAATTGGAGTTGGGTTGAGCCTACTATGGTCCGTGGGAAAGCTGGCAACAAATATCCCCTAAAGCCGAGAGGCCCGAGTTTCAGAATGCCAAGTTTTTGTTTCTACAGCGTTCAATCTCCCATCCCAGTCTGACGGTTATCTGTCCTTCGGGCAGCGTAGCCAGTGAAGACAAGGCCTGGTTTCAGCCCTCCTGCAGGTAAGGGTCCAGGCTGTGTAGATAGGGACTAAAAGGAAGTCATTCCATTCCAGCCTGCAGCTAAAGGGTGTTTCCACCCGCTACTGCTTCCCGCCTTCCCACAGGGTCAAGGACAGGTGCGGGAATGGCCTTAAGGTATCGCCAATCACCCCCTCAAACTTAAGCAGTCTCACCAGGCCCTGCTGACTCCACCTTCTTAACGGATCTCAGAATTCAGCCCCTTTCTCCTGCCAGCCTGCCTAGTCCAGCCAATCAACCCCTTTCCTGCCTGCTGCAGTCTCTTGATTTACTTAGACCGGACTTCAGTCCTGTTCCCCTCCAGGACGTTCTCCAGCCAGCCGCCAAAGACAGCTTTATAAAACACAAATCAGACAACGTTACTCTATACCTAGAACACGCCAGGCCTCCTACCGCCCTCAGTATAAGGCTCAGACTCCCACGCCCTTCCCCTCCGGCCCCGCCGCCCCGTCCTAGCTTCGTCCCTCTCTGGGGGGCCCCCTCTCTGCTTCCGCCGTTCTCCAAACCTGTATTCTTTCTATGATTTTGGGGCCTTGGAACACCGTGTTTGGTCTACCTCAGACCTTCTCCCCTCCTCCTTCATTGGCCATCTCCTGCCCATCACTAAGTTCTCGTTGCTTTTCCTCCCTCCAGAAAGATTCCCCCTGGCCACATGTCCTGGGTAAGGCCAGGGCCCTGCACTTTGGAAGCTGATTAGACAGGTGATAGACATGGAAGGAGAAACAGGTGGGGAGTGCTGAAGTTTGAGAGCTCACGTGTCAGTGATCCCGAGGGCTCTCCCTTAAAGTTCTAAACCCAGCTGGTTGGCTAGTTAGGCAGCTGCCTCCACTTTGGTCTGAACTGGCTGTCCTAACCATCCCCTCGTCACTGCAGATTGGCGAGGCTCTGATTAGGCGTCCTGCCCGGGAAGGCACTGCATGTGGAAAGTAGGGAAGGGTGGCTGGTAATTGCAGACACTCAGTAATTGGCATGTTAGATCAAAATGCTCAGCCTGAGAGCCAGGTGTGTCTTTGGGTCTGCGTTAGGAGTCATGTTGGGGGACAAGAAGACTGAACTACCCACTGACCAGGTGGGAATCGTGAACAGGGTCGTTTGCCCAGTTCCCTGAAGATGGCCTCTCGGAAAGACAGGCACTGAAGCAGAGTGGCCCCCACAGAAGGCTCTGGGTGCCATCCTTGCTCTGCATGTATCCACATGTGACCTTGGGCAAGTGATGTAACCTCACGTAGCCTCAGCGTCCTCATCTGTAAAATGGGCAT
The DNA here is from genome assembly GCF_001890085.2 of Hipposideros armiger. Classification (NCBI taxonomy): domain Eukaryota; kingdom Metazoa; phylum Chordata; class Mammalia; order Chiroptera; family Hipposideridae; genus Hipposideros; species Hipposideros armiger. The sequence continues at coordinate 2,716,839 of NW_017731412.1, read as the reverse complement.
AAAGAAATACACCTTCCACTTTCTAGGGTTTTTGTAAGGATGCTTTGAGAGAAGGCCTGGAGACGGCTTGGTTCCTAGTCCAAGCTCCATAAAATGTGTCCGATTTGGGGGCAAGAGGCTCCCCATTATTTTCCGTTTTGCCCTCGGTCAGAATTTATTCTGGGCTGTGGTTCCCAATTCCCAGGTTGCAGTAGGTAGTGACAAATGGAGAAGGTGGCTCTCCCGAGTTCGGCTGTGATAACAGGCAGGCTAGAACGGCAGGCTCACTGTTAATCTTCTAATCCTGTTTCCTGTTCCACACACACCCGGTGACAGCTGGCTCGGGGAGAAAAGCAGGAGGGGTGAAATTTCCTCTAATTCCAACAAAGGGAAGGAGGGAGAGGGGTGGGGTTAGGGAGGGCCGAGCCTACTCCCCGTTAGCCCGCAGAAGTAACTTTTGGATTAGCTTGGCAAACGTCTGGGCACTCGCCCCACTATCTCTCTTCACCTAACTCTCCGTGTTTAGAAAAATGCAGATGGTGCCTTAGTTATTTCCCAACATTCATTTATGGTTTCTAGTTACAGAAGCAACAACTGCTTATTATAAAAATGGGAGCGCCATGGAAAAGCACGAAGAAGAAAATAAATTCATTTTAAGATCCCGTCTCCAGCAGACTGATTCAAATAAGTGCCAGGATTCTTTTTGAAAGGTTAATCTGTGGCTTAAAAAAACATCTAACCCTAAAAAAAAAAATAAAAAATCAATATATCCCAAATTGTAGTACTCCTACCCTGGTGGCAAATGAGTTGACTTTAGAGGGTGCATAGACACACAGGCATGTTGAGACTCATTTCATAGACATTATAGCTTAGAATGAGACTGAGTTGGAAGGAAGGAAAGGAAGGAAGGAAGGAAGGAAGGAAGGAAGGAAGGAAAGGAGGTAGGAAGGAAGAAAGGGAGAATTAAGGTTGATTATTTAAAGAACTATATTTACTATTGGGTTGTCGGAAAAGTCATGACGCATTTTTGCAACGGAAAACACAGAAAAAAATACGTCATGACTTTTCCGACAACCCAATAAATAGCAGTACAGCTCAAGATTTGACGAACATGGTCACGGCGATGTGCAAATGACAGAAATTTGGGAAACACACCTAAAGGCTCATCCTAGTAAGAAAGGCGTGGGAGCATCACTGTAGTTCGAGATGACCTCGGCTCTGAGTTTTCATAGAACATTGTTTTCTTTGAACTTTGCTCCAGTCTTGAAGATGTGCTTAGACAAGCTCTGAACTTCCTAGGAGTCAAAGAAGCCAGGGCCAGTGGGGTGGGGAGTGGGGAGATAGGTGGAGAGACGCTTTTATGGAGAAGGATGGGCACGAGGCCTTTTGCAGGAAGAAGGGGATTTGAATTTGTTGGGAAGAAGGTGTTTCTGGGTTCGAGCTGGAAGAAGAGGGCAGGGCTCTAGAAGTCTTGGGGTGTAGAGTAGAGGTCAGATTCTGAAGGTCTCAGAAAGCGAGCTGGAGTGGCACTATGATAGGGTGACACAGAGCAGAGCTGCTTCTGGAAGCACAGGATTCTAGAGATGAAAGGAACCACAGGAGACAGCCCCTAGTCCAGCCCAGACTTCCAAGCCCTTTTGCAGAAGGGGAAACCGAGGCCTGGAGACTCATACATTTATTCCGTTTTTGATCTGTTGATTTGTTATTCAAGCGAACACACATTTATTAAGTGCCTGCTGTATGCCAGGTGCTGGGATGCCAAGGTGAATTAACACCCAGGGTAGCAGCGCCCACAGATGGAGAAGCAGGCGCTTGAGTTGGGGTCCAGGGTACCATCTGAGCTCCCCGACTCCACTAAGTCACTATGCCCTTATCTGTAAAATGGGGATAATTATGGAACCTACCTCCAGGGCTATTGCATGGATGAAATGAGGTCCTGCGTGTGTCCTGAGTGTTGTTGTTACCTAATCAATTATTTCCACACTTCCCTTGGACTGCCTGGGGAGGCCGGGGCTCTGAGCTGTGTCATCAGCTCTGTATGTGACTCTAAATCCAGGACAGCCAAAGCTCTGGGGGACCACGTTCCCCCAATGCATTCACACAGCCCACTGAAGGGATAAGGAAGTACAGGCAACCTCAGTCTTTCCGCGAAGTGCTCAGAGGTCATACAATACTCCAGATTTCACCTAGTTCCAATCTGCCAACCCTCAGAAATGTTCCGTAAATGCTCCTGGTGCTGAAAAGACCAGGCATGGCTCGTTGGCACTGGGTGACAAGTGAAGCAAGAAGTAACAGTGACACACTTTGGTTTTGTTCATGATTTGAGGGTCGGGAACTTGGGAAGGACTCCTCTGGGAGGTTGTTGCTTGCAGTTAGGTGTTGGCTGGGGCGGAGGATATCTGAGGGCACCGCAAGGCTGGACGTCCAGGATGGCGCACTCCCGTGACTCACCGTTGATGCTGGCTGTCAGCTGGGACCGCAGCTGGGCTATCCCCTGGAGTGTGTGCACGTGGCCCCTCCAGCATGGCAGTCTCCAGGAAGTAAGGCTCTATCCATGGCTGGCGGGCTGCCTTTAAGAGAACTAGGCGGAAGCCACACGGCCTATGCTCACATGCCGTGTCACCTCCGAGGCATTTGGCTGGTCGAACAGCCCCAGGGACTCACTCAGGTGGGCAGAGATTCAAGGGGGGAAGGGCAGAGATCCCTCTTCTAGAGAGAAGGAGAGTCAAAGAGTGGGCCCACATGTTCTAACACTGCCCTGGCATGCGTGGGACCACTTGGCACGGTGTCTGGCCCAGAGCGATGCTGGACTGATGTTAGGTGTGAGACAGGGTCTGTGCCCTCGTGAAGCCAGAGGCCAGGTTGGCTTGGCCAGGGTCACACGGCTAACCAAGGTGCAGAGGCCTGGCTGTGAGCTGGATTCTTCGGGATGGGGGCAAATCTCCCTCCCGCCACACCAGCCTGCTGCTGCTCTTCCTGTAACAATAGACAAACCCCAGCGTAGGAACGGCAGCTGCAGAGTGCGTTCCCCCGGCATTTCTTCTTCATCTCGCACGGAGAGGCCATGTGCAACGCTTGGCCTTCCACCATACACCGTATTTATGGAGCATTATTGGGGTCTGGCAGACGATGGCTGTGTCACACTCGGGGATCTGTGTTGGCTTCAGAGCTGCTCATGGAAGGACGGAGTCTGCCTCTACTTTGTCAGCCTTTTACTGGTTCCTGAGGCACTGGGGACAAGCGGCTTCTGGAGCTGGAGTACCCCGAGGCTCCACGTTGGCTGGCCCGGATTGTGAGCCCCCCCAACCAGAGAGTGGATAGGGAAACTAGACCCCAGGATGTCCCAGACTGAATAAGTTAGTTTTGTCAATCCCGGTCCAGGGATATCCCACTATACCCGCATTGGAAACTGTCCATTCTCACCCGGCTCTCTGGTGCTTAGACTCACGTCTGCCATTTTCTTCCTCTAGGGTGTGGCTTCTTCATTGGGGTCCCAGACCCCTTCTGAAAATCCAATGAAAGCAAGGGACGCTCTCTGAAAAACTCAATATAGAAGTACACACACACACACACACACAATCAAACAATTTTTTGGGGGGATTCATGGGATCCCCCCTAAAAGGTGACAGTCCTTCCATGGGAGCCTTCCCTCCTTCGCCAGCCCTTTCTTGCTGACTTATTGTTCAGCTCCTAACCGCAGATGGTCAGTTTTCAAATGGAAGACTTAGCGCCCTTGTCGTCTCATGCTTGTGGTTAAAGGAAATCGGAATGCCCAATTAATGAGGAGTGATTTCCCAGAGAAGGTTCTGGAGAGGGCTTTGACTCCCCACTTCTTGCCGTACGATTGGCTGGCCGCAGCGTTTCCCCCAGGGAAGTGTCAATTTGTATGAAACAAGAGGAGGGTTGTGTTTGGGTTGTGAAGTTGATGTTTGTCCCAAGGAGTCCTGTGTTGGCTCATGGCTGTCTGGCAAGGAAATGGGTGTTCAGAAGTTCCCCTCCCCTTTCCCCACTCATCTGCGCGTTGTCCCCACCCCTCACCTCCCTGCCCCCAGCGTCTCTGCTCTGCAGGGACAGTGTCCCTGGGCGAATCACTCACTCAGCCACGTGTAAGCCGCGTGTCTCAAAAGCTGGGCAGACATCACAGTTAACCTGGGGGTGAGGGAAGGGGCTTGTTTAAAAAAACGCAGATCTCTGGGTCTTGTGCTCAGAGATTCTGAATCAGTGGCTCTAAGGAGGGGTCAGACGCTGCCCTTTGTCCCCTGGTTATACCAGGGCAATCCCTTGGTCCCTTCAGAATGAGCAAGGACATGCAGGGAATCATGACCTTATTTTCTGGAAGTAGAGTTCCTGTGCTGGGCTGTTTTATAAAAAAAGAACCCTTTCCTCTATGTAGTGCTCAACTTTGGCTGAACATTAGAAGTACCTGGAGTGCTCGCCAATGTTTTATTATGAAACATGTAAGGCATATAGAAAACATGGGAGAATTGTGCAGTGAGCACACTCTACCCACTGCTTAATTCTACAATTAACATTTGGCTGTATATTTGGTCTATCACACGTCCGTCCATCCATCCATCCATCCATCCGTCCGTCCATCTGTCCGTCCGTCCATCCTTCCACCAGTACATCCATTTATCCATCCATCTATTCATCTATCTTACGTGTTTTGGATGCATTTCAAAGTAAGTTGCAGACATTCCACCTTTCTATATTTCGTCCTGCATATCATTAACTAGAATTCGATTTTTGTTCACGATTCTGTATTTCAGGTAAAATTTACATACAGTAAAATGTGGAAATCTCAAGTATACCATTCGCTTTTTGATAAGAGCACATACCTGTGAAACCCAAGCCCCCACCATAATAAAGCATATTCCACTATCCCAGAAAATTCCCTTACGCTCCACCTCCACGGCAGTGAATTCCTGCCTCTGCCTCCCCGCCAGAAGCAATCAATGTTCTGATATTGTTTTTCACCGCAGGTTAGTTTTGTCTGTTGTAGAGTTTAGTATAAGTGAATCATACAGTATATACTTTTTTTTGCATAAAGCTTCTTTCTCCTGGGGAGCTTTTAAAACTCCCGATGTCCAGGCTGCATTGCCCAAGAGCAAAAGCATCAGTCTGTCTGGAGGGTGGGCTCAGGAACCAGTATTAAAAAAAAATTTCTCCAGGTGATGACACACCCCGAGAGATAGTTCCCCATCTCTACCGATTCCCATGTCTCAAACCTATTTCTCAACCATCCCCACCCCAATAGCTAATGTTCCCACATTAGAAATCTGTTTTTCTAGAGACTCATTCCTCTATTGGTGTTCTTTTTTTTACCCCCTTTTTCCTTAGGGGAAAAGGCAGATGTTTAGATTAGTACACAGAACGTTTAGCATTCTTGTAGGGGTGGTCGCTTTGGAGTGACTTTGCCAAGGTCACCATTGCAACTGGAGGTCATCAAGAGGTCCCTGACTTACTTCTGCCTCACCACGGGGCCCCCATGTGATTGTCCTCAGAACAGAGGAGGCCTCGATACAATCCCCTTCAATACATGAAGCAGTTTGAGAAAGGTTAGTCAGTCCCAGCCCTCCTGGCCTGCTGGTTTCCACAAGGACGGAGGCTCAACCTCTGAACGCGTCTCTCCACCTTCCCACCCTCCCTTCAAAATCATTAAAAAAACAAACAAACGAAAACTACTAAAACTAAGACATGGTTCCATTTTTCAAAAAAATTGCTAGTTTTACGAGACCGAGCTAAAATACTGAGCTCTTCAATTCAGTGCTAGGTATCTGGCAACGCTATTCCACATACTGTTACCATGAGCCCCTCAAAAGCTTTAGTTTGCATTGAACTTTTCAATCTAGCTTCACATCCAGCGTTTGCTTTGGGAGGTCGCATCTATGACAGGTGTCGTGGGTCTTATTATTCCATTCTGCAAATGGAGAAACTGAGGCAAAGGGTGATGTCATGAATCGCCGCCCACACGGCTGATACAGGACTTTTTGCGTGGTTCCAGAGCCACCTCTGTAGTGTTGCCCACAAATTTTTTTTGAATCACAGACCCTTTGTGAGTAGCTGATGCAAGGATGGACTGCTCCTTAGAAAAATTGATGAGCTCTAAATATCAGGTATTTTTGGGGGATAGTGGGTGGTTCTAGACCATTTGAAGCCCTCGCAAAGTAAGAACTTGTGCTTCAAAATATAATAATGTGTGATTTCTAAGCTGGTGTTTATCGGGCAGTGTGTCTCAAATATACGCTCAGCTTTTTATGCACTGTATGACTTTGCAACCCTAAGAGGTGGTATATCTTATTATTCCCATTTTATAGGCAGAAGACTGAGGCTCAGATAAAGAAAGACCCTAGCCAGCACCACATGGCCAAGTTCATTGGATGTAAGGCACATCCACACAACCTGACTTCAGGGCCCCAACTTGAAATGACCACCCCGATAGTAAATCATTTAGAGATTTAACAAGGGGGCCCCAAGGTCTCACACCAAAGTTTTCATAAGTGGTGGGTGGTTAAGGCCAGAGGAGGAGGTGTCCGTGAGTTTCTTAGTGCCCCTCAAGTCAGACAGCCCTGGTTGAATCAACAGTGGGAAATTTAGGTGACCTTTTGTGTCCCCTTGAGATGGAATGGCCAGCATTTACTATCCCCTTCGGCAGCTTGCTGGTGTGGCATGAACAGGGTAATAAAACGATTGTAGACATGAAGGAGAGAGCGGTTATTATTTGCACGGAGCTAAATCCCGCTTGGGGTGAACCGTCTCCAGTTCCTTGTATGTCCACACATGTTACATCAGAGTAACTTCCCCAAGCATGTTAGAAAGTTAATAAATCGCGAAAGCTCTCGCGGGATTGTGGGGCCCCTCTGTAAATTTTAATCATNGGCTTAAAAAAACATCTAACCCTAAAAAAAAAAAAAAAAATCAATATCTGTCTCTGTCCTTCTCGGGAAGTCCTCATTCTCTTTCTTCCCATAAGTCACAGCTGATGAATGATTTTCTTCCTGGCAACAGCTCTTGGTAAATGAAAGGGAAGTTAATGACTTGATTTCCTGGGGGTGAAATACAGACAAACTTGACACCATGTGGCGTCCAGGGCACTGGGGGATTGAGAGCTGGTGATAAAAATTGCTCGGTATTTTTACATATCCTGTGGTCACAGTCGCTGATATGATGAATAGTAAGGGCTGTAGCAAATGTATAGAGTGGGAATTTGGTCTGATTTGAAAGGATTGTACGAGCATTGCCAATTTTGTCAAACTCTCTCTACCTCTTGGTATGCATCCAAAATAAGTTACCATATGGCAAGAGAACTAGAAATACATCTTGATCCCTTTGACCAAGAAAGGGTCCCCTCCCCCCCCACCTTTTGGAGAGCTTCGTGTTTCAAAATAAAATGAGGTCATTTAGGAAGCTTTTCCTTATCCTTTCTGGAAGACATGAAAAGGGAGAGCCAGGCAGGTGGACAGACACACTCATCATGGGAAGACAAGACCTAAGAAAGAGGAAGAAAGGCCACAGCCTTGTGGTTTTAACATTGGGTTTAGAAATTCATGCCGTGGACATTGTTTTTAGGTAGCAGGCTTCTCAGATTTAATTTTGCACTTTTATTTTTTAAAATTTTATTGGGGAACAGCCATGGTCATCGGTTACACATGGCTTTCATGCTACAATGGCATAGTTGACTCCTTTAGGGAGGGCGCCGCTCACAGTGGCCCATGTGGGGATCAAACCGGCAACTTTGGTGTTATCAGCGCCACGCTCTAACCAACTGAGCTACCCCCAATTTTGCATACTTTTAAAAAGCAAAGGGCAAAACAGGTGAAGGGGAATTGGAGGCAGCAGCTTTCAGTTATAAAATATTATACATAAGTCATAGGGATGTAATGGACAGCATAGGGAATATACTCAGACACTGTAATAATCTTGGAGGGGTCCTAGATTTAGTGTGGTGATCACTGTGTTAGGCATATTAGTGTTGACTCTGTTGTACACCTAAAACTAACATTGCATACTAACTGTATTTTAATCAAAAATATAAACAAGTAATGCCATTATTGTCAGGCATACACTCGGACACCACACTCCTATACACCTGCAGTCATCCTTGGTTTCCTTCACGATTGTGGATCAGCAAAATACTCTCTGCATCTAAAATAACCAAGCTCTTCAACTCTCATTTAAAAATAAAAAAAAATGGGCGCGAAGTGTCTACATTTTGAAATTGGAGTTGGGTTGAGCCTACTATGGTCCGTGGGAAAGCTGGCAACAAATATCCCCTAAAGCCGAGAGGCCCGAGTTTCAGAATGCCAAGTTTTTGTTTCTACAGCGTTCAATCTCCCATCCCAGTCTGACGGTTATCTGTCCTTCGGGCAGCGTAGCCAGTGAAGACAAGGCCTGGTTTCAGCCCTCCTGCAGGTAAGGGTCCAGGCTGTGTAGATAGGGACTAAAAGGAAGTCATTCCATTCCAGCCTGTAGCTAAAGGGTGTTTCCACCCGCTACTGCTTCCCGCCTTCCCACAGGGTCAAGGACAGGTGCGGGAATGGCCTTAAGGTATCGCCAATCACCCCCTCAAACTTAAGCAGTCTCACCAGGCCCTGCTGACTCCACCTTCTTAACGGATCTCAGAATTCAGCCCCTTTCTCCTGCCAGCCTGCCGAGTCCAGCCAATCAACCCCTTTCCTGCCTGCTGCAGTCTCTTGATTTACTTAGACCGGACTTCAGTCCTGTTCCCCTCCAGGACGTTCTCCAGGCAGCCGCCAAAGGCAGCTTTATAAAACACAAATCAGACAACGTTACTCTATACCTAGAACACGCCAGGCCTCCTACCGCCCTCAGTATAAGGCTCAGACTCCCACGCCCTTCCCCTCCGGCCCCGCCGCCCCGTCCTAGCTTCGTCCCTCTCTGGGGGGCCCCCTCTCTGCTTCCGCCGTTCTCCAAACCTGTATTCTTTCTATGATTTTGGGGCCTTGGAACACCGTGTTTGGTCTACCTCAGACCTTCTCCCCTCCTCCTTCATTGGCCATCTCCTGCCCATCACTAAGTTCTCGTTGCTTTTCCTCCCTCCAGAAAGATTCCCCCTGGCCACATGTCCTGGGTAAGGCCAGGGCCCTGCACTTTGGAAGCTGATTAGACAGGTGATAGACATGGAAGGAGAAACAGGTGGGGAGTGCTGAAGTTTGAGAGCTCACGTGTCAGTGATCCCGAGGGCTCTCCCTTAAAGTTCTAAACCCAGCTGGTTGGCTAGTTAGGCAGCTGCCTCCACTTTGGTCTGAACTGGCTGTCCTAACCATCCCCTCGTCACTGCAGATTGGCGAGGCTCTGATTAGGCGTCCTGCCCGGGAAGGCACTGCATGTGGAAAGTAGGGAAGGGTGGCTGGTAATTGCAGACACTCAGTAATTGGCATGTTAGATCAAAATGCTCAGCCTGAGAGCCAGGTGTGTCTTTGGGTCTGCGTTAGGAGTCATGTTGGGGGACAAGAAGACTGAACTACCCACTGACCAGGTGGGAATCGTGAACAGGGTCGTTTGCCCAGTTCCCTGAAGATGGCCTCTCGGAAAGACAGGCACTGAAGCAGAGTGGCCCCCACAGAAGGCTCTGGGTGCCATCCTTGCTCTGCATGTATCCACATGTGACCTTGGGCAAGTGATGTAACCTCACATAGCCTCAGCGTCCTCATCTGTAAAATGGGCATAAAGAAATACACCTTCCACTTTCTAGGGTTTTTGTAAGGATGCTTTGAGAGAAGGCCTGGAGACGGCTTGGTTCCTAGTCCAAGCTCCATAAAATGTGTCCGATTTGGGGGCAAGAGGCTCCCCATTATTTTCCGTTTTGCCCTCGGTCAGAATTTATTCTGGGCTGTGGTTCCCAATTCCCAGGTTGCAGTAGGTAGTGACAAATGGAGAAGGTGGCTCTCCCGAGTTCGGCTGTGATAACAGGCAGGCTAGAACGGCAGGCTCACTGTTAATCTTCTAATCCTGTTTCCTGTTCCACACACACCCGGTGACAGCTGGCTCGGGGAGAAAAGCAGGAGGGGTGAAATTTCCTCTAATTCCAACAAAGGGAAGGAGGGAGAGGGGTGGGGTTAGGGAGGGCCGAGCCTACTCCCCGTTAGCCCGCAGAAGTAACTTTTGGATTAGCTTGGCAAACGTCTGGGCACTCGCCCCACTATCTCTCTTCACCTAACTCTCCGTGTTTAGAAAAATGCAGATGGTGCCTTAGTTATTTCCCAACATTCATTTATGGTTTCTAGTTACAGAAGCAACAACTGCTTATTATAAAAATGGGAGCGCCATGGAAAAGCACGAAGAAGAAAATAAATTCATTTTAAGATCCCGTCTCCAGCAGACTGATTCAAATAAGTGCCAGGATTCTTTTTGAAAGGTTAATCTGTGGCTTAAAAAAACATCTAACCCTAAAAAAAAAAATAAAAAATCAATATATCCCAAATTGTAGTACTCCTACCCTGGTGGCAAATGAGTTGACTTTAGAGGGTGCATAGACACACAGGCATGTTGAGACTCATTTCATAGACATTATAGCTTAGAATGAGACTGAGTTGGAAGGAAGGAAAGGAAGGAAGGAAGGAAGGAAGGAAGGAAGGAAGGAAAGGAGGTAGGAAGGAAGAAAGGGAGAATTAAGGTTGATTATTTAAAGAACTATATTTACTATTGGGTTGTCGGAAAAGTCATGACGCATTTTTGCAACGGAAAACACAGAAAAAAATACGTCATGACTTTTCCGACAACCCAATAAATAGCAGTACAGCTCAAGATTTGACGAACATGGTCACGGCGATGTGCAAATGACAGAAATTTGGGAAACACACCTAAAGGCTCATCCTAGTAAGAAAGGCGTGGGAGCATCACTGTAGTTCGAGATGACCTCGGCTCTGAGTTTTCATAGAACATTGTTTTCTTTGAACTTTGCTCCAGTCTTGAAGATGTGCTTAGACAAGCTCTGAACTTCCTAGGAGTCAAAGAAGCCAGGGCCAGTGGGGTGGGGAGTGGGGAGATAGGTGGAGAGACGCTTTTATGGAGAAGGATGGGCACGAGGCCTTTTGCAGGAAGAAGGGGATTTGAATTTGTTGGGAAGAAGGTGTTTCTGGGTTCGAGCTGGAAGAAGAGGGCAGGGCTCTAGAAGTCTTGGGGTGTAGAGTAGAGGTCAGATTCTGAAGGTCTCAGAAAGCGAGCTGGAGTGGCACTATGATAGGGTGACACAGAGCAGAGCTGCTTCTGGAAGCACAGGATTCTAGAGATGAAAGGAACCACAGGAGACAGCCCCTAGTCCAGCCCAGACTTCCAAGCCCTTTTGCAGAAGGGGAAACCGAGGCCTGGAGACTCATACATTTATTCCGTTTTTGATCTGTTGATTTGTTATTCAAGCGAACACACATTTATTAAGTGCCTGCTGTATGCCAGGTGCTGGGATGCCAAGGTGAATGAACACCCAGGGTAGCAGCGCCCACAGATGGAGAAGCAGGCGCTTGAGTTGGGGTCCAGGGTACCATCTGAGCTCCCCGACTCCACTAAGTCACTATGCCCTTATCTGTAAAATGGGGATAATTATGGAACCTACCTCCAGGGCTATTGCATGGATGAAATGGGGTCCTGCGTGTGTCCTGAGTGTTGTTGTTACCTAATCAATTATTTCCACACTTCCCTTGGACTGCCTGGGGAGGCCGGGGCTCTGAGCTGTGTCATCAGCTCTGTATGTGACTCTAAATCCAGGACAGCCAAAGCTCTGGGGGACCACGTTCCCCCAATGCATTCACACAGCCCACTGAAGGGATAAGGAAGTACAGGCAACCTCAGTCTTTCCGCGAAGTGCTCAGAGGTCATACAATACTCCAGATTTCACCTAGTTCCAATCTGCCAACCCTCAGAAATGTTCCGTAAATGCTCCTGGTGCTGAAAAGACCAGGCATGGCTCGTTGGCACTGGGTGACAAGTGAAGCAAGAAGTAACAGTGACACACTTTGGTTTTGTTCATGATTTGAGGGTCGGGAACTTGGGAAGGACTCCTCTGGGAGGTTGTTGCTTGCAGTTAGGTGTTGGCTGGGGCGGAGGATATCTGAGGGCACCGCAAGGCTGGACGTCCAGGATGGCGCACTCCCGTGACTCACCGTTGATGCTGGCTGTCAGCTGGGACCGCAGCTGGGCTATCCCCTGGAGTGTGTGCACGTGGCCCCTCCAGCATGGCAGTCTCCAGGAAGTAAGGCTCTATCCATGGCTGGCGGGCTGCCTTTAAGAGAACTAGGCGGAAGCCACATGGCCTATGCTCACATGCCGTGTCACCTCCGAGGCATTTGGCTGGTCGAACAGCCCCAGGGACTCACTCAGGTGGGCAGAGATTCAAGGGGGGAAGGGCAGAGATCCCTCTTCTAGAGAGAAGGAGAGTCAAAGAGTGGGCCCACATGTTCTAACACTGCCCTGGCATGCGTGGGACCACTTGGCACGGTGTCTGGCCCAGAGCGATGCTGGACTGATGTTAGGTGTGAGACAGGGTCTGTGCCCTCGTGAAGCCAGAGGCCAGGTTGGCTTGGCCAGGGTCACACGGCTAACCAAGGTGCAGAGGCCTGGCTGTGAGCTGGATTCTTCGGGATGGGGGCAAATCTCCCTCCCGCCACACCAGCCTGCTGCTGCTCTTCCTGTAACAATAGACAAACCCCAGCGTAGGAACGGCAGCTGCAGAGTGCGTTCCCCCGGCATTTCTTCTTCATCTCGCACGGAGAGGCCATGTGCAACGCTTGGCCTTCCACCATACACCGTATTTATGGAGCATTATTGGGGTCTGGCAGACGATGGCTGTGTCACACTCGGGGATCTGTGTTGGCTTCAGAGCTGCTCATGGAAGGACGGAGTCTGCCTCTACTTTGTCAGCCTTTTACTGGTTCCTGAGGCACTGGGGACAAGCGGCTTCTGGAGCTGGAGTACCCCGAGGCTCCACGTTGGCTGGCCCGGATTGTGAGCCCCCCCAACCAGAGAGTGGATAGGGAAACTAGACCCCAGGATGTCCCAGACTGAATAAGTTAGTTTTGTCAATCCCGGTCCAGGGATATCCCACTATACCCGCATTGGAAACTGTCCATTCTCACCCGGCTCTCTGGTGCTTAGACTCACGTCTGCCATTTTCTTCCTCTAGGGTGTGGCTTCTTCATTGGGGTCCCAGACCCCTTCTGAAAATCCAATGAAAGCAAGGGACGCTCTCTGAAAAACTCAATATAGAAGTACACACACACACACACACACAATCAAACAATTTTTTGGGGGGATTCATGGGATCCCCCCTAAAAGGTGACAGTCCTTCCATGGGAGCCTTCCCTCCTTCGCCAGCCCTTTCTTGCTGACTTATTGTTCAGCTCCTAACCGCAGATGGTCAGTTTTCAAATGGAAGACTTAGCGCCCTTGTCGTCTCATGCTTGTGGTTAAAGGAAATCGGAATGCCCAATTAATGAGGAGTGATTTCCCAGAGAAGGTTCTGGAGAGGGCTTTGACTCCCCACTTCTTGCCGTACGATTGGCTGGCCGCAGCGTTTCCCCCAGGGAAGTGTCAATTTGTATGAAACAAGAGGAGGGTTGTGTTTGGGTTGTGAAGTTGATGTTTGTCCCAAGGAGTCCTGTGTTGGCTCATGGCTGTCTGGCAAGGAAATGGGTGTTCAGAAGTTCCCCTCCCCTTTCCCCACTCATCTGCGCGTTGTCCCCACCCCTCACCTCCCTGCCCCCAGCGTCTCTGCTCTGCAGGGACAGTGTCCCTGGGCGAATCACTCACTCAGCCACGTGTAAGCCGCGTGTCTCAAAAGCTGGGCAGACATCACAGTTAACCTGGGGGTGAGGGAAGGGGCTTGTTTAAAAAAACGCAGATCTCTGGGTCTTGTGCTCAGAGATTCTGAATCAGTGGCTCTAAGGAGGGGTCAGACGCTGCCCTTTGTCCCCTGGTTATACCAGGGCAATCCCTTGGTCCCTTCAGAATGAGCAAGGACATGCAGGGAATCATGACCTTATTTTCTGGAAGTAGAGTTCCTGTGCTGGGCTGTTTTATAAAAAAAGAACCCTTTCCTCTATGTAGTGCTCAACTTTGGCTGAACATTAGAAGTACCTGGAGTGCTCGCCAATGTTTTATTATGAAACATGTAAGGCATATAGAAAACATGGGAGAATTGTGCAGTGAGCACACTCTACCCACTGCTTAATTCTACAATTAACATTTGGCTGTATATTTGGTCTATCACACGTCCGTCCATCCATCCATCCATCCATCCGTCCGTCCATCTGTCCGTCCGTCCATCCTTCCACCAGTACATCCATTTATCCATCCATCTATTCATCTATCTTACGTGTTTTGGATGCATTTCAAAGTAAGTTGCAGACATTCCACCTTTCTATATTTCGTCCTGCATATCATTAACTAGAATTCGATTTTTGTTCACGATTCTGTATTTCAGGTAAAATTTACATACAGTAAAATGTGGAAATCTCAAGTATACCATTCGCTTTTTGATAAGAGCACATACCTGTGAAACCCAAGCCCCCACCATAATAAAGCATATTCCACTATCCCAGAAAATTCCCTTACGCTCCACCTCCACGGCAGTGAATTCCTGCCTCTGCCTCCCCGCCAGAAGCAATCAATGTTCTGATATTGTTTTTCACTGCAGGTTAGTTTTGTCTGTTGTAGAGTTTAGTATAAGTGAATCATACAGTATATACTTTTTTTTGCATAAAGCTTCTTTCTCCTGGGGAGCTTTTAAAACTCCCGATGTCCAGGCTGCATTGCCCAAGAGCAAAAGCATCAGTCTGTCTGGAGGGTGGGCTCAGGAACCAGTATTAAAAAAAAATTTCTCCAGGTGATGACACACCCCGAGAGATAGTTCCCCATCTCTACCGATTCCCATGTCTCAAACCTATTTCTCAACCATCCCCACCCCAATAGCTAATGTTCCCACATTAGAAATCTGTTTTTCTAGAGACTCATTCCTCTATTGGTGTTCTTTTTTTTACCCCCTTTTTCCTTAGGGGAAAAGGCAGATGTTTAGATTAGTACACAGAACGTTTAGCATTCTTGTAGGGGTGGTCGCTTTGGAGTGACTTTGCCAAGGTCACCATTGCAACTGGAGGTCATCAAGAGGTCCCTGACTTACTTCTGCCTCACCACGGGGCCCCCATGTGATTGTCCTCAGAACAGAGGAGGCCTCGATACAATCCCCTTCAATACATGAAGCAGTTTGAGAAAGGTTAGTCAGTCCCAGCCCTCCTGGCCTGCTGGTTTCCACAAGGACGGAGGCTCAACCTCTGAACGCGTCTCTCCACCTTCCCACCCTCCCTTCAAAATCATTAAAAAAACAAACAAACGAAAACTACTAAAACTAAGACATGGTTCCATTTTTCAAAAAAATTGCTAGTTTTACGAGACCGAGCTAAAATACTGAGCTCTTCAATTCAGTGCTAGGTATCTGGCAACGCTATTCCACATACTGTTACCATGAGCCCCTCAAAAGCTTTAGTTTGCATTGAACTTTTCAATCTAGCTTCACATCCAGCGTTTGCTTTGGGAGGTCGCATCTATGACAGGTGTCGTGGGTCTTATTATTCCATTCTGCAAATGGAGAAACTGAGGCAAAGGGTGATGTCATGAATCGCCGCCCACACGGCTGATACAGGACTTTTTGCGTGGTTCCAGAGCCGCCTCTGTAGTGTTGCCCACAAATTTTTTTTGAATCACAGACCCTTTGTGAGTAGCTGATGCAAGGATGGACTGCTCCTTAGAAAAATTGATGAGCTCTAAATATCAGGTATTTTTGGGGGATAGTGGGTGGTTCTAGACCATTTGAAGCCCTCGCAAAGTAAGAACTTGTGCTTCAAAATATAATAATGTGTGATTTCTAAGCTGGTGTTTATCGG
The DNA here is from genome assembly GCF_001890085.2 of Hipposideros armiger. Lineage (NCBI taxonomy): Eukaryota > Metazoa > Chordata > Mammalia > Chiroptera > Hipposideridae > Hipposideros > Hipposideros armiger. Next base: position 2,700,967 of record NW_017731412.1, on the reverse strand, counting down.
GCAGTGTGTCTCAAATATACGCTCAGCTTTTTATGCACTGTATGACTTTGCAACCCTAAGAGGTGGTATATCTTATTATTCCCATTTTATAGGCAGAAGACTGAGGCTCAGATAAAGAAAGACCCTAGCCAGCACCACATGGCCAAGTTCATTGGATGTAAGGCACATCCACACAACCTGACTTCAGGGCCCCAACTTGAAATGACCACCCCGATAGTAAATCATTTAGAGATTTAACAAGGGGGCCCCAAGGTCTCACACCAAAGTTTTCATAAGTGGTGGGTGGTTAAGGCCAGAGGAGGAGGTGTCCGTGAGTTTCTTAGTGCCCCTCAAGTCAGACAGCCCTGGTTGAATCAACAGTGGGAAATTTAGGTGACCTTTTGTGTCCCCTTGAGATGGAACGGCCAGCATTTACTATCCCCTTCAGCAGCTTGCTGGTGTGGCATGAACAGGGTAATAAAACGATTGTAGACATGAAGGAGAGAGCGGTTATTATTTGCACGGAGCTAAATCCCGCTTGGGGTGAACCGTCTCCAGTTCCTTGTATGTCCACACATGTTACATCAGAGTAACTTCCCCAAGCATGTTAGAAAGTTAATAAATCGCGAAAGCTCTCGCGGGATTGTGGGGCCCCTCTGTAAATTTTAATCATTGCTGAAAGTGCTAGCGTGAGGAGGACTCTGCTCCCTGAGAACAGGAATGTTACAGTCCGTAGCCTTGCCCCCATGCACCGCTTCGGTTGTTTGAAAAAGGCTGCCAGAAATTGAATAAGCATCGGCAGGGCAAAACAACAACAAAATCCCCCAGCACGCCAGCAGCCCGGCCACCTGCTCTTGTGAAAAGGCCAATTCAGTCGGCTGCAGTGGAAAAAGGTTCTCAGGGGCGTTCGTTAGCTGGCGGCACGCTGTGGGTGCAGTTTGGCCGTGGATTTCAATATTCCCTTGTAACGTTTTACAACCCAGACCCGGCGACAATGGCGTCATTCATTGCACTCGCTCACGTGGAACAGAATGTGAGAGGGGGCCGAGCCTGGGAGAAGCTGGTTTGTGGGCTCCGACACCCAGGTTGAACCGAGGTGCTCAGGACCCTCGGCTGGTGTCCTGTGAGCCCAGACCTAGCCGAGTGTATCCACAGGAAGTGGGTACAGCTGTTGATACAGCAGAGAGCAGTGGGATTTGACAGCTGGTAAACTCAAGGTTCCTCAAGCAGTAGGATCAACAAATTGACTGGTAGAACTTGACGTTGACCGGCGTCGCCAACGTCCAACTCTGTTATCACCAGGATGCTTTGTCATCACAGGACGGTTGTGTTGCCCAAGCAGTTGGTGTGAAGGCAACAATTCCCTATTATGAAGTGTAAGTTGGCAAGAGCTCTGGAGTAGCACTGACCCCGGGGTGAAGCTTAACTTTACCTCTTCTTAGCTGTGTGATCTGGGGCAAGTTGTTTAACATATCTGAACCTCAATTTCTTTACCTCTAAAATAAATCTACTCATACAGATGAAATGGAGTTCTTGCCAGGATCAAATGAGGGAAAGCATATAAATCAACCAGTATAGTGGCTGGGACATTAGGAGACTTACAGAACAATGGACGATGAGGATGATGATGAGAATAAGGATGGTGGTGATGGTGAAGATGGTGGTGACGGAGATGGTGGAGATGATGGAGATGATGGTGATGGTGATGGTGATGATGATGGAGGTGATGGTGGTGATGATGGTGGTGATGATGATGGTGATGATGGTGATGACAATGGAGATGAAACACCAGCCCTCCGTTGCTGCTCCTCTTCCCAGGCACACAAGGCCTTTTCAACTTTTCTTGTGCTCTGGATTCTTCAATGATGCTCTCAAGCCATAGAGGAAAGTAGTTCATCTTCTCAGCATAAGGACTTGAGAGACTTTTGCTGTATTGCTACTCACTGTGTCCCTTTGATTGGTCCAGTGATGAGCCTGGTGATAATTAACCCAGATGTCATTTGCTTTTAGCACTCTCTTCCCTTTGCCTCTAACATCTCACACTGACAAGTCCATTCACTCTTCCATGCCCCTATTTTGACACCTGTCAGATGGGCTTGGGGACATTTGATTTCAGGCTCCGTGGAGAGAAGCCAGCTGGGAGGGACCACTGGTTATGGGGATGAGATGGCTTTCCCATGGCTGTGAGCGTTAGTAATCAGCAGGATTTGCCCTTTCCAGAGAATAATTTTACAGTTTGGCAAAGCTGGAATGGAGAATTCCACGGAGCCCATTGATACATTCTTTTGTAAACTCCCTCAGCTAACATTTTGGGGAGTTATTTTCTTTAATTAAAAAATAATACCCATTCCCATTAAGAACATAAAACTAAAAGAGATTCCTACCCCCCGGCCCCCCCCGCTTTTGGTGCTCTGACAGCCCAGGACTTCAACTAAGCAGACGTAAATAGAATTGCCAGTAAGATTTGACAACTTTTATGTTTTTTTTTATTATTATAATTTTTCTTCTTCATTTTCCATGATGTAGCTTGAGCCGCAAAGCGAGAACTATAAAGCTAATTTCATTCCTTTCAGCTTCCTGGGCCCCCGGGGGGACATTCTGAATGGTGTGGCTGCTCAGGATGGCTCCAGCGTTGCTTTTGAGATGGTACAAGCCACCGGAAAGCTCGGTTAGGGGACCCCTGGGTGTCCTGAGGGTGTTTGCAGCCTCATGGAAACTTGGCAGACACTTCATGTCCCCTGCCTGGCTACTCTGACGTGCTTTCACATGACAAAGGCAGCGGCCCAGGGTGGAGGTTGTTACACCCCTGAAGGGTGGGAGACGTGGGAGAGGGATTTACATCCCAAATCCCTGCTCCTCTAAAAGCATATTGTTTTTTTAAATATTGACAGAAGTTATTAGGGGCCTGTGTAGGAGTAATTAGGGGACTGTTGAGTGAAGTTTCTGGTTGTGTCTTTTTCTAGCTCTGTGACAATGGGCAAGTTGCTTAATCTTCCTGGGCCTCAGTTTCCTAATCTTTAAAGTGGGGACAAGAACAGTACCCACTTCCTATGGTCACGGAGAGGAGGATGAAATGGGCTAATACAGCATCTTTCAAAATGTGTTAGGTGTAGTACTCTTTGTATGGGCATGGATTTCTTTGATTTCAATAGGTAAGTATTTATTTTAGTTGCATTAGAAGAGCTATACTTAGCATCACAAGCCCATAATTTCACAGATATTATTGCTCTGAGCGAGGCTAAACTTATTTGGGCAGAAACTTAATTTAAAGCACACGCTAAGTTAAAGAGGGACTGATCTGGGTGTATGGCAAAAATCACGGCTAAGTTTGGGATCTATTGATACATATTTCTTCTGGGGCCAGGTTTTCTGAACCTGTTTGGTGCCACGGACCTCCCTGGCAGTCTGGTAAAGCCTGTGGGTCACTTCTCAGAATGTGACAATATGATTAAATGCATAAAATAAAATGCGTAGGTCGCAAAGGAAACCAATTATGTTAACAATGACAATAACGATGATGATTGTCGCTTGTTAAGCACTCACTGTGTGCAAAGTACTGTCCAGTTTTTCACATGTATTCACTCATTTCTTCTCTTAACACCCCGTTTGAACTGGGGATTTTTTTCTTATCCCTATTTTACAGATGGGAAAACCGAAGCATGGAGAAGTTAAACATTATGTCAGTGGTGACAAGTATAGTAGCTCAAAAAAAAAAAATCTAAGGCATAAACAGCAAATTTCCAGAGTAGGGTAACCTAGAATCACTCCTGTCTATCCTAGGTGGTCAGCTACCATTCTTTACTAAAGTGGGACAAAGATCTCAGCCCAATTTTAAAGATGGAGCCCCAGAAGTTAAGTCTGAATGCTCGGCTCTTCTAGTTTTTGAATTAGGAAATTCAAAGACGTAGAATAGGTTGGAATATTGCAAAATGCCACATGTGTTTACTGATCATTTAGAGGGGTTCTTAACTGGGGCTGCTCACTTACCTTTCTGAATACATAGAGAACTATTCATCAACTTACTTGCCTCATGTATAAGGCATGAAAAGTTAGTGCCTATATATATATATATATATATATCCCGGGCATATGATGCACTTAAGTGTAAATTGGATCCCTTGGCTCATCAGAGACCTCTTTCGTTTCTCATTCTGTGACTTTTTGGTGAATTCTTTGACCTCCATGGATCACTCAGTGCGGTGATCTGTACCAGGGCACCGATCAATGTTATGTCCCATTTTCTCTCTTTTAGTAAAGAATATCCCGTGGTTCCCAGGAGCACAGTGAGACAAAAAGTGGCCTCCAACCACAGCCCTTTCAGCAGTGAGCCTCGAGCTCTCTCCACTTCTTCTAACTTGGGATCCCAGTACCAGTGTGAGAATGGTGTGTCCGGCGCCTCCCAGGACCTCCTGCCCCCACCCAACCCGTACCCACTGCCCCAGGAGCACGGCCAAATTTACCATTGCACCAAGAGGAAAGGTGAGTGTGACAACCCCTGCCCGACTTGCCTCTCTCTACTTCTTCTTTCCTTTCCTTGAAAAAAAAAAAAAGGACACAAAACTACATTTACTTATTTAAAAAATGTAACCAATAAAAAACTACATAGACATTGCAAGAAATTCAGACCATGCCAGTAAAACTAAGGGCTCCCTTCACACGTCCCTCCCCCAGTTCTAGCCCCTTCCTTTGGGGAAAACTTACCTGAAATGTCCAGACCTATTTTATTCATCTACACATGCACACACACACAATTTAAAGTAGTTTTGTTTTTACTTTTAACAGTTGATACGATGATACTGGATTTATTTTGCAACTTGCATTTTTTTTTTTAAACTTCAGACTATGTTGCAGATTTATGAACTGAAGCCTCCTCATTCTTTTTAACCGATGCAGAGGAAGTATTGCCTCAAAAGGATGAGGCAGAGTTTGTGTTGTCACTCTCATTAGCAGACAGAGGGGTTGTTTGTGTTCCTGGCTGTCTCACAAGCCGGCTATAGGTACTTTTCTTCGAATTGGGTGTCCCTCTGAAGTTCATGTGCCAGGGTTTCTCCCAGGTGGATTCTGAGGTCTTCTTTCCTTTCCAGATCAAAGTCAGCGCGCGCGCGCACACACACACACACACACACACACACACACACACACACTCACAACTGATTTTTCTCTCCTTTGCATGCCCTGTTTAAATCTACCAGGCGGGTGTCTGAGACATTCATTGTTTCCTTTGCCAAATGAGGAATGGATGACTTTTCCTAAGTCACTTGAGTCCAAAGGGACTGGGTCAGGAAGGAAATTTCTGGTGGCATGTTTTTCAAGCCAGAATCGACGCAAAGCAAGGGTCATGGGCGGTGTGGTTGAGCTCAACTTACTAGAACAGTTGCTTGGTGTGAGCTGCAGACAGGCATGATGAGGACATTGAAAGCAGTGGGGCCAGGGAAATGCAGGTGTGAATCTCAACTCTGCCACCAGCTTCCTGTGTGACCTCAGGCAGGTGTCCTAACCTCTCTGTGCCTCTGTTTCCTGCTTTGCACATGGTGCTAAGTTCCCTAGAGCACCTGATACTTGTAAGCACCCAGTCAGTGGTAGCTAGGATTGCATAAGGAGCAGATACCGCTCCAGAAAGTGAGTCCCTAGAGGAAATGAAGGGGACGCTGCTTATCAAATAAAGGCTTGAGAAATCGGATCCCCGTTTTGCAGGAGGAGGGGACCCTGGAGCCCAGTGGTTATGCCCATGGTTTGAGAATCAGACAATTGGGATGAATCCCACCTTTGCCATTTGCAAATTGTTATGATGAGGAGCAAGTTACTTAACTCCCCTAAGCCTCATTAAAAAAAAAATTCCAGATTTGGGCTCATGATTGAACCTGTCTGTTAGGTTTGATGGGACGATGACATGAAATCATGCTTGTCATGTGTTTAGCACAGGGTTGACTCAATAAGCTGTCACTATTTTGCTCCATCAGGCCCTAATCCTAATCTTTAGAGCAGCCTGTTGTACCCCAAGACTTCAGGACCCAACACAATGCCTTTGGAAGTCCAGTGCCCAGTGTCTGGACCATTACAAAACAACTCACTAACGAGAACCAATGGGAATGGATGCTTTTGGTGGCTTCCTCTGGAGCTGGGGTTACATGAGGAAACTAACAGTTTTTTGACTATTTGACATTTACTAATCTTGCGTTTTGAAGGAGGGGTGAGCAAGTCTTTGGTCCAAGCCTGGGCTGGGGAGCTGACCTGGGTGAGGCTGAGGTTTCCAGACTCACCTGAAGCCCATCCAAGCTCCTTGGATCTCAAAGGCCTGAACAATATCACCCCAACAGGCCTCCTGGCCCAACTCCCAGCACGTCCGTTGCCAGATGGGCTGGAGACCAGATGCTTGCAAACATGTCTGCCTCTTCAGGCACGAGCAGGGGTTAAGAATGTCTCACGGAACATAGGTCCCTGCATGGAAATTCTGTTTTATATTATATTTAAGGGTGCCCTGCCTAGGTTCCAGACCTCAACCTTTTCAGTAACTCTCTTCAGTAGGTGCTATTATTAACCCACTTTACAAATGGGGAAACTGAGGCTCGGAACAGCAAAATCATGCGCTGGTGATTCTTGAAGGTGGAATTTGAACCCACGCCTGGTCTACAGACTCCGCCTGGGCCCTGAACCACCACCACTCATACTGTTACCTTTGCTTATCAGCTACAATCTCAAACAAGTTCAGTCTCCACGAGAGATCTGCTCTAGAGACTGGGTCAAACGTGCTGATTAACAGCTCACCAGGTTTGAATTAGGGAGCTCTGTCTATGAAATTAATGCCAGACCAAAAGAAGAGGAAAAAGAAGTTAAAAAGAATCAAGGCACTTTTTTAGATTCAATATTTATAGCAGCATCCTTCTATGCGCATTCCTGGAGGATGCAGTGGGGAGGCTTTGAACGCAAGACTGGTGAACCGCTGTAGATTACGTGAGCCATTGACCTCCACGGGGTACCCGGAGGGATCTTCGCGTGAGCTCAAGGTCAACCTTAGATGGCCGCTGGGGAAGCTGAGGTTGGTGGCTGGTCCTTTGCAGAACATCCCAGTCGCTGACGCTTTCCAGCAGTGTGGCTCTGGGCAAGGTGCTTAAACTCACTGAGCCTCAACGACCTTTTCTGCAAAATGGGGTAAAACCATAGTACCTATCCTGTAGGGGTGTTACAGGATGAAATGATATTATCCATGTCAAACACCTAAGGCAGTGCCTGACACATGTGATCAGTGAACGTTAGCTAGCCACTCTCCTGCGAGCTCACACTGTCCCAAGCAGGTCAGATATTATAACAGCATGCAGTTGTATAATTAAAAAAAAAATGAAAATGGTGATCGAATGCTATAAAGGAGAGAGGCAAAAGTGCTAGCGAATATAAAACGGGGGTCTCAGACTAGGGTGGGGGATCAGGGAAGAATTTTAGCTGAGAGTAAGATTTGGATAGGAGAAGGGGCAGAGGGTGGGGTGTCCAGGCGTAGAGGAAAGCACATGTGCAGCCCCTTGGAAGATGGAAAGGGGTTAGCAAGAGGCCAGCAGGGCTGGAGCAGAGTGACGGGAAAGTGTAGAAGAGGCTATGAGAAAGGCAGGGTTTAGTACGATGCCAGCCCTTGTGAGCCGTTTTGAAGGATTTCACATTTTATCTTAACACCAATGGGCAGCCATCGGAGAGGTTCAGACCCTTGAGAGACGGGGTTCGGTTTTTCTTTTGAAGCAGTCACTTTGCTGTGATAGGAAGGGACTAGAATTGACACCAGAGCTCCGTTGCAAAAAGACTGTTGCAGACTCGGGGGCGTGAGTTGATGGTGGCTCAGACCAAGGTGTGGGCAGAAGAGCGGGCGATGTGGGTCGAATCAGGACCGAGTGACTGGCCGGCGATAACAAGGTGAAGAATGACCCCCTTTTTTACGACGCGGAAACTGAGGCTCAGAGAGATTGAGGAGCTAGTCCAGCATCATCCAGCCGGTGAATGGCCCTGCCCCTAATCCACACCTCCATCTCTGCACTCAGGGTACACGGGGATATGTACCCCGCAGGACTCCTTTCACCTTTCCAGAAACCTCTGTCCTTCTCACCTCCCTCCGCCCTCAAATGAAAGCTCCCAGGGACAGGGAACATTCCAGCCAAGCTCTGTCTGTCCTGCCGGCCTCGGAGACACGACAAAAAGCAATTCATCATCAGCCTCCATTGTAAAGTGATAAGAAATCGGTGGAGGTTTCCTTCCAGTTTGGGATTCCCGTTAAGTGATAACTCCATGGGTGGCTTTCCCCTCGGCCCCTGCCTGCCCCACTCACTATCTGACTTCCCCTCATTGTCTGTCTCCTTTCCAACAAGCCCAGAAGGCTGGTGCAATGAAATGTCAGAGGGCTAGCCAGGCCAGAGGGCTCCTTGTGTTTGGACCCAGCTGTCTCCAAACTATCTATCCCGATGGATGGGAAGGTCTTTTATCAATGCCACTCCATCACAGCCAGGACCCAGGGGCCTGGGAGAGCACTTGTCTATCTTCCTTTCCCCCCTCCCACCCAGACAACCCCTCCCTACCTCATTAGAAGCCCAAGGCGACCCAAATCAAGATTTTAGCAAAGCCAAGTACTGCATTGGGTATTCGAAAGGAAGTCATAGATGGGAGGGGAAGGGGAATTGGATAGTGTAAAGGGTTTTGCAGGGTGCATTTGTTCAGTCCTGTGTGCTTGTTAGAGCCATTTCACATTGCTTTCTTCACGGGACCCTCACTGTGCTCTTTGAGCAATGGGGGAGATGCCCTCCATCCCCGTTTTGCAGTGAGCAAGCAAAGGACCCAAAGGTTAGGTTAGATTGCCAAGTTTATGTGGCTGGCGAGTGGCAGATCTCGGATGTACTTATCAAAGAAATGTTGACTGAGCATTGACTTCGTAGTGGAGGCTGTGCTGGCTGCTTGGGTTATGAGGAGGACAAGATGGCAGAGGTCTCTGCACTCAGGAAACGTGTATTCCACTGAGGGGGACAGATAATAAGCAAGTGAATAAAATGCAATGGCTTCAGATAATGGCTAAGTAAGACTTGAACTGGAGTCTTTTGATTGCCAATGAAGCATAGTCCCACAGTACCGTTCCAGTCCTTTCTACTTAAAGCTAAGAGCTAAAATCCATCCATCCATTCATCTGTCCATTCATCCATCCATTCATCCACCTGTCTGTGCATCCATCCATTCATCCATCTGTCCATCCTGTCCTCTGAACACGACTTTCATGAAAGCTGAAAGGCTACTGCCATCTAGCAGAAAGAGCACTGTTTGCTGAACCAGAAGACCGGAATCATAGTTCCACTTCTGACGTGCAGTCACTCCATGAGCCTGTGGCTGCTCACCAGTCTATCTCCAGGGTCTCTTGTCTGAATGAACTCAATCGCCAAGGGAAATGACCCGTTTGGGAATGGTGACAATATTTGCTCAGTGGGATTCATGATGTGAAAGCAGCTCTGTGAGTTTTCCAGCGCTGAAATCCACCCAAATCCCTTCAAGTATTGGATGATGGTCCCAGAGCCATCTGTCCAATCCTCTGCGGGGGAAAAGAGGTAAAATAACCCAGGTGATTTAGACAGCTAAGATTTAAACACTTAACTTTACGTGCAAGGACGATAGACAGAAGCTAGACTGCACTTTTGATTATTATCTCAACTCCTACATGAAATTTTGGTATTATCCTCATGTACAGTTAAGATCTGAGATTGGAATGGTCCCAGCGGTTCGTCCAAGGTCACATAGCCAGCGAGAGCCAGAGACATAACTCTGCCCTAAAATCTGTGTTCTGGATTCATCATTAAAGCCACTTTTTCCAGAATCAATAGCATCCGGAAAAATGCAAGGGACCAGGTTTTTTTTTTCCCAGTGCTATGCAGCGATTGGTGGGCAGAATCAGGAAGGGCTTTACTGCTCTCCGAGATACTCCGTTGGGCTCAGGACCACACGTAATACACAACGCTCTGAAACCGAGCTGTGGGCTCGTTGCATCAGGCACTTGACACGTGACCTCAGCCCCTTCCCCAACCGTGGGAGGTAAACATGACTTGGCTGGGAGAGAGGCTTTGCTGTTGATCAGTTAGCAGGCTCCCAATGAAAAGAGACCAAACCATAACCAAAATAAACGCAGAGATGACATCCAAAGCATTTATCACAACCTGAAATTTGGATGCTCGCATTGGAATTTCTTTACAATGTGGTGAGGTTCGAGAGGAATTTGAGAATGCTCAGGGCCTGCTTTCATCAATGAGCCAGCATCGAGCTTCTCTGAGGACTCTGCATCAGATCTTTGGGGCATTAAAGACTGGAATGTGTAATTTTACGATTTTCCAAAATGGGCTCCAGCCCTTTTCATATTATTCTTCCTTTTTTTTTTTAACTTTGTAACAAATCTGGAAGAGGATCAGAAACTCGGGAATGGTTACTTTGACTTGTTTTTTTTTTTTTCTCTTGCCAAGGGTACCCTGCAGCTGTACTTTCTATTATTGAAAAGGGGAACGCCCTGGTTAAATGGAAAACCCAAAGGTTCTGATTCCAGCAACAATGGAAACATTCAGATTTATGGATCTGGGGGTGGGAGGAAGCATGGAGGGGAGGAATCGAGGGAGGAAGTGATGAGGACAAAAAAAGTTGAGTGTAGTGATGTCTTCAAGACGCCAACAGAATGCCCAGTTGAAAGGTGATGAACTGTATGGCCACTGGCTCTTCTGATGTCTTCAGACACCTGGCATGATGTAGAGAGAACACCTGGAAGAGAGACTGCATTTTCCACTTTTTTTTTTTTGGACAAACGTTTGGGCATCCTATGGGCCCCAGATGTGTCCCAGAAGAGTCTAGCTGGAAATAAATTTGCTCCCTGTCCGGTGGGTAAAACTTGAGCATAGTTATGTTTTGTTTGGGAGATTTTTGACTTCACCTGCGGGTGTCATTCAGAGAATGATAGAAATGGAGGTGTTGGGTGGAATCCACACCCAGGCTAATCTTACCTCGGCTGGGGAGCTGCTTTATAATCCAGTCTAAAGTTAAAGGGTTTACTGTTGGAGGTGGGGGCGGGGGATGACTAAATTGGAGCTTTATATCTGAGGACCACCTCCTAATCACAGAGGGTTAGCATTCTGCACTCACTGCTCAGGGGAGGACGGAGAGGGACTGAGGCTGTGCGCTAACAGTAGGACCATGCAACCTGTTGACCACTCCATGGCCAGCACCTGGCACAGGACCTGGCACTGGGTAGGGTCTCATAGATATCTGTTGGGTGACTGGGTGAGTGGCATTGCGTAAGAGAAATCTAGAGAGCTGGCAGCAAGGTGTGGTAGGTGGAGCCACTCAGATCTAGCTTTGACTTCAGCCTCTGCTCCCTCCTGGTTGTGAGACCTTGGGTAGGTCACTTTCCTGAGCCTCAATTTCTGCCTCTGTGAGATAGCCACTTTGGGGAATTATTATGAGATTAGAGTAAGGTCACTTAGGAGGTCCTCAATCAATAATAGCTCTTATTTCCTTATAAATAATTTCCCCCCATCATCAAGTCCCACATCCTGCCCCCACGCCATCGACCATCACCATAAGTGGCAGGAATGTCCCACTGTTTCATTTTTCTTCACACCCCCCTAAAGACAGACCTGTTTCTGCACATTTATTGATTAGAAAGGGATTGGAAGGTGAAGAAAGAAAATCTCCAGTTTGGGGGGTGGAATGCCAGCTAAGAAATAGATCTGTGTTGTGGCGTACGCCTCGGTAGGGATTGCCAAGTATTGCTTGCCCTGAAGGAACTATGGAACTATTGGAGGTGTGTGATTACTGATGCCGTGAGGCTGACAGGTGGTGTTACCTTTGCTCAAGAGCTGCCCTGAATGATGTCATGTCAGGAGGTTTACACGCTTGATTTATTGAATTCTTAGCTGCCCATTGGAGTAAGAATTACTAACTGACTCAGAAATGATGAAAATAAGTCTCTGAGCAGGTAGGTGCAAATGTCCCTCTGGTATTAAGTCAAAGAGCCAGATTAGAACCCAGACGTGTCTAGACTCCTTAATCTGGATTTTAGGGAGTCCTTGAGCCCCTCGAAGTTGTATGCACGGGCAAGTCTCCCAATTTTGTGTTTCAGTGTATTATTCTAGGAGAGAGCCCAGTACTTCTGTTAGTTCCCAAAGGGGTCAGTGACTCCGAAGAAGTTAAGGATAGAACTGTGTCCACTGTCCTTCAACAGATGCTTGAAGAAAGGGAGTGCCATGCTCGTCAGATAGACAGTGATGCATTCATTTGTACTGACTCAGATATTAACTAGGCACTTGCTTGCGTCAATAGGAAAGGATTTGAGGATTCACTTGCTCTTCTGTCTGTTCGTCCATCCATCCTTCCATCCATTGCACAAGTCTTTATTGCACGCCTTCTCTAGACACCGCTGTGTCTCCTTTGTTAAACGGGGATGATAATAGATCCCACCTCAGAGGGTCGTTATGAAGATTAAGTGGGTTATCTCAGAGAGAGTGCTTGGAACAGTGCCGGATAGCGTGAACCCTCTATGTGGTGTTGTGTTTGCTGTTTTTGTTGGTCCTATCATTATTTGTGTTACTAGGTAGGAACCAGGTTCTGGGAATGCAGTGATGGGTAATACAGACAATCCTTTGTGGAATTTATATGCCAGGGAGGAGGGAAGATAATAATAATAATAATCCTCATTTATTGAGTGTTTTCCTTGTATGGAGCTCTGGGCTAACATACATTCCCCCATTTCATTCTCGGTAATTCCCTTCATAGAAAAATGCCACTGTTACTCTTTCCATTTTGCAGATTAAGAAACTGAGCTCAGAAGGGTCAAACTGTTTGCTTAGAACTCCATAGCCCAAGGCCTTAACCAGGACAGTCCACCTCTTTGTATCAGAAGGCAGGTTGGCGCTCACTATCTCCTAGACCTGATCCTCCTTTAAGCCTTCGGCCAAGTGGCCATCGCTGCCTTTAGCTGTGGGGTGCCTGGTCTTGGCTTAAATTGGTTTCTTCCCTCCTGTCTCAGCAGATGAAGAGTGTTCCACTGCAGACCATCCCTACAAGAAGCCCTACATGGAGACGTCGCCCAGTGAAGAGGACCCATTCTATCGCTCCGGCTACCCCCAGCAGCAGGGCCTGAGCGCCTCCTACAGGACAGAGTCAGCCCAGCGGCAGGCCTGCATGTATGCCAGCTCCGCGCCACCCAGCGAGCCGGTGCCCAGCTTGGAGGACATCAGCTGCAACACGTGGCCCAGCATGCCTTCCTACAGCAGCTGCACGGTCACCACCGTGCAGCCCATGGACAGGCTACCCTACCAGCACTTCTCCGCTCACTTCACCTCGGGGCCTCTGGTCCCCCGGCTGGCTGGCATTGCCAACCATGGCTCCCCACAGCTCGGAGAGGGTATGTTCCAGCACCAGACCTCCGTGGCCCACCAGCCTGTGGTCAGGCAGTGCGGGCCTCAGACTGGCTTGCAGTCCCCTGGCGGCCTCCAGCCGTCTGAGTTCCTCTACTCTCACGGCGTACCGAGGACCCTGTCCCCACACCAGTACCACTCTGTGCATGGGGTCGGCATGGCGCCAGAGTGGAGTGAGAATAGCTAAAGCGAGGCCTGCGTCCTAACAGACATTTGCTAGCGAAGAGGAGGAGTGAGAGAGTGGGAGAGAGGGAGAGAGACAGTAGCAGAGAGAACCCCACGGACAAGATTCTTCATTTCACCCCGTGTTCACACCTGTACTCGAGACCCCCTCGACACTGATCTAATCAGTAGCTTGAAACCACAATTCAAAAAATGTGACTTTGTTGTTTCGTCTCAAAACTTGAACAACAAACAAACAAAATACGTCCCGTTCCCCCCCCACCCCCAGCACACTCATCAGCCGGCCGTGTTCACACCACCTCCAGATGGCCTCCCTGATTCCTTCTTTTGGTCTTCAGAAAGTCTGGCCTCATTGAGTGTTTTATCCTAATGAGGAGTTGGAGTCTTTTCCTGTCTTGGTGTTAATGTTGACATTGTTATATAATAAATAATAATATATTTTTTTTCTTTCAATTTTCTTAACGGGACCCAGTCCCTTACTTTGGGGGTGGTCTGAGGCAAGTATGTTTCCAAGTACGTACATGTGGGGTTCCCTTCGTATATACCACCCCTAAAACCTAAATTCGCCACCCTCTCTTTGACTAAGAAATTACCTACCTCTGCCATGTGATGTTTCTGCAAAGGTTCCCTACATCCCAGCTTTTCTCCGAACGCGCCTTACCTCCCCCGTCATCACGGAGCCCAGTTTTGCCTTCTAGTTGGAGTCAGGATAACATTGGACTCCATCTGGCGTCATATCTTACTCAGCCCTCCTGTCTTCCCAGCTCTGGGTGTTTCCAGCCATCTGTCGCTAAAACGTGGCCTATAGCTTCCCAGGCCGGAAAGCTTGCTTTGAAAAACTTAAAAAGCCCTGGTTTACATGCGGGCCGAACTGTGATAAGCAAGGAGCAAGCTCTGTGCTGACAAGAGTTGTGAAAAAGCCAAACTAAATATTCGTCCTGATAAAAAACAAAGCCAGCCCCCAGCCTCCAAATCTCCGTTGCCGATGACCCAAACTGGACACAAAACAAAACCCACAATTCCTAAAGAAGAGGCAAGACTTGCTGACCGATTAGTTCTCTCCAAAGAAATCACGCCAAACGCCGACACGAAACTGTGGTTATGGAAAGCAGAAAGCAGTATAAAAAAAAAAAAGTGTGTAAGTAAAATGTTATTGCAGGGTTCTTCAGATGTAATATTTTACTGGTACTATTTATTTATAAATAGGAGTTCTAATTAAGTAATAACATGAAATGAAATCCAGCATAGGAGCTGGCCAAGAGCTTTTAATTTTATTGATACTCAAAACCAAGTTTGCGTTCTTTTTTTTTTTTTTCCTTTTGAATGTGCTTTGCTTTCTGGATTAAAAAAAAAAATCTTTTCTTTTTTTAACTGACCCTAATAAAGAGAACAGGGTAATATGCGAGGCTGAGTATGTCCAAGTCCGTGAGAGTGTGTGAGTATGTTTCTATGTGAGTGTCTTCAAGCGATTATGTCTTTTTTATGTTGCTAAGGGGGGGGGAGGGTGAGAATTCAGTACTCGTTTCGTATATTTGTGTGCCAATTAATGCCTAATAAATACCATGTGCTTAAAAAAAGTACAAGGGACTTGAACACCCATTTTTTTTTCCCTGTTCTTTCTACTGATTGAATAGAAGGGGAAATTACGTGGAGCAAATGAGCCCGTGATGCTTGGCAGGTGAATTTTTCACCCCATCTGCTTTCCCCGGCTTGTTTTGAGGTATTTAGAATCCTTGTACTTGAGCGTGATGGAGCTGAATATATTTATCCACTGGCTTCCATCCCTGGAACAGAGTTATTTGCTTTCATTGAATGTGTGTCAGCATTGGGGGGGGGGGAGGCGAATCATCAGAATGATCAAAAAATCATATCATATCAGTCACGCTATGTGTAACACTCAATACTTGGTTTTCTGAAGGATCTCTTTTTTTTAATTAATTGCCAGAATCAAGTGTTTTTGGGGTCCCATGCAAGCAACTTTATGGACCGTCAATGGCTGTTTACTTAAAACCCACAAATTTAGGATTTGTGAGTTGGTCCTGTATAACACATATGGGGCACAACAGAGGAGCAAATGAGTCCTGCTCTTTTTTTTTTTTTAAATCTCAATTATAAAGAACCATCAATATGTCACACCCCTTGAAACAGAAATAACTTGCGTGTTGATTACAAATTGTTCATTTAATCATATCCCCCTGAGACCTTTCCTAATCCAAGAATTCCCTGAGAAGCATGAATTAATTATAAAGAAATGACAATTTGGCTTTTTTCAAGTACCATAGAGAAACCAGGGTAATAGCCTTTCTGTTCCCACAGAGAATGAATTAGTAACGTTTCCCTGAAGAAGTTCTGACTGTACTCTAAATAGATATTTATTCTGATGGGTTCAAAAAACGAAATGGGTTACTTTTGAAAAAATTACCTTCCAAACGAATTTACCAGCTATACAAGGTAGTCTTGTTCTTTGCATAAGAACGTGACGACAACACCAAGCGTATGCTCCCACCTCCCAGCACTCAAACCCATTGCCACCCTTGGAAAATCATGAAAAACAGGTTTGCAGCAAGTTTCATACATCAGAGAAGGGATACTCTCATTCCATAACAGAGGCAAGTTAACCTCTTTGGGTTCCAAACAATAGTGATAAAGGCAGACGTATCGATGGAGGAGTGAGATGTCGGTTCATGAACATGTCATGATCACCTAGTCGGCATCCATTCATTCATTCAACAAGCATGGGTGAAGGTCCCACCTTACGTGGTAGACACCCTTACTCACTGAGGACCGACTGCTTGTGCTGAGCTCTTTTCCAGTGATGCCCGCAGCTGTAGAGGACAGACTGGATTTGTGGGCTGGTAGGCTTTTTTTTTTTTGTACTTGGGAGAAGAGTGTTAGAATATCTTCCTGGCTTCCTGGTCCAACACGGAGCACTTGAGGGTAGGACTCAAAGGCATGGGGCAGAAGGATCACCAGAACTTTCAGAGATTCAGATCATCAGTATGCTTGAGCTCAGAGAGGTTGGGAACACTCCCAACGTCACACAGCTGCTGTGTGACAGAAGTCAGCATGCATCCTAAGCTCATCGAAGGAGCCTAAGCTTCAAAGGACTCATGGGAGGTTTAAGTGAGGTAGTATCTGTGGCAATGTCCAGTCAAGTAACGAACACAGTAGATGTATAGTTTATAGAGCAGATGTATATTTTTAAAATAATGATACCTATTGCTAATGAGAAAATAGGAAATCTCATAAACTGCCCATTGGAATGAATATAGATAAACCTTTTGGGAGGGGAGTTTGGAAAAAAATATATATTAAAAGCCTTAAACTAGTGCCAGTCATGTAATCTGATAATTCCACTTTGGGGACTTGGTCCTAAGAAAATAATCAGGGATGTCCATATGAGTATTTCTTTTCTGGGAAGTTTATCATGAATTTCTTAAATCATACAAAACTGCAGACAGCCTTATTCTCCAGTAATACGGGGTTGGTTAACTGAATCAGTGTGTGCTTATACAATGGCATACCACATGGCCATTAGAAAACACATTTGAGAAGATGATTTGAAGATGATATTTAAGGTACACTGCGGGTAAAAAAGCCGGTTACAAGTAGCCTGGGCAACAGCTTCTCAGGTTTGTTAAACGCACCTGCATTTTTCACGGGTGAAAAAAAACAAACCCCAGTTAGGATGACCAACACAATAATAACAGTGGAAGGACTGTAAGTGTTTACACTTTTTCAGTGTGTGTTACTGGGTATTTCTCATTTATTTTGTTGTTATGAAAATGAATGGCCTTTGTGATTAGCCCTAGAGTTAGGAAAATAAATTCTAGTTCATTTTTCTGACCATCGATCAAATCGAGTTTGTGAGGAAGGTGAGGCACCCCGTTCTACTTTGAGGATGAAGGGATGGCAGTCCGTTAAGGCGTGACGGTGGTCTGCTCAGTGAGAGAGCTGGGTAGTGGTACCAGTTGGCTGACAGCTGAGCACGGGATGCTCTACCTCAGAAGCCAGGAGACGCCTGGATGCTTCTCTCTGTCTCGCCTTTCTGAGACTGCAGCTTGCTTCTTACTTACTCCTCTTGGGGGGCTAGGCTATTGTCAGGGGGTGATCTATCATTCTCTTGTTAACACACACACACACACACACACACACACACACGTTGAATCAGGCAGTTGTAAGAATCTCACCTCTGTTCTCTACCTGACCTGGCTTAGAAAATTCACTTTGCCACTTGCTGCTTCTGTGACCTTGGGCAAATCACTTACCTGCTTTAACCCTCCATTAAATCATCTATAAAACGAGGATACTCACCCCAGAGGGTTATTCTAGTGAGGTGTCAATGAGACAATGAATATAAAGTGCTGAGCACAAGTGCCTGGTCTAGAGGACACGCGCATTAACTGTTAGCTAATAAAAAGATGAATTAGTGTTGGTTATTATCCCTATTATTGTTATCCCTCCCTTACTTCTCCTCATGGTCTTGTTGGGAAATGCGCCCCATGATCTATTTTTTTTATAATAGACTTAAGCTTATTGGGGATTAGAAAAACATCGCCACCACCCTCATCATCATCACCTTCAACAAGCTTTCCACGCAGGCACCATCTCAAGGGTGATTTAGATAGCTGGCTTTGTAAGAGACTTATCAACCGGGGATCCTCTATAGCAACAAAGAGGGGACAGAAACCCCTACACCCCAAAAGGCTGACAATCTAGCACCCTTTCTGACCTCAGGATGTAGTCTTATACCTCTTTTAAAAAGCAGCCACGTATGTTAAACCTACTGCATATATTAATTTAATACCCTTGGTCCCTGTTCCTGGAACTGTGGGTGTTGGGGGTGGGGGAAACCTGGAGTACAGTTTTCATATTTGACTGACGTACCCCCTCCTATTGATATTAGTAGCGGAACTATGAATAATGGATTTCACTCATTGACCATATGCTATGTGCTGGTCCCTACACCAAGCAGCATAGTTTTGGACCCCATTACTGAGAGGTCGGGACCAATCTGATCCCCATCCTACAGATGAGGAAGCACCTAGGCAGAGAGTTTAGGTGACATGTGCAAGGTCACTCTACTTGTGCGTGGCTCGGCTGCCATTGCATGCAGCCAGAGTCCTGTAGGTGTTGGCCAAGTCTGTGTCACCTCTGCCCTTCCCCATGGCCCCAGGAGAGGAGAGCAGGGAGCAGAGGGAGACAGGCAGCTGGAGTGTGCCAGGGCAGTTTCTGCGCCTTCAGGTGGCGAGTCCTCGGAGCATTCAACCTCCAGAAAAGAGAGGGAGGTTTTGTGACTTGGTGACACTGAAGCCTGATGGCCTCAAAAGGGCAAATCCTTTTGGCTCCCTGGTCGTGAAGGCCCAGCTAGCCCTCTAGTGTGTGAGCATGTTCTTCAGCTCCCAAGCCTCAGTCACCACCTCTGTAAAGTGGGGGTGATCAGATCTGCCTCGCAAGCCTAGACTAGGGATTAAAGGAGAGAGTTTGTGGAACATGCTCCGCAAGGCGCCTGGCCCCTCTGCACCTTTAATAAGCAGAGGCTGAAGAACAGGTCTGAGATCAACCATGACCTCCTTTAAGGGGCCTTGCTGTCCTCATGACCAGTAGGGAGAACCCCTTCTTTCCTTAATACTTATCACAGCTCCCCTTTCTTCATTCACTGCAGGCCTTTCCTGGGACCAAGAGGCAGGAACTTTCCAGTTTTGTCTGCTTGTATTTTTATCATGAAGGCGTTCATTCATTATGTCTGGAATGAATTCATAACATGACTCGACAGGTGTGCTCATCGGAGATCAGGACTCTACGAGCAAGTCAAGGACTTGGTAGCAGGTGACTCTTGTGCCCGGTTTCCCATCCCCAGCTTTCAGATGTAGTGAACGGGGACAGCTCAGGGCATATGCTGACAGCGTGCCACCTCAAGAATCCACCTGTGACCTGTAGGGTGTAGGGTGTACAATAAAGGCTGCAAAACAATCAACCACAAAACCTCAGAGGCATACATCAGCAAACATTTATTTTTGCTCATGGGCAAAATGAGCAATCAAGTGGCTCTGTTGAATCAACTGAGTGACTGTTGATTATGGCCAAGTTCAGCTGGTCTTGGCAGGGCTCACACGCTGTGATCAGTTGATGGGTCAGCTGTGGGCTGGTTGGTCTAGGACGCCCTTGGATGGGGCTACTTGTCGTGCTCCACATTACTTTCCATGCTCTCTAGGCCTATTTATCACATTTACATTCAAAGCCAGGACGTGCATGGTGTGTGACTCTATGTCACATGCAGGCCTTCTCTTAGGTCGCTCCACCAATCAGAGAAGCAGAACCAGTAAGAGATATAGATCAAGAGATTTATTGCGAGGAATCGGCTTACGTGATGGTGGGGGCTGAAGGGTCAGTCTGAAATCTATAGGGGTGGCCACTAGGAAAGGCAGCATGTTAGTCTGCTCAGGCTGCCATGACAAAATATTGTAGACTGGGTGGCTTACAGTGTATTTATTGATTACGTTTACTTCCTCACACTTCTGGAAGCTGGAAGTACAAGATTAAGTGGCCATCAGGGCTGGTTTCTAGTGAGGTCTCTCTTTTTGGCTTGTAGGCTGCTGCCTTCTTGCCGTGTCCTCACATGGTCTTTCCTTTGTGCATGTGGAAGATGGAAGGAAGGAGGGAAGGAGGAAAGAAAGAGAGAGAGAGAGAGCATGAGAGAACTCTCATGTGTGTTCCTCCTCTTCTATAGACGTTGGCATCTATAAGGACACCAGTCCTATCAGATTAGGGCCCCACCCTTATGACCTCATTTATCCTTAATTACCTCCTTAAAGGCTCTCTTCTAATATAGTGGCACTTGGGGAGTTAAGGCTTCAACATTGGAATTTGAGAGGCAGAGGCACAATTCAGCCCCTAACAGGCAGGGTGGACTGTCAGGCATGGCTGAAATGGCTGTCTGTAGACAGGATTTCTTTTTTGTCTGTAGGGAATTCTGCTTTTAAGGCCTTTTATCTGATTAAATCAGGCCCACTCAGGTTGTCTTAGAATAATACCTCTCACTTAAAGATCATGGGCTTTGATCACAGCTGTCCTAGCTGCAAGGGAGGCTGGGTAAGTGAGGTACCTGGCAAAGGTGATCTGGGTAATCTTGACTCGCTTAGACCAATCAAGAGTCATCTGCAGGGTTGGGGTGGGGACTGCCATCCTTAATGTATGGCCTGTGCCTGCTCTTTCAATGCCATCCAGGTTCTGTTAACAGAGGGAGCATGGGGAAAAGGGAGGACAATGCTTGTTGAGTAGACAATCATGGTACCAGCTACTAATTCCTTGCACACCTTGTGTCTCCTGACCTCACATAAACTCTCACATCTTAGCTCCTTCACTTTGCAGGTAAACTCTCAGCTCCACTGTCATCTGATTTGGAGCCTCCATCTGATAAAGTTTATCAGACACTCAGTGGATATAGCACGACAAAAGTCAGCTCATTTTTCTTTGTCCTTTGTGTGATAGCCCCAGGCTACTAAGTCTGCCTAAAAATCCTGCCCATTTTTCCCTCTGCGGTCTGAGGCTCCTGGAAATGTCAGATATTAATATTCCAAAGACTTTCGAGAAGAGGACACGGAGGCCTGACTATCTCCAAAGTGGAGGCAGTGACTTACTCAAGGCCATGGGGCCATTTAGTGACCAAGATGGGCAGACATCTGAACAGAATGGAATTTTTCCCGAATTTTTGTGTGTTATGGGTATCTGGTATTTTGTAGCCTCTCTGAATCTGTTCCTCCTTCTTTTGGAGATGACAGCCCCATTTTGGGAGGAGGGTTATCTCTCCCTCGTTGTGTGTAGTCTTGGTGGGCAGATGCTGTCTGCCCAGCCCTATCTCCTGCGCCCATCCTCCAGTCACCTGCAGCGTCAGTGGATGGTTCCCACACACACCAGAGACTTCCTGCTTCTAGCATCTGTGTCTCTCTGCTTGGAGTCCTTCTCTGGCCTCAGGTGTGTGCTTGGCTAGGGAATTAAGGAAGGAGGGACAAATGTTGGTTTGTATGTAACCCAGCTTCCTGTCCCCTTGCGGGGACAATTTTGAGTAGATTTTACAGTCTCTCATAGGGGTTTCAGCAAGACTGAGTCCCAGCTGCTCACAGAGATGACCTGTCATTACCATACCTTTCACTGGCTTCCCACTTACTTGCTCACCCAAATAAAACACTGCTCCCAAATCCTTGTTTTAGGGTCTGCTTTGAGGAAACCCTAAACTAAGAGAGCAAAGCTGTTAAGCCAAGAGTTTTCCCCCTTAGACAAGAGGGTGGTAATGCTTGACCCGGGAAAGGTTTATTCATTCTCTCTCTCTCTCTCTCTCTCTCTCTCTCTCTCTCTCTCTCTCTCTCTCTCTCTCTCTCTCCGCCCCCCATCCCTATCCCTATCATCTCTATCTCTATCATCTCTGTCTCTCTCTATCTCTTCTACCTCTCTCCCAGAGAGAGAACCTTGAGTGGAGAAATCAACAGACTAAAGCTGATAGTGCTCATCAGTCTAGTCTCTAAATAAGCCCTTTTTTAGTTCTTTCCGCCTAGATCCCCGAGATTGTCCCTTTATTATAATTGTGACTCTGCAGTCTTCCCTTCACCTCTGTGAGTTCCCTTTCAAAGCTGCCGCCCGGAGTTGTATAGGTTGAGTGTAGTGCAACCCTCAGGGAACGTCATACACAATGATAGTCTCTCTGAAGGGTGCCTCTGGGAGTAGTGCAGTGCACATCCTGCCCAACTGTTCAGGGCAGCCCTGCACCATTGAACCCTTTAATTCTTTTCTTTAAAATAGCTGATAAAAACCTTAATATGGAAATAACTGAGATCTTCTGTCCTAGTCCTCTGCCTTCAGATAAGTGAATGTCTAACCACGAACACGAGGTAGTTGGAGTAACGTTGAATCCTGTTGGAAAGCCATTCAGGTATTCTTCGGGGTAACGTCTGTCCCTAAAACAGGGGAGAAAAACCCCAGCTATCACAAGGGGAACTTGAGGCAGAAGATTTGACTTTGCTTTCTCAATACTGAGGGTATACAGGGTTGAGCCTTGTTTTACAGTAACTTTTATACACTTGAAATAGCTTAGCCAGAAGTCCAGCCATTGCCAGGGGCCTTTCCCAACTGTGTTACCTGCCTCCTTTTCCTGGAGAAAAATACAGTAGAGAGACAGAGAGAGAGAGAGAGAGAGAGAGAGAGAGAGAGAGAGAGAGAGAGAGAGACCCAAGAAAAGCTTTTACATTGCTCTAATTTCTGAAACATAAAAGCCATTCTTTTAGGGTAAATCCATTTTTTCCCTGTGGCATTAAGGATAGAGAAATTCCTAGGAAAATAATTTGTCAAGTCCCGACTGATCAAAGATACATATGAAAGGACCCCACTTTTTTTTCTTCCCAGGGAAAAAACCAGCCCCCATCTAAGCTCAGAATGAATCGGCAATTCATTTACCGACTGTCAGATAGAGTAGCACAATCCCCACCACATCTTTAACTGGGACTGGACCAGAAGGAAGCAATTCTGTGCCCACCGAGTGTACAAGCTGGGGGTATGTTAGTGATTATAGGGATCTTGGCCTGGGGGAGGCCGAGAGATATGACTCAGATTCGCAAATGCACCATAAATCTCCCTTTTATTCAAAATGTGTGTTTTATAGTCGTTTCCTGGCCAATTGCTGCCTTGAATAAATATATAACATATCTGGACTTAGCTTTTAGGCCCAGGGCTAGGGTTTGTCTGGAGGGCCAAATATTCTTGCTATTTCCAAGAGCTAGCAAAGAGCAAATAATGCAAACTCTCCTTTCTCCCTGATTCACCAGCCACATCCTACATCAAAAATAAAAACAGAGGTGGGTGCTAATCGGGCCAAGAGCAATAACACAACACCTGGTCAGCTGAGCTAATGTCGTATATTCTTCAAACGGGCTGCCATTCCCCTCTGTCACCCTGACACCCCTCAACCAGGCATGCACCAATGAAGTCGCAACTTCTGAAGGTCATTGACTGCATTTGGTTAGATCCACTAACTCAGATGTTTGGCTGAGAACCTTGGTTTGGAAGATCAAGGCTTTCCAAAAAAAAACGTTTTTAGGAGATTTCCATTTGTTCTTGAAGCACTAGCCCCCCAAACCATTTCCATCTCATTGCGTTGAGGCTGCCACCTCCAGAGGTGGGGATAAAAAGAAGACCAATGACTTTTTACACCCTTTTCCTCCCCTTTACCATCAACCTCAATTGAGTGTGAAGTTCAAGACCCAGAGGGCTTTTATAGCTCTGTTCATGGACAGCTGATGACATGCTAAGCATTTTACATAGGACCACAAATGCTTAGGCCCCAAACTTGCGTGTGAGCTTTTCAGAAGTCGGTGCAAAAATGGAGACCTACTCAGTTACAAGATTCCCAATACAGCGCTGTGAGGTGCTCAGGAAACCATTTTTATCCCTATTTTACAGCTGAGCAAGTGGAGACTCAGAGGGGTAGCCACTCGCCCAAGGTTTCATTCCTGCAACACTTTCACTTCCTCCATTCGCGATGCTGGGCTCTTGCAGTGTGCCCAACTACAAAGCCAAAATGCCACCATCCCCGCCCTTACATAGACCCCAGTCCCAGGTGACATTAAATGTCTTGGGTCTGGATTCCTGAGAGCACAGGGCCTGGCAGGAGGTGGGTGCTCAGAGACTTTCTGTCAAATTCCCGAATTCCTGACAGGCTGACTGATCTAAGCTGGAGAGAATGTTGATTTTGATATATACAGAGGTTGCTGTCGTGGTCAGAGGAGATACCTGGGGACAGGAGAGAGTCCCACCTAGTACCGTCTTCAGGTTACAATGTCAAGTCTGGGTCTGGGTGTGGAGTGAGGATGGCGAGAATGGAGACATGGCGGGTGACTCTCCCTGAGGCAGAGCTGAATCAGGCTGCTTGGAATAGGACCCCACCTCTGCCACCTCTCTGCTAGGCCAAACCTGGGACACTTCTCCCACTTCCTATACTCTGGTTTCTCCGCTTATAAAATATTGATAAGAGGATTGCTTGTGAATTAAACTAGGGAAGGCATAAGGAGGGGTCTGTTTGCACAGCACCCAGCGTGCAACAGACACTGATTATAGATGTTGTCCGTCACCTGCCTATTTCCATAAAGAGTCTTTGGCTGCAAAAACACATGCAACCCACAGATGACAATGAATAAAGCAATAAAGCGAAGCATGATTCGCACAGATCAGTGAATTCCATTTGGTTTTGGATGGCAGATGGTTTTCTCCAAAGTGGCCACAGCAATATTTTTGTCCTGTTGTTGCCTTCTAGAGCCATGATGCTTCTCCCATCAGGAGGTGGAGTGTGAGTTTGCCCTTTGATTATGGGCTGGAGCTGGTGGCTTACTTCCGGCAAATAGAATGTGTGTGGGGGTGATGGTGCTCCCCAGTACTAAGGGCTGAGCTAAAAACAGGCCAGGCCCAGGGTGGGGGACAGGTGGTGACCTGCTCAGTAGGAAAACCTCCCAAGGCTAGGTCATAAGAGGTGACACCACTTCCACCTAGCTTGCCCCTGAATTTTGACTTGTGCTCTTGAAACGCAACCGCCATGCCATGAGGGAGCCCAAACAAGCCCACAAGGAGAGCCCACAAGGACAGGAGCTGAAGCCCCCAGCCTAAAGCCAGCATTCACCACTAGATATGGGCGTGAAGAGTCGTCAGGTCATTCTGTCCCCAGCTCTTGACATCATGGTCCAGAGACGGATTGGCCCTGCTATATACTCTCTGCGAATCACTGACCCACAGAATCCAGAAGCATAAGAAAGAGTTGGTTTACATCACTGAGTTTTAGGATGTTTTGATTCTTGGCCTTCAGAGCTGGAACATTGTGTGTAGTTCGTAGAAGTATATTTGGCTCTGAGCTTCCTTGCTGCCAAAACAAGGAGAGAATTATAGTTAGTTACAAGGGCCCAAAGAGTTTGCAAAAGACAAACAAATCAGGGTATTTGCTAAAAGCCAGAAGGGAATTTTCCCTTGGGTTCTTGTAAAGACGATGTCGTGCTATGTGATTTTTTTTTGGGGTGATGTCCTTGAGAAGACCATCGGGTTAAACCCAGCAACAAATATGATAGGACTGTTTCTACTGGGTTCCCTGGATATGCTACCAAACCTCAAATCACAATTGGGCAAAATCAAGTGGTCCAGAAGCTAAAATGATGAACTCTGGTTATCAAGGTCTCTATAGGTCTGGTTTAATCTAGGGGGGAGTATTTTATAGACATCGGTAAGAGACTGAATCCAGGCTCTTATCACAAGGCAACCAGAGCAGATCCTGGCACAGAGGCCATGCTCTAAAAGTATTTGTTGGATGAATAAAGACTAAATGGCTGTACATCCATTCAGACAATCCTTCGTCGACATGATTTCTCATAACAGAGGAAGGTAAGAAGTCAGCTTTCAAATGGAGAGAAACGCAGGTTCGAATCCCATCAATTCCTCTGGTGAGCTGTGTGACCCTAGGGGAGTGACTTAACGTCTCTGGGTCTGGTTTCCTGATCCCTGAGACAGGAGGTATCCCAGCACCCATCCCATCGTATCGCGAGAGCCACACACGTTCTTAAAGCACCATGGCGGCAGAGCTGAGGTCGGTTTGAGCAGCTACAGAAGGCCTTTCCCTTTTGCCCACTCTCTCTTTCCTGAGTTTCACACTCTCCCATGGCCACTTGAGAACAAGTTTCAGTTTCAAGTGGTTCCCCTGGGAACAGGGCCCCAGGTAGGGAGCCAGGGCGGGACCATCTCGCCAGCACTCAGGGTTGAGCTAAAAACAGGCCAGGCTTCCGGGGTCTGGGGATGGGGGATGGAGGTGACCTCCTTAATCTGCAAACCCCATCCCTGCTCTCTGGGGAAGTGGGCCAGCCAGGGTGCCCTGTCCAAAACGTCTCACTTCCTCCCCTCCCCCAGCATCCCCATGTCAGGCCTTCTCCTCTTGAGGAGGGAATTGTTAGTACTTTAGACAACAGGATGATAGTGTCAAAGAGATGGATGGGACAGGCAGCTTATCTTGCTTAAAGAGACACGACTGGCTGGGCCTGTTGCTTCTGCCCCCTCCTTTTCCTTCCCAGCCTGTGAATTTAATTTTCTTCCACACACGCACGCACACACACACACACACACACACACACACACACACACTCATGCTCACACACGCACGTGCACACGCACACGCACACACGATGCATGCATACAGACCCCAGGACGCCTGTTTCTCGGGAAAGCTTACTTTGTTGTCCTCCGTCTTGTCCACTATTCTTCTCACTTATAAAACTCAGAGAGCAACCCGGACATGAGATTGTGGCCTTAAAGAGGCTGAGAGTAGATTCTGGAAATGTGAGGTGGGAGCAGGATGGGGACAGTATTCTCTCCTCCCCTCAGCACGATCACCTTAAAAAAAAAAAGAAAGAAAGAAAGAAACCAAGGGCAGAAATAAGAAAAGAAAAGAAAGAAGTCAGTGTCTCCTTATCCTTATTTGATAGTCCCTTGTACTCCAGACCTCTGGGCTCACAGTCTAGACTCTAGCGTTGTGCTCTAAAGCATGATAGTATTTCTGGGCTTAGGGGCTGCCAGTGTGAAAGTGGGGGTGCTCAGGGTTTTGGCCTGCATTCTCAATCCAGGCTCACAGGGGAGAGAATGTCTGCCCTGCAGAGGAGCCTTAGAAAATGAGAGATGGTGAATGACTGCAGGCACTTTGGAGCACTGTCGATTGCAAGAAAATGCCCCGTAGAATCCGGCCACTTTCCTTAGGGGTTCCTCTTCCAAAGCAGGGGCCATTTTCTTCTCCAGGGGAGAGTTAGCAATGTCCGAAGACATTGTTGATTGTCATGGTGTGTGTGTGTGTGTGTGTGTGTGTGTGTGTGTGTTACTCTTTGCATCTAGTGGGAGGCTGCTCAATATCCTACAGAGCACAGGAGAGCCCCCACTACAAAGAATTGTCCAGCCCCAAATGCTAATAGTGCCAAGGTGGAGAGACGCCCCCCCCCCACTAGAGAAATATCAGCACAGATGTACAAGGAAGAGCATTCAAAGTGAAGTCCAGCAGACTTTTTTTTTTTTTTAATAGCAAAGACTTGGAACTAGCTTAAATGTGCAGGAATAGGGGACTGATTACATAAATAAGTCTCGACCCTGGCTGCAAGTTAAAACCACTGGGAATGATAACATTCTGATCCTTAGGCCCTGACCTCAGAATTCTCACTCAATTTATCTGGGGAGGGGCCCAGACATCCATATTTTATAACGGACCACCTACCCCCAATACACCTCGATCGTTTCATACACAGCTCGAGGTGAATAACTGGGTTCTGTCTCCCTTCAGGAATACTATGCAGCAGCGAAAAGGGAGGTTGATTTGTATGCACTTGGAAGGCAAGATTCCCACACATTGTTGAATGAAAGAGACCAGATGCAGGAGCATATGTTCAAGGCAGGGCCATTCAGGAGAAAACAAAACAAATCAATCCACCCCATCGGAAAAGTCTGTATGCGTGTGACGAATAATATACCCACATGCAAAACAAGACGACCTATGGTGTGAAGTTCAGAGCAGGCCAAGCATAAATCGGGTTCTGGAAAGATATGTACACCCGAAATGCTGCCAATGGTTACTTCCTGGGGGACGTTTGAGGGGAACACGATGGAAGTGGGGTCCCTGTGGCCTTATCTGTCAGGCTAATTTTTTTAAGCAAGGAGAATGTATTCATGATTGTATAAGTAAAACTTAATTACAGTGGGGAAACAGAGGAGGAGAAAATTGGGAATATAGTCACTTACGTCTGTCAAAATCCAGTGAGATTGGATATTGTAGGGGCACCGGGCCTCTCTCAGCAGAGGCCTGGGTTTATTTATGTATTTAATATCTGGAGGCAGCAACTTCTCGCTCGCTGTCCCCGCACACCCGCAGCTTTTCAGCTGCCCCAAGCCTCCATGTCTGCCGGAGCAATGGACAGTTGATTGGACAGCTACTCGTTTTATTCATAAGCGCCATGTCCAGGGAGCTTAAACTGCCATATTTCTCTCTCTCTTTCTTCCAGGAAGGCTCCTGTCGGTGATCAAAGCTGTTCTGTGTCTCTGGACAGGGTAGGGGAGGAGAGAAGGGGCCGGGGAGGCTGTCCCACCACAAGGCACTGAGGACCCCCACCTGGATTCGAGAAGGGAAAAGGGAAAGGCTTGAGGCAGGCAGCAAGGCTGTGAGTCCACGTGGCTCGGGCAGGCGGAAGGGGCAGGGGGCCTCTTTAGGGGAGTCATTCCCACCTTCACCCCATTTATTTTAGATCAACTAAGAGCCAGGTTCTGTGCCAAGTGATGAAGGTAAGACATATAATTATCTCTGCCCCCAGCGAGACAAATATTTACTTCTCTATGCAACAAGTATTTGTTGTGCACCTAATATGTGCCAGCATTTGCTAGGGACTGGGAATGTGGAGGTAACAATAATAATGGTATGTATTATTATTAGTAGTATATTAAATACTTACATAAGACAAACTAGGTAAGGCACTGTGCTAAGCTTTTAATATATATATTAACTCACTTAGTTTTTAAAACAACCTTATGAAGTAGATTTTATTCTTAACACAGGAAGAAATTGAAGCACAGAGAGGTTAAGAAACTTGCTCGAGGCCACACAGCTGGTATGTGGAATAGCAGGGATAGCTTAGCTCTAAGGCCTCTGCTCTTACTCACCTGTTACGCTTTTGGTAAGAAACGTGGACACCATCCTGGCCCTCTTGTAGGTAAAAGACAAATGTGTGTGTTTTGGGAAGTGGGGGAAGTTAGACTCAGATTAACCACCTGTAAATTAGGTTGATTTATGTTAGTGTGGGGACTCAGTGAAGGCTGCTCAGAGGAAGTGTTCTTTAAATTGCAATTTGAGAGTTAAGTGGAAATTAACAAAAGCAGGGGGACAACAGGTCTCTAGGCAGAGGAAACAGCATGTTCAAGGGTCCTGAGGTGGGTCCTGAGCTTAACCAATTCTTGGAACAGGCAGAAAAGTCGGTGAGGCTGGAGCACGGGAGACCTGGGGGCAGGTGGAGGAGGCCAAAGGGATTGACAGGGGCCAGGCCACAGGGGGCCTTGGAGACTGGGGTAAGGAGTTTGGTCTTTACTCTTCAGGCCATGGAAAACCCCATGCAGGGTTTTCAGCAAGGGAGCATGTGACAAGCTCACTCTAGCTGCAGGGAGGAAGGGCTATGGAGGATTTTAGTGCAGTAAGTGCAAAGGTGGGGACAAAAGGAGGGGACTCTTAACCCAGCCAGGGAGCGTGAGAGGTCAGGATCTCCTCTCCCTTCCAATCGGCACCCCTGATTCTTCCCCTGCCACATCCCCCCACCACAGCCCAAATGATCCACACCCACTCAGCACTCAGGTCTTCTGTTTTTGCCCCATTTTCTGGGATTGGTACCCATATGAGGCCTCCAATTGTTTCAAGCATGGTTGCCTTGTCTCTGAGTAGATTGGGGTACAGATGACTGGATACCCGCATGTGAGGCCTCTCAGGCAGACATGGTCAGTCTGTTTCCTTGTTTGTTTACCCCGACCAAGGCAGCAAGAAGCCCAGGGCAACGCCATGCCTTTTTTTAGGTCAAGTACAGGAAAACCTTGGATTGCGAGTAACTTGGTTTGCGAGTGTTCTGCAAAACAAGCAAAGATTTCTAATACATTTTAACATGGTAAATGAGCGATGTCTTGCAATACGAGTAGTTGGTTTCCGGAACGAATTATGCTCGCACACCAAGGTATGACTGTATTTGCTTTCCCAGCTTCTCTTGTAGCAAGAAGGGGTCATGTGGTTTAGCTCTGGCCAAAGAATCATGGAGGGAATCTGTTGGGGCGTTTCTAGGGAAACTTTTCCTTTAAAAAAAAAAAAGAAAGAAAGAAAACACCTTTCTGTTGGCCTTGCCTCCCTGATTTGGGTACTGGAGTAAAGTGTGATATTTGGTGCTCTGGCAACTATCATGTGACCATGAGACAACAAGGATGAACCTGGAAGCCAACATGTTAGATATGGTGAAGAGAAAGATTGGAAAAAGTCTGAATC
This sequence comes from Hipposideros armiger, assembly GCF_001890085.2. Lineage (NCBI taxonomy): Eukaryota > Metazoa > Chordata > Mammalia > Chiroptera > Hipposideridae > Hipposideros > Hipposideros armiger. The sequence continues at coordinate 2,670,337 of NW_017731412.1, read as the reverse complement.
TTTGATGAAATTGTTGAGGAGCTCTGGAAATTTTTACTTTCAGAGTTCTTGTTAAGTGACGCTGTAATATACAGTCTATTTTAATATTGCTATGGTTTATTTATCTGTTACTTGCAGCTGAACATGTCCTGAATGACAGGGCATGACAGGGAGAATGGGAGGCTTACGGACCACCTCATTCCATCCCCGTCTTAGAGGAGAAAACTAAGGCTCAGAGAGGGGTAGGGACTGGGGCAAGGTCACACAGCAAATCAATGGTAGAGCTGAAGGCAGGAACTTCTGCCTTCCTGGTCTAAGTGGGAACCAAGGTGAACCCAGCCTGGCACTCTTGCTTGTGGTTCTATGGGAAAGTCTCAGTGGGTGACAGGAACATTCAGGAAATGTACATTCTCACTCCATTTTCCATTTATAGTGACATCAAATACATTAGGGAAGAAGTCAGAGAGATCTGAGATTTCTTGTTGCCATGGACATTCGAGGAAATAAAAGGTCCTTAAAACAAACATGCATTATTAGCTTAGGACTGTGGGCCAGGGTTTAAGAAACATCACACTTTGGTGTCAAGACATGAGGCAGCAAGGAAGGAAACACTGTCACCATTCATCCATCGATCCACCCAGCCTCCCATCTGTGCATCCATCCATCCATCCAATCATTCACTCAGAAAGTATTTATTTACCAAGTGTCACTTTGTGCCAGGCCCTGTGCTAGACCCTAGAGGTCAATGGCAAGTGGGGCACTATAGTAACTGCTATGGTCACCATTGATTGCATGCTGCTTGTACACTCAGCTCTTCTGCGTTAGTTCACATCCTTTGAGAACTGGACAAGATAGAACCTTCAGGAGTTTTCCTGAGGTCAACCACCCAGGAGGGCAAGAAGGGAGGAAGTCAGAGGAGGCTGGGAGAGCCATTAGATTTGATGCAAGTCTGTCCCTGTGAAAGAGACGGGGAAGGAAGGAAGGAAGGAAAGAAGAAAGGAAGGAAGGAAAGAAGGAAGCAAGTCTGGGTAGGAAGAGTCTCAGACTGCAGTTGTAAGGACGGCTCAGCAAGGCCAATGGGAAGTCCTTGAGCCAAGGTCATCCATCCAAGAATCCCATGTCTCCCAGGAACACACCTGCCTTAGTGTCCCTGCTGTGCTCAGTCCTTGGCTGGAAGCAGCCCAAGGTAAGTGTGTCCTTGGTGCAAAGCTGGGGATGGGTGTCAGAGTGTAGCAGCTGGAGCCCTTGATCAATGCTCCCTCTATAGGTGGGGGTCCGTGAGGCACATTTTCATAACTGCCACAGCTTCAATTTCATTCAATTCTCCAAACTACCCTATGAGCTGGCAATGTAAATTGATTTGGTTGAATGCATAAAGCTGTCCTAAAGGAAACATGTTATGTCCCATTGTAGTTTCAAGGCAGGGCAGCACTAGGGCTGGTTCATTCTATAGCAATCCAGTCAAGTATCCAGCATCCTTCTATCTTCTTGCTCTACCGTCCCGAGCCTCCTGATTAGCTCTTTGCATAGGTGTCAGCTGCCTTCAGCAGTTCCAATTCCTACAACAAGATCTAACCCTGTCCAGGGCAGAGGAGAGGCTGTCCCCCTTTGTCTATTTCCTAGAAGCTCCTAACACACACCTTCTCAAATCTCATTGGTCAGAATTGGCTCAGGGGTGGTCTCTTCCTAAAAGAATCACCAGCACGAAGAACGGGATTTTCATAATAGGCTTAGTCTAAGTACGATTCTACCGAGGGACTGGGGCCAGCCTATCCAGAAACATAGGGTCACTTTGAGGATGATTCTGCCAACAAACTCAGGGGTTTGTCAACCAAGTGGAAAAGGGAACCAGTGGGTCTTGGATTGGTGTCACAGGCTGGGTTCTCTGAGAAGCAGACCTTGAGATGGAGTTTAGCGTGCAAGAGGTTTTTTAGGGGGTGCTCTTGGGGTCAAAAATTGTGGAGGAGAAGGAAAGGAAGCAGGATGGGCAGAAGGAGGAATTGGGCTGTAATGCAGTCTTAAAGAAGATTTTAGCTGATCCCACAGAGATCTTTATATTAATTACAAACTTAGCAGCTTCAAGTAGCACACATTTAGCATCTCACCTTTTCGGCAGGTCAGGAGTCCAGGCAAAATTTCTCTTGTCCTCTGATTCAGGGTTTCTCACAGAGCTGCAATGAAGGGGCTGGACCTGGCTGGAGTCTCACCTGAAGGCTCGACTGGGGAAGGACCTATTTCTAAGCCCCACATGGGTGTTGGCAGAATTCAGTTTCTTGGCGGTTGTAGAAATGGTGGCCTCAGTGTCTTGCTGGTTGTTGGCAGGAGGCCTCCATAAAAAGGCCACTTGCTTCATTAAAGCCAGCAAAGGAGAAAGAGTCTGCTAAGAAGACAGACAATGGGGCTGGCCAAGTGGCTCAGTTGGTTAAGAGTTGGCTTAAGAGCGTGAGCTCTGAGCAACAGGGCTGCCAGTTCAATTCCCACATGGGCCAGTGACGCTGCGCCCAAGATGAGCTGCTGCTGAGCTGCCAACATGTGGCAGGGTGGCTCAGCTGGTGTAACAACAAGATTGCCTGTTCGATGGTGGGCTACGCTTGCCCACAATTAAGACTGAACTTGGCACCTTGAACTTAGAGGCCACGAGCTGCTGACGGGAAGCTAGATGGTGACTGGCGCCCTCCACAACGAAGATTGAAGAACAACTACTTGGCATGTCCCCTTCCCCCATTTCCCAATAAAATTTAAAAAAAAAAAAAGAAAAAAGAAAAAAGAAAAAAGAAAAAGACAGACATTACTATCTTATGTGATGTAATCACAGAAGTGACATTCTGTGACCTTCGCCATGTTCAGTTGTTAGAAGCAGCAAGTCACAGGTTCTACCCGTTCTCATAGGGAGGGGATTATATTGGGTTGTCGGAAAAGTCATGACGTATTTTTTTCTGTTTTTTGTTGTAAAAATGTGTCATGACTTTTCCGACAACCCAATATTAATACAAGGACATGAGCATCGAGAGGCAGGGATAATGGGGGGGAGCATCTTAGAGTCTGTCCACCACAAACTCTGAAGCTGGGATGATGCTTCAGTGTTGTCCCAAGTAGGGTCAGGGGGTGTCAGACCTTTATACCTCCCCCATTCACCTGTCATTGGATGTAGGCTGTCCCAGGAAAGGGTGTGACCTGGATGAGGTGATTTTCTGCTGACGAGGCAATTTCTGACAGCTGAGGGCTCTCAGTTGCCAATCCTTCCAGTGGGGAGTTGGTCCTTCAGTCTTGAATGCGGGGGTCTAGGAGCCACAGCTACACAGTATGCAGCCCACAGGATCTGTTACACACATTATCCCTGTTTATAGATGAGGAAGTGAAAGTGAAGCCCACGTCCACACATTAGTAAGTAATTAATCATATTCTAACCCGAGCCTACCTGACTCCAGAGCCCATGTGCTTAACCACTGCTTTATGACTCCCCGATGGAATTTACAGTCTAATTGTGGGGCAAACTGATAGTCAATTTGCAATAAGCTAGGGATATTCCCAATGGGCGATTCTTCTTGCCATCAGACATACAGACTGCTAATCACAGCCGCTGTGGCATTTACAAGTAAAGTTGGGGCATGGGAGGTGGTACATCAGTGGGTTGTAGTCATATTTCACAAGCTGGTGGACTTTCCTGAACCTAATTGTACTGCTCAGGGTAGGCTAGGTAATGCTGCAGTGACAAACCCCCCAAACTCAGCGGCTTCAACAGTCTCACTTTCAAACACAGTCTAATATGCCTTGGGCAGCCATCTTTGGCTGTTCTCCTCCAAGTGGTGGCTCAGTGATCCAGGCTCCCTCCATCTTAAGCAAATAGCATCCTAAGTCATCGAGGAAAGAGCAGAAGATTATAGATGTTGCGCAGGGAGTCTCATGGCTAAGCCTGGAAGACGTGGATATACTTCTGTCTCCCTCTCATTGGCCAGGACCTGGTCACATGTCTTCGACCTCGCAAGGGATCCTGGGAAATAAAAGATTGCAATGGAATTTTATGAACCCAGCATTTTCTCTACCACACCCACCAACATGTCCAAAAAGGGGGCAGATAACCATGAATGGACTCTCTGAAACTAACTACTATTTACAGTTGGGTTTGGGAGACCCAACACTTTTCCCTTCAAGCCTCAGCTTTGGGGTTTCCATCCTGCCTGTGGAATATTTGCTGGTAGAAAAATCAAGTGGCTCATATTTACCAGGCCTAGGGTGTTGATAAACACCATCATCTTAGGCCTCCAGAGTCCGTTTGACCCTCTCCCGGGTTTCTTGAAGCTCTCTGCAGTCTTTGTTGATCCTGGGGGTCTCAAGGCTGAACCAAGAGACCCTGAGAAGAGAGAGAGGCTATCTGGCTTTAAACTGTTCCCAGACGAGGGGGCTCTTAACGCCTAAGCCTTGAGGGGAGAGACACTTGCCTTGAGAGACTGCCTGAGCCCACACCTGGAAGAGATTGATTGAGAGACAGTTAATATGGCTGCGTGATTTATGAGGAGGAGATATTGTAGCCAAGGTGCGTGGGGCAGGGGGGGGGGTGGGCAGGGTGAGTACAGGCGATGTTAGGTGCTTACTGCTGGGTCAGGAAACACTTGATAAGGTTCCACAGCAGAGCTCATTGCTGAAGGAGGAGGGGGGAAGGGCCAGACAGCCAGTGCTGGGAGAGCTGGCTCCAAACCCAAGTGCGGAGGAGCCTGGGGGGGTGCGGAGGGCTTCTCCCATACATGCTGGTTTCGGTGGGACCCAGGGCTCAGACTTGCTGCCTTGCATTCATCATGTGGATGAATGGTCCCACGTGAAATATCCAACCTGTCAGGAGCCCTCCGTGCTTGCTGGCGTCCATTGCTTCAGTTTCAGCTCACGTCCATCCAAGCGTCTACTTGGTGCCAAGTGCTTAATGCACACACGTGTCTGAAACCAGACATCGCTGGGAGAGTCAGTGTTCCTCCAGCTTGCTGATCTCTGAACCTCGCTCTCTTTTTCTGAATTAATAAGAACACTCTCTTCCAGGAGCTTAGCTGGTCCTTGTGCCCTTTTGGACATACGCATATTGGCGATTGCTTGTGAATTTTATGTCTCTACCTCAAGTTCCCATCTGTAAAGTGGGGATTAGTAAGTCTTCTTTGCTTGCCTCACTTGTAAGAATGCAAGTGTTATACTAATTTCATGCTTAATATCAAGGATTTTAGAGCTAAACGCACATGCGTTGGAGTTTCGGCTCCACTCCCTACTAGCTGTGCAGCCTTGAGCAAGTTACTTAACCTCTCTGAGAGAGTCTCGGCTTACTCAACTATGAAATGAGTGATAGCGCCCTCTGAATGTCATTAGGCATTAATAGGATGATATAGGTAAGGGGCCTACCTCAGGGGCTGCTGCACACCATGAGCTTTACAAATGAGCCATCAAATAATGACTACTGATGATACTAGTATTACACATGGATAAAGGGCATGCACACACAAGTGTTTCCAAACATAAGCAATTGTCACCCCTGCTTGTTGCCAACTGTTACCCAAAGATCATGCCCAGCTCTGCCAAAGAGAAAAGTTCTAGAATTTCCACAAACTGTTGTTAATGCTTCTTTTAGCCGGTTTTGCACATCTTAGCCAAACTCCCATCAACCAGTTGGAGCCTGAATAAATAAGTGCATATTTAGTTTCTATTGTCTGGAGAGTATCCCTCTGGAAAGCGCCATTGTGTATATCGTTATAGGTCAGTGAAGGAGACATTTAAATAAGCAAACGGATGAAAGTATTGTCTGATAAGGGCACCTGAGGGAGCCAGTACAGTTGGGAATGGAGGAAACCCTGAAAAGAGTGATTGGAAAATCACTTTCTGGAAAGATCCAGGAAGGAATTCCAGGAGGTTGTGACATTAGAGCTGGATTTGTAAGGATAATAGGAAGCTGGCAGGCACTTTTTAAGATTCCTGCTTATTGAAACTTTTCTGTCCGTTGATGGGTAGAATGCCTATAAAATTTCTTGGCTGACAGCATCGTTTATGCCTTCAGGGAGGACTGTAGTGTATCCAGAAAGACCTAAGTGCTGGGAAGTGTGGGTGATGGAAAGAAGGTGGAGTAACTGAAATTATGAGATAGATTTTCTTTGCACAAACTCTGTAGTGGTCCTTTTGCAGTTTTTACTATCCCACATTCATTTCCTCTTTTTTTCTGGTAAAATTCCCTCAATTTTCCTTTACAGACCTGCCTATTCTTTACTCTCATTGTGTTTTAGGTGGAGTTGACCGTACTCATTAGCTCCTAGGGTGTAGATAGAGCTACCCCAAGCCTGGCCAATCAGAGGATTCCATTCCCTAGTGAAATTCACAGTGATTGGTTTAGAAATGGTCATGTGACTTTAAAACAGGTCAATGAGACTCAGCCTTGGTACTTTTGCTGATGCTGTTGGGAAAGGGAGGCTCTCTCTTGCTGCAGGTTTTGAAGTTGGGTGGATGTGTAAGCCTGAAGTTCCAGGAGGCCACCGTGGGAAGAAGGCAGGACTGGGAACAGAATTAACAGGGAAGAGAACAGAGCTGAGCAAAAAGAGAGAGAGAGCGAGAGACCAAGTTCTGAGGACGTCAACACGCTCTGACTTTTTGGATACTTGAGGTACACTTCTCCCATGTTGCTTAAGCGACTTTGACTTGAATTTCTGTTGCTTGCAGTCCCAGCCATCCTAAAAAAGACACCATTTATTCTGTAGCTATTGAGTCTGCCCACATGCACGGCACTGAGGATCCTATGGTGTTGAGGAGACGATGGGTTCATTTTGCAGGGCTGACTCTGAGAGGGAGATGAGGGTACGGGACATGTATTGGCCCTTGGGACCAACAGCTATGGAAAGAGAGGGACGGGAACAATATTAGGCAGTGAGAGACATGGAGCTGGGATGTGGTTACAACAAGGCCAAGGCTAACCCCACGGGAAGTGCTGAAACGGGGATGGCCCTTTCGAGTTGTCCTGAGTTGCAAGAAGGAGGCCAGCATGGACCAGTTGCTGGGTGTGGGCTGCCCTAAGGAGGGGGTGCGACCTTGGGAGAAAGGGCTTCCTTCCGCCAAGGGCAATTTTCAGAGAGGCTGTCAGCTAAGAGCCATCAGCTGGCAACACTCCTGGCAGGTGAGGAAACAAATCCTTTAGTCCTGAGGGAGGATCTGGGCGGCACAGCACAGCCACCATCACAAGGTGGCTCCGGCTCTTAGTTGCCCACCATTCAAGGTCATGTCTTTTTAGTATGGCGTGCCCTGAACGCTCAGCTTTGCACATTCTGTAAATGTCTGCCACTGTCAGTTGGATGGAGGAGAAAGAACACCAGAGGAAGCAGAGACCCCACAGGCCAGACAAGGACTCGAGAATCTTGGGCTCCGGCGGGAGGTGGAATCATGTGCTCGGAAGGAAAAGATAGACGCTTATTGCACTGAGGCCCCCTGAGGGCCAACTTCTGTCCCGCTTGTTCATGGAGCTATTCCCAGCCCCTAGCCCTGGGGCTGGCACATAGTAGGTGCTCAAGAATTATGTGCAACCTTGACTGAGTCCTCTCCCCTACGCTCTCACAGTTAACCCTCATAATGGACCTAATAGGTAATTGATTTGCTGGGTCTTTTTTTGCACACAGTAAAAGAAAAGCTTAACGAGATAGGTGGCAGGTCAGAATTTGAGCCCCTATCTGTTTGACTTCAAAGCTGTTGTTCTTGCTGCTCTGTCATATGCAAGCCCATTTTAGGCCCTTCTGCAAGGAAAGAAACAAGCATTCGAGAATAAGGGTTTAAGACTAGAAACAGAAATGGGGCTATCATAGTGCAAGTTTGGGGGTCCAAGTGCTCAGTTTTCCGCGAGGTGGGAATCAGACAGGCCGAGACCAAAAACATTCATTTAAAAACATTTACTTATTCAGCATCTATGAAAAAGGATATGTCGAAAATGAAAACATTTTATAACCATACATTTTAAACATGAAACCATGTCTTAATAACACATTTAAAAACATTAGAATAGCTAATAGTACATTTATACAGATTAAAACACTTAGTAAGAACACATTTAAGATGTTAAAACGTTTAGTGACAATAGTAATTAATATAATTACTGAGCTTGGCCTAGACTATACACAGCTGTCTTATTTAATCCTCACATTGATTCTATGAGACAAGTTCTATTATGATCCTCATTTACTGACGCGGAAGCTGCGCTTTAGAGAGCACAAGTAAACTGTCAAAAATCACACATGAGTGATGGGGTTTAAACCCAGGGAGTCAGACGCCCCAGCTCTGCTCTATCTCATGAGGGGAGAAAAGCCAAATGAAACCGTGCTCTTTCTTTCCAGGAACTCAGACAGGAGACCTGACTGCCCAGGAGAGACAGAGAAAAGGGCCCTGGTGGGGTGTGAGGGTGTGGGGAGGGTCCCGGAAGCTCACAGGACTGCTGGCATGTCTGTTTTGCTTTGCTTTCACCAGCCTTTCCTCTCCTCCAACAGCCAAATGGGTACTCATCTTCCATCTCACATCCGGCCAGTTATTCATTTGCTGATTTCACTCATTCAACGAATCCTGTTTTCATGCCAAGTATCGTTATAAATTCTGGAAAGACAGACGTGAACAAGACAGACAAGGAACCTGCCTTCTTGTGGCTTGTATTCTAGTGGGGGAACGCTGGCAACAAGCCATCAAATGACTTACAAAGAAGGTAATTTCTCATAGTAAAAAGGAAATGAAGTGGGTGATGTAACAGAGCATCCCTGGGTGGAACCTACTCTAGGTCAGGTGGTCAGGGAAGGCTTCTCAGAGGAGGTGACAAGTGGGTTGAGATTTGATGGCTGAGAATGAGGCCCCAACAGGAAGGTCTAGGGGAGTCTTCTGGCTGCTGGACTGCTCACTGCCAGGTCTCCCTTGTCGGAGAGAAACATCAAGGAATCAGGCTTCTAGCCTCAAGCTGAGCAGAATAAAGGTAGAGACTACTGACCAGCCCAGGAGCACGGGGAACTGAGTCCGCCCAGCAGGAGCTCTGGGGAGCTCTTTCCAGCTGGGCATTAGAGGCACTGACGGCTAGTTCTTCTGGAGGTCAGCTTATAGCTTCTCAGAGGACCTTGGGGACATGTCCATTCTGAAGCCAAGGCTGGAGGCAGCCCGTGCCCACCCTCCACTGGTGCTAAGAGAATTAACTCACCAGTCACTCATCCCGGGGTTTTTCACAGCGGGACAGCTAAACTGGGCGGGATCCCAAGAGAGCTATCCCCAGCTTTTCCTTGCCTCCAGATAATGGAGACAGCTGCTCTAAAACCAATTTGCCTGCTCTGTTTTTATAGGAGAATGAGTTTGCTCATGGCTCCAAGGGACTGGAAGCTCACGAAAAGGCGCAGATGTTGTGTTATTAGTTCTTGGGTAAGGCTGACAGTAACACTCATTGAATCCTGGTTACCGCCTGTTTGGGCCGCGGGGGCTGGTAGTTACTAGGGTAATCTGATCGTATAATAAAAATAATAGAAGGAAAAGGCAAACCCATCTCGCCCAGCGGCTCTGGTCTCACTGCATGGGTTTTTCTGATTGGATCCTTGATCACTATGGGAACAGCCTCTGGGTGGTGGTTTGTTGGGGGGTGATTAAGGCTTTGGGTCCAACTGACCTCGGTTCAAATCCCGGCTCCACCTGTTACTCTCATACAACCTTGATTGGGTTTATACAACCTGCCTGAACTTCAGTTTTCTCATCTGAGAAATGGGGACGATAGTGCTGACCTACCTCTCACAGGGTTATTAAACCCTTAGCACAGTGCCTCGAACATACTAAGTGAACCCTCTGTAACTGTGAGCTGTTACTCTTGATATTATTATTATTATTTTATTATTTTGTTTGGCTTGATATTATTATTAATGGTAGTAATAGTCTTATTAGTAGTACTCATCATTAGTAAAGTAGGTTATGCCATATTTCCAGATGTGGAAACTGAGGCACTGAACAATAATAAGGTAACTGGCTTTAGTCAACCTTTCTCATCTTCCCTGTCTATAATGGGCTTTACAAACCCAAAGAGTGGAATTTTAAAAGTCTTCCCATAAATAAATGGGAAGAAAGCAATCTTTTGGCCCTGGAAACTTCCTAGGCTAGGATAAGCAAGAAAGATATTTACGACGCAGCCCCCATAGAGGGGATATTGTTCTGGACGGACCAAAAGGGCACATCTAAAACGCTTTCACATTTTTTTTTTCCTGGGGCTGTCTTTTTCATAAAGAAAGATCTTATTGCTCCACATAGGGGCCACTGGGATAATTCCAGGTGGTAGCATGGCTCTGGGAAAACCCCAGGAGAATGTTTCAATCGAGGAAGGATTTGCAGGGTGGGGGTGGGGGCGCTGGGGAAGCAAGATGAATGACCTACTCTGGTTTGCCAGGAAAGGAGCGAAAAACATAAAAATGGAGTTAAGTTCAGTGAGGGACTTAGCCAGGGGCCTTTTGGGGACGTAGTTAATAACAGCAACAGCAATAAAGGTTGGCAATCATGGAGCACCTACTATGTGCTCTGGTCGCATCCGCGCTTGATTGTAGCATGCCCATTTGATCATTAAAGCATCCCGGCAAGAAAGATACCAATTTCCTATTTTACAGCTGAGCCAAGCGTGGAGTAGACAAGTGAAGTCATTCTCCATGGAGCCCTGGATTCCAATTCGAGCCTGGCTGACGGTGGCTTTTCTAACCCATTTCTCTCCCCGCCCCCGCTATCATATTGCCAAGCCAGGATAATGAATGTGGAGTGGGGAGCTGTAACCCGAAAACAGGGAGGATGGCCTTACAGGGGGATGGTGGGCGTTCGACTTATCCTAATGTGTTGCCCTCCCCCTTCTAGCTGGAGAAATTCTGGCCTCTGCAATAGCCCTCCCTCCTTGTCAGGAGGCCAGAGGCTGGAGCGTTCCCTGCAACTTTCTCCTCCCAGCACCCACACACCCACGAGTCACTTCCAAGGGTGGGGAAGCCTTTGAAGTCCGTGGTGACGTCATGGAAGGCGAAGGCGTCAAGGAGCTACAGGAGAGGTGAACACGAGGCCAGCAGATAAGCAACCTAAACAACCCTAAGCATCCTCCCCAGTCGCAGAATGAGGAATTTCCTACAGCAGGTCCTCGCGCGGCGGGGTGGGGGTGGGGTGGGTTTGTTTCCTTAGTCTAGTTTTTAGAGCTATGAAGGATGAGGTTCCCAAAGGCAGCTAAGTCAGAAACGGAAGGGAGTATGAGCTCAGCAGTTGTCTAGGAGCCTTCCCCAGAGTTAGCGCTCTGGGCTCTCTGGTCCCTGAGACTGACTTACTTGTAGCTTCTTTTCTGTGTGCCTCCATCTTGGAAAAAATCAACCTGGGGCCACAGAGGTCTGGGCAAAGTGCATTTTGTGTGATTGTGCGTTTTTCTCTTGAGAGTATCCACAGTTTGTATCAGGGCCTCTGTGCTCCCTCCCTAAAAAAAAGGCATGAAAAAAAAATGCAAGCAAGTACGGAATGGGTAGACAACCACACCTCTATTTTTGTTAATAATATTCATCTATTGTCTCAGGTGGAGTTCCCCCAGAAAGCAGACCCAGAGACGAGGATCTGAGTGCCAGTCATTTTTGTTTTGTTCTGCTTTTGGAGGTGATCCCAGGAAGCACCCTTAAGTAGAGACATTTGCAAGAAAAGCAACCAATTCAGACCATGTTCATGAGCAGGTTGTTGCTGTGGAAAATTGAGGCTCAGTCCTTCTGGGGACATCTCTCAGAGCGTGTCTTGGAGTTGTCCCACCTGGGGGACCGGAAGCTGGAGTATCTTTCCTCCAACTTCAGTCTATCATTATTTGAGGGCCACTCCCGGATACGTCAGCTCCCCGGACTGCTGATCTACCCTGTGTGCTAAGGCCAGGGGGAGCTCTCGGGTGCGGAGATGCAAATGCTTGTGCTAGGAAGCCATCAGCATACAAAAGAAGGGTGTGTGCTGAGAGCATATGGGTGAACTCCCCACAGGGTTGCCTACATCCATAAATTCACATTTACTTGTTTCATCGCCGAGTGCAATTTCTACTTACAGGAGACACAGCTCTAAAGATGACAACCTTGGATTTCATAGTAAATTAGGAACAGGGCTCATGTAATATTAATAATCTAAGGATGTACATACATGCTGTGGGTTTATAGGTGAGCTTCTGGGCTAAAGCGTCATAAAACATTTCATTGCATTGAAAATAAGTGGGCAAATGTCACCGAAGAATGAAAGGAAATATGAAATCAAGGAACGTTAAAGTCAAATGACATTTCCATAGCTACCCTAAAAAGGATTCAGATCGTTCAAGACCTAGGCCTGACACCTAGGCTTGTGTGACCCCCAACAAGTTGCTTAATCTCTGAACGTCAGCTTTTGTCTTTTTTTGTTGTTGTTGTTGTTAACCTGTCAAATGATGTGAATACCTATCACATATAGCTGTCATGAGAACTAAATGAGGTAATGCATATAGACAATGGTTGTAGATTGTATTATTTGTGTAGACTTCTTTTTATCTTTTTCACCCTTGCTGTGGTTTACCGTGTCAGGGGTAGACTTCCTTGTCCTGTTGACTTAAGGGTTTTTGCCCTATGGCTTACTTTGGCCAATGGATATGAGTAGATAGAACACGTGCTTCATCAGAAAAGAGAACTTTAAGTGTGCTTGTAAAGTTTTGCTTTGCTCTTTTGCACTCCTGCCCTGAACCATGAGAAAAGCATGCCTTGGGTAGCTGACGAAGCTTTAACTTGGGTGCCAGAGTGACAGACACAGATTGCAGAATGGAACTCAATCCACAGCCTGAAGCAGAGGCACACCAGCTAATCACTGGCCAATGAGTGAGAAAGAATATTATTGATGGCAGCCATTGATACTCGTGGCTTGTTTGTTATGCAGCATTGTCACAATCATAGCTGACTACAGCGCAATGCAAAACATTTGGCACAAAGTCTAACACATTGTAGGTACTCGATAAATAGTTAACACTGTTATTGTTCTTATTATTACTATTGGAAAAAGGCTAGTCATTAGGCAAATATGTTTGGGGCACACTGTATATGATACCCCCCTATGGAAGATTTAGAAATGTTGTTGGCATATTAAAGACTTTGACAAGTCCTGTAGCAAAAAAAAAAAAAAAAAAAAAAAAAAA
>NW_017731412.1:2650728-2655126 GCF_001890085.2 Hipposideros armiger | reverse complement strand
TATATAGGATGCCTTAGGTACGTTATCTTGTTGAATCCCACAACAACCCAGTGAAGTCGGTCTTCTGCCCATCCTACCCATGAGGAAAGTAAGTTCCATCAGGCCAAGTGCCTTGCCCACAGCTGCACAGCTCAGGGAGTGGTAGAGCTGAGAGTCGAACCCAGGGTTGTCCAACTCTAATGCAGGTGTTAATGCTAAGTGTGAGGCTGTCCTGTCTCTGGTTTGAATATAAATACAGCCATGGCCATAGTTGTCATGGCGAGCTCCGCGTGCATTAGGACATTCCCAGAAGAGGATGTCAGCTGTTCAAGTGTGCCATGGGAGGCCAGTAGCATCCCCTGAGATCGCTTTGGACATTTGACCTCTCTTTTATCCCAAATTATGGGGGTTGAGTGCACATTGAAGTTTGGGAGCCACTGATCTCAGGAACATAATTGGGAGAAACCTCTCAATTTTTAGTGTCCTTATCAGTCTTATGACCTGAGGTTGAATGAGTTCCTCTCATTGTCTCCAATTTGACCAGCATATTGGGAAGTTCACTGGCCCCCTGTGGCATTTGCACCAACCTCTGTATACCTGCCTGGGGATAGATCGCCCCAAGCCAAGCTTGCTGAATGCTTTCCATTTAGCCTATATTTAGTGGTGCCAGCCAACTTGGACACATCCCCAAAGAAAGGGCTCCTGGTCTCCGTAGTCTGAAACAGGATTGCCGAGCAATTCCATAAATCTACTGCGAAAAGGCCCAGCCATTTTTTTGGAGGTAAAAAAGCTAACCCAACTAATCCCTTGCTGTTCCTTGAAGTGGACTCCGATGGAAATAAAATCTTTCCACAAAGTGAGCTTTGGCCCCACTTCCTCATTTCGGGTCCAAAAATGACTTTCAGAGAGCATGTTAGCAAGCGCTCTGGCTGGAACTCGGGGAAGGCAGGCTTGCCACAGAGAGGCGGAGGGGGCTCTGTCACCAGGGGAGCATGCTAATAAGCTAGGCTACGCAAACATTATTTTTTAATTCTGAGGGTAGAAGCAACTGTCAGAGAATTCATCAAACTCTAGACAGGAAAAGGGCTTGGTTTCTGTTCCCTGGCACTGCCCAGCGCTCTGAGTGGAGCTGAGTCTCCTCCATGTACTTGGGACACAGCCAAAGCCAGGCCTTTGGTTACCGGCAGGTCCGGTGGATTTTATGGGAGCGGAAAGGGGAGCAGTGGCCAGGCCATTGATCCGGACTGGGACTGTAAGGGGGCCACATGGAGACTTTTTGGTGGAGGGCAGGACCATGCTGGGAAGCAAAGTGGCAGAAGGTGCCTGTTTCTTTCTCCATCTGAGTTTTCCTCCTTTGGCCGCCATGTTGGAAACCAAGAAGGACGTTAAAGGCGACAGACCACAGAGAGGGATCTTTCGCTGTTTTTGTGCCAGTCACTTGCCTGTTTCTCTCAAATCCATTTCCTGCCCTTTCTCGGCTCACTTCTATATAGCAGATGGCCGACTACTGCAAACTACAGTTCCCAGTGTCCTTTGCTTCTGGTTAGGTTCAGCCAATGGGAGCCTCCAGTGGGAGGTTGGCAGGTTGGAAGATGATGGGAGAAGCAAAGGTCATTCTCCCATGTTCCACACTCTTTCATNATTTTCCAGAGCATTTTGGGAAATATCAACATGAAGGCCTTGCATTTAAGATGGGAAGGGTTCCAGGTCAGAAAGTGGTTACTTCCCATCACTTGTCTGATGAGATGTAAGAAGAGCGTAGAAATAGATGCAGAAAGCCTCACCCCCCTGGCTGCACCAGCTGCTCACACTTTTCAGCACCCTGTTATGCGATGTGCAATTCCCTCCTTTCTCCCTGATGTTCTCAGGCTGAGAGCCTGCCAGCCACTCGTATTCCTGGTGGGGAGGAGAGATGCTCTACAATACCCAGAGCTGCTGTTTCATGCGTGTCGGATCACGTACTGAGAATCTTACACCACACAATCTCATTTCATTCTCTCCCACTCCACGAGGCGAGTGCTTTTGGTAGTCCCATTTTCCAGAGGAGGACACTGAGGGTCAGAAACGCTGAGTGGACTTACCCAAGGCCACCCTGCTGACAAGGATGGCACCAGCCCTCAAACACACCCCTGTCTGAGGCTAATTGGCTGTAAGCTTTCAACTATATTGCCTGTTGACGCAGAGAAAAGAACTGGGAGGCGAACAATTCCTTTTCTTTTCTTCCATCCCTGCCACACCAAAAGGAGTGGGCAGCAGTGGAACTCGTCTTTCCAGGCAAGGACCTAGACGTCGTCAGGCAGGAGGCAGGTCAGCATGGGAAGCTATCGTGGGAGCCACAGAATCAACAGTTAACCTGAGACGGACCGTGTCTTGCCCAAGGTCACCTAGGCAAATAGGGTCTTGAATGGAGACTAGAGCCTGGGTCCTCTCTGACTCCCAACTAAGGACTTACTTGAGGCAGAGACAATAACTATTCTTCTGTCTTTAATCCAAGTCCCCTCTGTTGTTGGAAGCAGCATGATGCCAAGTTAAAAAGAAATTATCGTGGGCAGCATCCCTTGCCGATAGGAATGGTAAATGAGGCAGATATAAGCAGCAGTTATTGAGTGGAGCTCCCGGACAGCTCTTGCCCTTTGTTCGTTTCTCTTCCCAATATGATGGCTGCAACTCCATCCGGCAGCCACCTGTGATCACGAGGCCACCTTGAGGATGAAAGCCAGCGCTCAGGATGGTAGAGTAGAAAGACACAAGCCACCTGAGATACGGATGGCGTCATATGGTCACCCAGCCAGCTCAGCCAGCTCAGCTAACCCCGAGTTGTTTAACTCCAGAGGCACCATTCATCGTTTATGCTGTGAACTCTAGGTCAGCTCTAAGGGTTATCCAATATGGTGGCCCTAGTTACCGTTACACTTTTTTTATTGTACATAAGACAAGATACGTCTCTGTCTTGCTTATTCTGTCTCGTTGACCAGCAGCTGAATGCACTCTGAAAAGAGACATGATGCCACTAGGCTGATGTGCCAGGCGTCTTCTATTTGCCCTTCCAGAGCCTCTTTCCACCCTGCTCTCCCCTGCTGTGGCTGATCTGTATAGACTCCCATCGATGGACTCCTCCTTGTCTCTGGCTTCCTACTGGATTCAAACAATGGGCGGCACCAGTAGGAGATACCAGGGGTGGAGGACCGTGAAGCTGGGTCCTTATGTCCCTGGTCCTTCCCTGCCAGGTTGGCAGTGTCTTGACCAAACATCTCAGCTTGAGTTGGGAGCCCTCTCCTTCTCGCTCCTTCTCTCTGGGGTCTGATGACATTCCCTTTCTTTGCTCCCTCAGGACTTCTGAGAGTAACAGCTTCCCCTATGTCATGAGCCCCTGGGTGTTTCCCATCCCTTGCTGGTGTCCTAAATTCTGCCCCAATCATTATAGATATCACCTTTATTAAACTCGCCCAGTTGATGCATTTGAATGGCCCCTCTGTTTCCTGCCAGGGGATGTCACTGGAACCCTGACTGACACGATATATAGGATGCCTTAGGTACGTTATCTTGTTGAATCCCACAACAACCCAGTGAAGTCGGTCTTCTGCCCATCCTACCCATGAGGAAAGTAAGTTCCATCAGGCCAAGTGCCTTGCCCACAGCTGCACAGCTCAGGGAGTGGTAGAGCTGAGAGTCGAACCCAGGGTTGTCCAACTCTAATGCAGGTGTTAATGCTAAGTGTGAGGCTGTCCTGTCTCTGGTTTGAATATAAATACAACCATGGCCATAGTTGTCATGGCGAGCTCCGCGTGCATTAGGACATTCCCAGAAGAGGATGTCAGCTGTTCAAGTGTGCCATGGGAGACCAGTAGCATCCCCTGAGATCGCTTTGGACATTTGACCTCTCTTTTATCCCAAATTATGGGGGTTGAGTGCACATTGAAGTTTGGGAGCCACTGATCTCAGGAACATAATTGGGAGAAACCTCTCAATTTTTAGTGTCCTTATCAGTCTTATGACCTGAGGTTGAATGAGTTCCTCTCATTGTCTCCAATTTGACCAGCATATTGGGAAGTTCACTGGCCCCCTGTGGCATTTGCACCAACCTCTGTATACCTGCCTGGGGATAGATCGCCCCAAGCCAAGCTTGCTGAATGCTTTCCATTTAGCCTATATTTAGTGGTGCCAGCCAACTTGGACACATCCCCAAAGAAAGGGCTCCTGGTCTCCGTAGTCTGAAACAGGATTGCCGAGCAATTCCATAAATCTACTGCGAAAAGGCCCAGCCATTTTTTTGGAGGTAAAAAAGCTAACCCAACTAATCCCTTGCTGTTCCTTGAAGTGGACTCCGATGGAAATAAAATCTTTCCACAAAGTGAGCTTTGGCCCCACTTCCTCATTTCGGGTCCAAAAATGACTTTCAGAGAGCATGTTAGCAAGCGC
>NW_017731412.1:2641962-2649998 GCF_001890085.2 Hipposideros armiger | reverse complement strand
TATGTGGTTCCAGCTTTCTCTGTGTTCATGTCCCATCTCCCACCAGGCAGCCTCAGCTCCTGGGTTCTGGTAACACCACCTCCTTCCTTGGCCTCTCCTGTTCCAGGGCAGTAGAGGCTTCCTGTTCTTGCTAATCTCTGAGTTTTCTCTGATGCCTGTTTGCCCTTTCAGCCCTACCAACACCTTTGTACCCTAGTGACTTATGTTAAAATCCCTCCTCTTGAACTGCCTGGTTGGGTGGCTTTGTCTTCCAGGCTAGAGACGGACCAACAAATGTTAAGATTCTGCAGCAGCAACTTGAATGACATCAAGTGAATAAGTATTTATAAAGACTCCATGAATCGATGACTCAAGGCTAACCTAAACAATTTATTACAAGGTTATTCCAGTGATTTGAAAGAAACAAAACAAAACAAAACTGAACAACAGATCCAGAACAAATAGAAAATAGGAAGCTTCCAATACCTAGGTAGCAAGAACTAATAGGTCAGTTTTCTTAGCATACAGCCTTTGAGATGAATCGGTTCCAAACTGCTTTCCCCATGTGTTTCATGGACTCAGGATTTATTCCTTAGGAGACAGAGGCTCTCATGGACTTATCTTGGGTCCCACGGCCACTGGTTAACCAGAACGCACAGGGCACCTTGACTGACAGTCCTATCAAAACTGAAAACAACTAGGAGAGGAACTTGTATTAGTTAGGGAAAAGTCTAATTTTGGGGAGAAACCAACATTTAATCCAAACATTCAGACATAAAATTAAGTAGTTCCCTTAATTAATTTCACAATGAGTGTGTCCCACATGAAACTGCAAACCCACAGTACCTTGAGCATAGTAGGTGCTTTAGTGGACTACATTGATTTGGATGCTTACCATGTTTTTTCAGATAGCAGCACTCTGGTTTTCCTTTGAATAATGTCTGTGGTTAGACTGCTGGTTTACCTCCAGTATCTGTTCTCTCCGTCTTCCATAGTAAAGAAACAAAAAGTCCATAAGAAATCAGTAGTTATAGAAGACAGAGAGGAAAGTAGAGCAGAGTAAGGAAATAGAGGGTGACAAGGTATAGTCCAGAGCAGTCTCTCTTTAAGAAGGTGAATTGGAGCACAGACCTTAATGAGTTAAGTAGGTGAGCCATGCAGTTGTCTGGAGCAGAGCATACCAGGCAGCTCAAACAGCACATGCAAAGGCCCTGGGGTAGGAGCATGATTGGCATGCTGGAGGAACAGCAGAGGCCAGTCTTCCTGGAGTGGAGGGGAAGGAGTGTGAGGATGGTGGGAGCTGAGGTGGGGAGATCAACATGAAGCAGTTCCTGTGGAGGCTGAGGATTGTGGTTAGGACTCTGGAGTTTACTCTGAGTGAGTTGGGAGCCATTGGAGGTTTTGAGTAGAGGAGGGATGGGATCACATACATTTTTAGATCAGATCACTGGCTGCTGTATGAAGACCAGAACTGTGGGGAGAAAGACAAGATTGTTATTCTGTAAGCCTATGATCTACATAACAGCCAGAGAAAGAGTGAATGCTAGAAGATCAAAGAACAAATGGATATTGGATGTTAAAGATTTAGGTAAGAGTTCAGGGCAAGACTGGAAAGGGCCACTACAGGCCCATGCACGCTTCATTGCCAAATGCAGGGAATAGACAGTATTTACTCTGGGAAATCCAAAGTGGGAGCAAATACTTCAACCTGGGGAGAGAAGGAAAGGTGTTATAAAGGAGATGAGGTTTGAGTAAGGCTTGAAGGATGAGGTGGACAAACTCAAACCCACGCCACCGCAGGAATTCATAAGCAGAGGGACCGCTTGGGCCAGACGGGTCTACCAGTTAGTCTCGGGGCCAAGCAGGATTATTAATCCATCCAGCTGTCACAAGTGGGGGAGTGATGGATGGCTCTTGACTCTATTAGCACTGGCTGGGTCTCTGCATCTTCCTCCAAAGGCTCTGGCTGGCAGAGTCTGGGCTTCTAAATGGAATACTAGTGGGTGCATTAGAGGAGTCTACACTGATGAATAAAACACATGCGCCCGCTACCCAAGGGGCTCAGAGACAAGTGGGAGGGCAAGATGTTAAGTAAAAAGGAGAAATATATCATTACAAATATTGGCGAATGTTATGAGGGAAAACATCAGAGCTGGGGAGGGGAGGGGTGGAGGAAAGTCCCCCCAGGAAGAAGTGACGTTTGGGTGGAGACCTGCAGGCGTCTCAAGTTTTGTGCAAAATTGGAAGGACGAGCATTGGTGGCAGAGGGAACAGTGGGTGCTAAGAGTTCAGGGCAAGAAAGAGCTTCCTGGATTCAAGGAAATGCAAGAAAGAAAGTATGGTGGGAACAGAGTGTGCAGAAGAGTTGTGCACAGTGAAGATTCCCAGCTGTTCTTCCTTTTCCATTTATTTGGAAGAAAGGCAGAGAAGGATACACAGGTAGAAGCAGGGAGTTGCTGGGCATTTTTATTGCAAATAACGATTTCTCGAATGTGGAATAATGTGGGGTGGGGTGGGGAGTGTGAGTGACAAAGCATCGATAACAGTGGTCCCTGTACTGATTTCCAGCACTGCAGGTCCTCAAATACCATCATTTTGTTCAAAGTCGCTTTGTCATAATGTTGAGATGCCATGGGAATCTCACTCTGGTTTCTACCAATTAGCCTCTGGTAAAATGGGTTTCATGATATGTCGTTTCGTCACAGTTCCAAGAACCTATCAACGACGTTAAGTGAGGACTTACTGTATTCTCATCAAGAAGTAATAATTTCGCAGCCTGACAAAGTCATGAAAACTCACTTGAAAACTTTATTTTGTCAAGCACCGAACTTTGCCTTCCTGGCTCAAATGGTTGGACTTGTCTACTTTGGGGAGTGTTTTATCCCCAAGGCTTTGGTGGTCTGGACCGTTAGCTGAGTTGCTACTGTGCCCGGAGATGTCAGTTAGCAAGGCGTCTTTTTCAGACGCACAGGGGCTGCCCCTCACACCTATTCCAGGTTGCTAAGGAACTAATCCCAACTACTCACGGAAAAAAAATATATATATACGCCTGCTGTCAGGGCAGGCCCAGGCGCTGGGTGAGCTCAGGGACTTGACTGCAAATAGTTTAAAAAATGATTTGTTTTGAGGACCCAGCAGATATCCCAGCTGAGCCCGTCTTTATTCCAAAGCCATTTCACGTTCCAGAGGTTTTTAATTCCAGCGATTCAGATTCATTGACACCCAACTCATCAAAAGGGGCTTGCTTGGTTTCCAAATCCACACAGCCTCATTTGATATCCGCGAAACCTCATGATCCTTGCAGCCTCACCCGCCAGGGGTGTCCCGCCAGTTCTGAACAGGATCCCAAATGAGTTTTGGAGCCCAGCAGGCAGGAGCTTTGTCACTCATTGGCAGCTGCAGTCTTTCGTTTTTGTTTTGTTTCCAATTTGAGAAAAGGATTGGTCCCCGGACAGTATTTTAAAGAGGTTCTTCTCAACCTCTCCATTCTCTGTGACAAGGCTGATCATTCATTCATTGAACAGGCGTTTAGCGAGTAACTGACTGTATTCCAGGCCCTGAGCTAGAACCGGGAACAATACACAGCAGGGGTCTGAATCATGCCTGGCCTTAAATGGAATTTGCAGTCCAGTGAGGGAGACAGGCTGCAAACCATACTGACATGTGATTGAATTGCAGATGCGATTTTTCAACAATCAGCAATCGTCTGTTGGGCATCTATCTATATGTGCTGGATATTATTCTAGGCACTGGAGATACAGCAGTGAACAAAACAGACACAGCCAAAGTGGGGCTATTAATAGAACCGAGGTGGAAATGAGATAACACGCATAAGACCCTTAGCTCAGGGACTATGATATAAGCTTCGCTACCTCGGTCTAATTCTTCATTGGCTCCCCAGGTGAGAGAAGGGAATGTCCCATCTCTGGGCTCTTCTTTATCCAATCAGTCCAATCCTGGTTTCACTGCTCACCAGCTGATCAACTGTAAGTCACTTGAACTGAGAAGTCTCAGAGCCTCAGTTTCCTCCTCTGTAGACTGGGGATAATGATGGTAGCTACCAAAGGATTGTTGTGAAGATGAAAAGAATTGTGCCTGGCACAAGAGTTAAAAAAAAATCAATGAATGTAAGCCATTCTTATTATAATTATTGTTTTTAAACTTATTGCTACCTGTGGCAGGTCTTAATTATTTGATTTCTCCATTTCATGATAGTAATAGGCTTTTTAGCTGGACGCATGGCTACCCAACATGAAAGCAGAAAAAGTACATTTCCCAGACTCCTTTGCAGTTTAGTGTGGCCGTGAGACTAGGTCCTGGCTAATGGAGGTATAAGCAGAAGTGTTTAGTGTACCCTTTACCTTGTGCCCTCGAGAGAAGGGATATGCCCTAAATTGGTACCTCCTAGGTGCTAGACCCTGTTTTGAGCTCTTTGCAATCCAAAGAGCTCCCTGTTTCCAAGGAGCTCTCAATCCATTATTTCATTCAACAAATACTTTATGGTCCTACTATGTGCCGGGCACTGGACCTGGTTCTGGGGATGCAATGGTGAACAGAACAGAGAGCGTCTTTGCCCTAATGAAACGTATGTTCTAGTTGAGGGGAGAGGCAGAACATAAACACAGAAATCCATAGAAGGGCAAGGTAACTGCACATTTCCCAGTAGAGCAGCATTTCTCGACCTGTGGGTTGCGACCCCTTTGGGGGTCGAATGACCCTTTCACAGGGGTCGCCTACGACCATTGGAAAACAAAAAGATATTTACATTACAATTCATAACAGTAGCAAAATTACAGTTATAGAGTAGCAACGAAAATAATGTTATGGTTGGGGGTCATCACAACATGAGGAACTGTATTAAGGGGTCGCGGCATTAGGAAGGTTGAGAACCGCTGCAATAGAGTAATATGATACAAAGCGAATAGGGGATGCAAGTTTAGAAACGATCATCAGGGGAGACCTCTCTAAGTAGCTGACACTTGAGCTAAGACATAAATGATGAGAGGAACCCCTCATGGGAAGATCTGGGGATACATGTCTTGGCAGGAGGAATGACAAGTGCAAAGGCCCTGAGGTAGGAATGAACTTGGTGTGTTTCGAATAATCGCAAGAAAGGCAGTGGATTGGAACAAAGTGAGCAAGGCTGAGGGGGTAGGAGGTGATATTGGAGATGTGGGCAGGGGCCTGACCACAGGGGTCCTTGTGGCCAGAGTAAGGAGTTTAGATTTTTATTTATTTATTTATTTTTAAAAGATTTTATTGGGAAATTGGGGAAGGGAACAGTGTTGGGGAATTGGGAAAGGGGAACATTGGGTTTTTCTAGGACCCATCAGCTCCAAGTCAAGTTGTTGTCCTTCAATCTTAGTTGTGGAGGGCGCAGCTCAACTCCAAGTCCAGTCGCCACTTTCAATCTAGTTGCGAGGGGTGCAGCCCACCATCCTAATTGGGAAACCAATTAGGAGCCTATTGTAACCACCCAGGCAAGAGTGACTCAGGTAATAGAAATGCAGAACAGTACATGAATAATGGATGTATTTCGGAGAAAGAACTGACAACACGCTACAAAGGTGTAGAGGGCATTCCCAGGCCTCAAGCAGCTCATAATCCTGTGAGGGAGACAGACATGTAAACAGATAAACATAATGCAATATGCTACCTGTGATGGGAAAGCTTTGCACAGACCTATTTCATTAACAAAATTGCCATTGACCTTGTCATATACCAAGCTCTCGTTTGCCACAAAGTTTCTTGAGAACTGATTCTTTTTTGCGTCACTGATAGCTCTTGGTTCAATGCACTGCATGTCATTGTTGCACCACAAATATTTGCCAGATGCCTCGAGAGTAAAATCAATCCCCAATAATAATTAATAATTAATAATTATTAATATCAATATAATCAATATTATTACTATCAATATAATGATGGTTAATATTTACTGGGAATACTATTATGTGCCAGGCACTGTACTGAGTGGTTGGGTTTTATAGTCTTAAGTCATCCCTACCACAACTCCTTAGGGTAGATTTTATTGGTACCTGCATTTGTATCCGAGGAAATTGAGGCTCAGAGAGGTGAGGCAGCTGGTCCCTGGTCACACAGCTTGTAAATAGTGACCTCAGGATTCAAACACAGCTCTGCATGACTCCAGAGTCCAGGCTCTTGGCTGCAAAATTTTATTCGTTTCTCCTTTATGGATAACCAGGCCTCAATTCCATCTTTCTTTCTTGAAGGAGAAAGTGGGAATAAACGGATATGCTGCAACCCCGGGCCTGTTTCCATATGGGCTCTTTCACTTACTAGCTGTGTGCCTTGGATAAGTGACTCATTCACCTTGGCCTCCCATCTCAGTTAGATGTAAAGCCTGTAAAATTTGGTAGGTTGGGGTGAAGAGACTGTCCCAGATCACAGGGACACACAATCATTTATGTTCCTCTGCGGGCTTAGAGGGTGATGGATGAGGACTCTACTTGTGGTCAGACAAATCAGTGCTGCCACTTATTGGCTGTGTGACCTTGGGCGAGTTACTATACTTCTCTGAGCTTCATCCGTGGTTGAGGATAATAATGCTAACACCTATTTCAGTGGGTCACTAGAAGGAGTACATGTGCCCATAGCAAGCACCCAAAGCATGATGGTTATTACCATTGTTATCCTGAAGGTGAAGGTTCAAGGTTAACAACGTGGAGGAGGGGCTGCTTCAGGGACCTCTTTCTAAAGTTACAGGAGGTGGAACTGAATTCCTCTCAACATGAATTATTTGCCCTTGACCTACCCCCCATCCCAAGTCGTCTCTTCCTGTCCTCTTCCTGTGATTGGGGCATCTGAACCCAGTGATTTTTGGCCCAGTAGCACTTAAGAACTAAAAGAGTTAAGCATCGGGTCACAAATGCAAAAAAACAAAAAAAACTCCAGAAAGACGTGGGGGAAATATTTTCATCTCTGATAAGGAGTAAAAAGAGAGCAACTCATTCCATATGGCTGGCGAGAGGGGTGGGCAGACACGGGCGACATCCTTACCGTGCCGCGCCGGGCTGATGAATGACCCGCTGGTCCGGGAAAGGCAGATGGGCCTTCCGCTTTGGAGGGATCCGAAGAGAGCGAGGACAGAGGGAGGATCTGAATCTTGGGTGAGAAGGAGACATTGCAGGAGCCCACCCGATGTTTCTTACGTGGTGGCGGCAAGAATGTGTGTCAACATCTGTCGTCTTGAAAGAAATGCCAGTTTTAACGGGAGGGGTGTGTGTGAGGGGCAGCATTCGTGGTTTTTCAGCTTGGAGTCAATCTGGGTTTTAGAGAAAAATCACACAGTCCATCGTGGTGGGCTGTTCGGCGAGACTAAAGAATGTAATTTTCCTTAACATTGGTGCCTGAAAAATAAATTAAATACTGCTCGAGTTGACTCTACCGGCCTTTTGGCCGGATTCGGCCCACGGATGCCGGTTCCATGCTGGGCCACTCTGTTCCCGTCCTCTGGGCAAGTCCCCAGGCTGTGCCCTCTGTCTGCAGAATTGTGTCTCCACATTTTTTTTTTTTAACCTGGACGTTCACTAACACTTACCTAATATAATAATGTTTCCTGGCCAGGCATTTTCTAAGCGCTTTCTAAAATCTTCACTTCTTTTTAAGAAGATAACTTCTCTAATCCTCCCAGTAGAGTTATTATTGTCATCGTCGTGGTTAGGCTAAATGGGAAACCAAAGTCACCCCTGCGTTCTATGCTCCTCAGGCAGTGAATAGCAGAGCTGGGATGTGAACCCAAGCAGCCCACCTTTGAGGCCTAAGCAGCTAACCACCTTGCTATGGACCTCTCTGACCCTTAGGGAGCCTTCAGGTCTCTACTGATTCTCCTGGTCAGGGATGCTATCTCAGCTAGAAGAGCCAGGTGACTTAGTCTTCTGATCTCTTCAGCACCGTTTAATTGCCCTCATTAGGGTGTGAGAGAGTCACAGAGGTGCCTTCCTGTTCAGAGGTGAGCAGTGCGGGTAGCCCACAGCCTTCAGCTGTGGCATCTCAGGGAGCCACCTTGGCTTCCCTCAGAAGCCACATCTTTTTTT
>NW_017731412.1:2634319-2638127 GCF_001890085.2 Hipposideros armiger | reverse complement strand
CGAATCATTGCCTCAGAACTAGAAGAGGCCGGTGATGTGCTCCATGCCTTCCCAACTGTTTTGTGTAGAGGTGGGATAATTATCTGAGAATTGAGTTTGGAACAAGCCGTGTATTTGCCGTAGAAGCTGCCAATTTGAATTATTCCTGCCTAGGTCACTATGGGCAGGCAGCAGCTAACAGCTCCCGAAGGCATCTGGGAAATTCCCAAGGGGTTGGGGCTAGTGGTTCAGACAACAGGCCCCGGGAAAAGCTGGGCTTTGCTGCTCTAAGGAATGCCAGGCCTACACGTCAATCAAGACAGGGTGGGTCATTTGGCCAAGGGAGGTAGGTCACTCTCATCATTGAAATACTCAGTAGTTTATGACCCCTATAAAGCCATTAGCCCCGAGAGATGAGGGGAAAGTGGTTACCAGCACCCTTTGCCTCTCTGGGGTCCATTAGCATCACGGTTATAAACTCCATCTCCTTCCATGGCTGACTGGTTTTATTATCAATCAATTACTCATGCCTGTCAGCAAATCTCAAGCATCCCACAAGCATAGACTCTAGCCAGACAACCATGGGCACTTTGGGCAATTTGGCTCTATACCAAACCCCTCAGTTTCCCCATCTGTAGGGTAAAGGGTTGGAGTAGGTCAGAGGTTCCCACACTTCTCATTACCAAACTCCATTTCCTGTCTTTTGCTTCCGTTGCATTTATGTCATGTTCTGAAATTATTTCTCCAGCAATCAGAATTCCGTGAAAACCTATTTCTCTTCCCAATTGTTATTTAATAGTATTACCTTCCCTGGCGGTCTGATTATGTCAGTAATTTTGTACCCAAAGCGGTACATCGTTTTGCACGGAAATTTGTTGTTTTATATTGTAGGCCTNTCCCAAGCCAGTGCTTAACCAACACGCCACTCAGCCGGCCCGAGAAGCCACATCTTTTAAGGTGGCCCCAGCGATGGATGAATGTGACACGGGTCTTGGGGTCCGGCCATGTTTGTCCAGTGGTCTCTGCCCTGGAATGCCCCACGTGTTGACCCAACTCCATGGGACTGGAGTCACAGCAGGAGGGTCTCTGGTTATTCTTTCTTCCTTTGCCTTTTCCCTGGGTGGGGAGTATGTGTGTGTGTGGGGGGCTTGTCCACATGTGGCATCTTTAGTCCTGAACTCCATGCCCGGCAGATGCTGTATATTTGTGGTGGGGTACCATTTTTAAAGCGCTAAGTGAAATTATTGTTTGGTATTTTAGTGTTTAGTCTTATGCTTCAGATTGAGCCCGCTCCCTGTTTTGCTGCTTCCTACCTCCACGCGAGCAAGGTTCTTTGCTTTGGGGAAAAGCGGAGGCTGCAGAAAACGAAGGAAAATGGAATCTCACCTTGGCTTTTGAAATTCAAAATCCTATACCTTTTCATGGGGGAGCTCAGGTCACAGACAGTATGTTTGCTTTTTAGTATGAATCCGAGTGAGCTTTCATTCCCTGGGTTAGAAAGAGACACCCAAGCTGGGAGGGAGGAGAAAAGATGGAGAGGGTTTGAGGAAGGAAAGAGAGAAGGGGCCCCAGGGGAGAGGACGCAGCCGGATGAGGCTGAACAGACATAAGGGGGGGTGGGTCAACCTTCTTCTGAGGCCACATCCACAAGCCAGGTAGGTTCTGAGCAGCAGGACATTGTCCGTTGTCCTCTCCAGTGAGTGCTGGGGACCTCACTGCTGTCCTTCCTGGTGCTGCCCAGCCAGGACCTCCTTTCAGCCACAGCCGGCACGCCACGTATTGAAGATCCAGTCTCTGGGGCCCTGAAATGTTGCTGGGTGGCTGCGTGACTTTCTCCTCTGAGCAACGTCTCCTTTCATTGTCCCAGATGCTGTTAACATGGAAGGGGATGGGGATGACGGGTGGGGTCCTGAACATCACAGAGCTGGGTGATGGTCCAGGGGACCAGAAAGCCCCTTACGTGCTGTGCCTGGGTGGGGCTGAACCCCATTTGCCACCGAGCTGAGGCAGTCAGAAAACTTTCCCCTGGCCTAAGAGCTTCGGGCTTATTTAGGTCTTTGCTCAAATGCTACTCTTCAGAAAGGTTGTCTCTGGCTTTGGATGAAAGTCCCAGTTACTCTCCAACTTACGAGTCCACTTCCTCCCCTGAACCACCACCGGAAGTTGTCTTCCTTGTGTATTTACTTGTTGAGCTTCTCTGCCTAGAAGGTGAACCCCACAACCACAGGAGCAAGTGGGCTTGTTCACGGCGCCAGGCTCAGTGCTTTGTCCAGGAAAAGCCCTGTTCCCATACTGAAGGTGACACTCAGTGCTCCAGACGGAATAAATGAACTGCTCCTCGCCTTCAGAGCAGCGCATGGCCGCAGACTTCTTATTGGCAAATAGGTGAATAGATCTATGCAGAGGGGGCTGAAATGGAAGGGTGGGAATAACCCTTGAAATGTTAGTTGGGGTCAAACCAGTCATGGGAACAGGGGAGAAGAGCATCTCAGCAGGAACCAGGGGCTGGGTTGGGGGAACTCGAGACATGGAAATGGTCCAGGTGGCTGTCTCTCACTTCAGGTAAGCCATAGGACACCAATCTTCCTGTCACCGTGATGCTACTGCAAGGCGGGCCTTGGCCAAGTTTGAAGGTACAGCTAGCCTCCTCCCCGCTGACTTTCATTTCAATCGGATAAAATCCTTGATCGCTTAACTCCCTTTATGGTCTTTCAAAGCATCCCTGCCAGAGCCACAAATCCTTCAAGGGCCATCCCGGAACGGAGAACGCCATCGGCCCTACTTCCTGCGTGGGTCCTTCGTGAGCAGTAAATCAGTCTCCTCGGCTCACTTCACCCTTGGAGCCAGAGATGGACGCTGCCTGCCAGAGTTAGTCAGCGGGCCAAGTGTTTTCTGGAGAGGTGGATCTTCCCTGCAGAAAGTGGAGGGGTGGGGGTCGTTTGGGGCATCATGAAGGGGATCATAGTCTCTACTGGGTTCCAGGGCCCCCCAGCGGTATCCCCAGTTCCAGTAGTTGGTCAAAGGGAGGGAAGGGAGGCTGGTTGGAACGTGGGGGCTGGTCCCTCTGGCAGGCCAGCGAAGGACAAATAGCCTAAGAACAGTAGAGGTGAGCATAATTAATGAGTATTCGGGGGCCTTAATGAAAATATACTTGGAACGCTATTCCTGAAGTAATCCATGTATTTAAAACGAAAGAACACAGACAAGCCAAAAGAAACAAAATATATACACGCATAATCCCTCTACCCAGACATAACATTATTAACATGTGGTTTAGCTTTCCAATAATTTTATGCATAAATATATACGCTTTTTATTGAAGTAGAGTTATACAGTATGGACTGTTGTATGACTTGTCTTTTCCTCTCAGCATTATGTCAGGACATATTTCCTTGAAAATAAATGTAGGGCTACAATCATCATTTTTGATCGTTACGTAAGATTCCAGGGTATGGATGGCTTGTGACTAAGTGGTGACTTAACCAAGTTACTATTGTTGACATTTAGGCCATATCCAGTTTCTTTGTGCTCATGAATAACAGCGCCGTGAGCACTCTTAATGTCCCTGTGTATTTCTTTATCATAAATTAATTTAAGTGGAATTGCTGGGTCACTGGGTAGGCACAGTTTTATGATTTTTTTGATACATGTTGCCAAGAAGCCTTTCCCAAAAAAATGTGTCAATTAAATTCTCATGAGAAGTATTTATGAGAAAAATGCCTTGATAGAAACGACCTGAAAAACAACATGTGTGTAAAAAGGTAATCAAACAATACAGAACTATAAAGCTGTTGCTTTCGTTTTTCTTTCTAGAGAAAATTCCATTTTA
>NW_017731412.1:2625584-2632339 GCF_001890085.2 Hipposideros armiger | reverse complement strand
AAAAACACTGCAATTTGTCATCGGCCGGCGTTCTCGTCGGCGATCACAGGAGGACACCGCAGGATCGCAGGGAGCAGGTAAGGGACTTCTCTGGGACACTGCAGTGTAATCCCGAGTGTGGCTCGGGGTTACCGCTTCTGGCAGTGGAAATTAACCCCGAGCCGCACTCGGGATTACCGCCAGGGTGTGTTAAAGACAATTCTCTTCAATATAAAAAGAATACACAACTGACAATTGCAAATTCTGACCACCACAGGCAGGGCTGCACCCGGAATGTACAGAGCCTTGGCCAAATATTTTTTTTCAGGGTCCTCTCTCTGTAAACAATTTGAGTTACCTAAAATCAACATGTCAGGACCATTTTGGTGGTATGATTCCATGAAAGAAATATCATGCAGGCCTGTGGGTATGATCTGTACCCCAAGCTGCCCTCCTGGGACTGGGACTAGCATTGGAGCCCTGTGACAGCCCCAGAGATGCAAGTCCTGGAGCTCCTCAAGGCATCTGGTTGATGTCACGGATGGGCTAGAGGGTCAGAGAGAACCACAGGGCCCCAGACCCATGTGGGCCCCATCCAGACTCAGGGTGCTCAGCTCAGACAGCAAAGCCAGCCCTGGCTGGTCCCAGGCATCAGCGGGGACTTAGAATTGCTATTTCCATGACATAGTTCAAAGTGTGGAGCCTGGCTCAGGGTCCCCTCTTGCTCAGATCTAAGGCCATACTGACCATGGGATCGTCAACATTTCCGTGACGAGTTGTAAACATTCTAGCCCAAAGTGAAATAAACACATTTTTGTTAATCTGGGAAGCCATAACATTGGCAAATGAACAATTCTGTCCATCCATTGGAAATACAGGACAAAAGTTGAGACTCAATCTTGGTAACTTCTAAGACTTTCAGGAAACCAAAGACATTATACTCACTACTCTTTATTGAGCAGCTATTTTTGTCCAAGACCCTTTACACGTACTAGTTCTTAACCTTTATGAGAATGCTGTAAGGAGTCCCTCTTTACAGACGCATAAACTGAGGCTCACATCACCTTCTTGAGCCTGAGAACTAAAGGAGTAGTCAGTCTCCAAGAATTATTCTCTAATAACGGCATCCAACATGAAGGTTTTCTAATGTACCAAGAACATTCGAGCACTTTTTATGAATTAAGTACCTAATCCTCACAACAATCCTTTGGGAAGAAACGATCATCATCTCCATTTTACAGATGAGTAGAGTGAGGCCTAGAGAGGTTACATCACTGGCCAGTGTCACAGAGCTTGTGTGTGATGGATATGGGAATGGAACTCAGGCTATCTAGTACCAGTGCCAAGTTCTTGACTGCCTTTCTCTGACCTTACTTTCCCAAGTTGCTACCTTGAGAAGTACCTGTTACGCAGGTTTTCTGGAAGAAATGTGCTGGAGCAGCCAAGCTGCTCAGCTTCGTCTTGGAAAATAGAAAACTAGACTTTAAACTCTTGATGGTAACTCGCTCCACCTCTCTGAGCCTCGGTTTCTTCCTTTGTGTTGGATGAGGATCATCTCATTTTGTTAGAGGCTGCTGTGGAGATGAAATGGCATAGAGTTTGCAAGGCGCTGGGTTAGGAGCGACTTGCTAGCATGTCTCTTCTTAGCCCAAACCACCCAAAGAAGTGATGACTGATTTATGGCAAAAGCAATCTTCATTGCACATGCAAAATGGAATTAAGCTCCCAGGTAAGGAGGAGGGGATGCATGCTATGTCAAAAGACATATGATACCTCTTTTGGCAGGAGTTGGTGTAGGCGGAGGTGGAGTAGGTTGGGCATTGGAAGAACGTGTGCGTCTGTGTCTCGGGTTGGGTTTTCTGGAAGCAGACACTGAGTTGCCTGCATTGGGCCAAACTGGCCAGGCATCTAGAACTTCCTTCTTGCTCAGTTGCCACTAGAACGGCATGGTCTTGGGCAAAGTGGCTCTCTGCAGCTAAGAAAGCCCCTTCAGAGGGGCTGGCTGCTGGGGGTCATCTGCTGACGGTACTTCCTGCTGCGGGCCAGCAAGTCCTTCCTTGTAGAAAGGCATGGAAGGCACGTCCTCGTGTCTACCAAGCCTGCTAGGCCGGGGAAGGGGGAGGGTGCCAAGGGCATAGGGAGAGGAACGATGAAGTCATTGGCTGAGCAGAAAAACCACATGTTTAGTCTACTTTCTGACCTCCCTCTTTCCACCTGCCCAAAGCTGGGTACATTGTGTCTCACTGCCAAGTCCTGCCTGGCCAAGAATGCCCTCCAACACCCCCCCATTTGGCTGCAGATGTCGACTCTCATCACTGCAGAAACCCTCCTGCTGGTGAAACACTCATTCATGTCGACCAGAAACCCCCTGGGTTCTCTGCTAGCCTCCTCAGGACCAACAGGCTTGGAATGGAAGCACCTGAGCTTGTTAGCCCTTCAGTCCCCAATAGCTGAGAGCACAAGAGGCCAACCCATGGCCAAAGAAGGGTTCCAAAGGCAGGCTGTTTCTGGGGAGCCCAAGAGTAAGGATGACTGAACCCAAGCACTTCAGGGAGATCTGAAGAAACTCAGGCTGATGGAAAATTCAGGCGGAGGTCCTGCCAAGTGATGCCTTTCTGTTTCCTAAGATGGTGAAGGACATTGGCCTACTTTGCGGGCTCAGTGGCTTTCCGGAACATCTCAAGAGCAACTCAGCATTGGAACCCAGGAGACAAGACAGTGACAGAGGCAGAGTCAAAACAGAATGGCAGAAAGTGGGGAACAGCCATATGTGAGCTGGAATTTGGTGACTCAACCTAAGAGCAGGACTAATAATCATAGTGTAACCCATATGTAATGTAATTAATAATGAACTGTTGCAATAAGATATTTCTATAATTAAACAGTTGAGTAAACATGCATAACAATTCATTATTATTATTAGAGTTGATATTTATTGAACACTGCTGGGNTAATTTTTGAAAAATCCCTGTGTTGGATGCAAGCTCTCAGCCTACCCTTCCTGAATGTTTCCTGCCTCGGTCCTCCATCCAGAATTCTCTCCATTAAAGGGCTCCTCCGCCCCAGCCTCCCCTCTGTGATGCATGGGGGCGGGGTGCAGCCTCTGGTGGCAGTGGGAGGAAGTCAGAGGAGATGGGGGAGACAGGGCTGGAAAGGCAGAGGGCTGAGGGGTAGAGATTTCAGAGACCCTGCGGTTCCATCAGCCACCCCTCCACACGCCCACCTAATATTGCCTGCGTCTCCCTCCCTCTCCCCGAGTTATCTGGACGGGGTGTCTAATTGAAATTGAAGACCTGTTTAGCTGTGTGCCTACACAGTCTGATCTCAAATACGGGCAACCACAAAGTGTGCGCTGGTGTTTTACATTCCCAGGAATCTGACAAAGTGATTGATGCCCAGAGAAGCTATTTCTTCAGAGGTCTGGAGCCCGTCTCTCGTTTAAGCCCTGGAATTGAAGATTCATCCAGCACATGGGTCTTGAGTTAACTAACCTAAGAAGGCTGAAGCGAATGCGGGCCCCTCCGGCCCTGAGAAGCACCCAAAGGCTTGTGTGAAGCTTGAATCTGTGCTGGAAGGATGCCTTGCAAATAAGCCGATCAGGGTAGGACCAAATTAGGGGGCCATTGTCTCAAAAGAGAAGGTTTTTTTTTTTTTAAAATCACAAATCCCTTGGAAAATCTGGTAAAAGCTATGGATCCTTGAACTGGGAAAAACGCTCATACATGGATGTATCAAATGGCACATACGAGTTTAGTAATAGCAGTGAGTAAAGCTTAAAACCAGCGCAGGTTCTCTTCTAGGTACTTACATTTTCTCATTCATTCCTATGAAGCCTTAGGAGATAGATATGATTATTATGCCTATTCATTCAAGCTTGCTCAGATGCTACGTGGGGGACGTGAACCTGGAGTCTGACGTCAGTGGCTGTTTTCCTAACCGCTGCCCCACACCGCCAGGCAGCATCTCTGGTAGGAGGGAGCCGATTATAATTCATTATGGAGCCAATGACGANGGCAGCTCAGCGGCTGCTCAGCTCGGGCTGGGACTCGAACCGCTGTTGCTCAGAGCTCACACTCTTGAGCGAGCTCTTAACCAACTGAGCCACTCTGCTGGCCCAAGTTCACAATACTTTTATGTCACAGGGCTGTTGGGAGGATTAAGAGAAACAAGTGTGAAATACTTGGCACACTGCCTGGTCCCTGGCAGCATGAGTGTTGGCTTCATTTATCATTGTTGTTGTTGTTATTATTATTATTGTTGTTATTTATTCATTATTATTTTCCCCCCACCATTGACAACGGGAACTAATTTTTCCTTCACTGCTCTGCAAATTCTAGAGGCCAGGACTGAGAGTGATGCATTGCGACCTGTAATCCATGTGATGAGCTACGGACAGACATTTCAAATCCCATTTTCTCCTGCTGGGAGGATAAACTAAGACACTCACTTCCATGGCAGAAAAACAAGACAAAATAAATAATAACCGAGTGCAGTATTTAACCTCATGGTGTCCCCGAGAGGGAGACCCACAAGAAGGATTAGGAAGCAGTTTGAAAATATGAAGTACAGTGTCTATAATCACTTCTTTGGCCAGCTTTCTTTTTTTTTTTTCTTTTTCCACCCCGATCTCAACAGTGAGAGATCTAGACCTGGGGGTCTTAAGGTACGACAGGCTACATTTGAGAGTTTGCTCAGGAATAAAGAAAGGATGATCTGGCCGGAGAAGCTCGTGCCTGGAGGCCTTCCAGCCAAGCTCTGCAGCTCTGGCATGTGGGGATATGGTTCTGATCAACACCCCAGCTTCAAGTCATGCATACCAGCTCTGGATCAGGGGCTACTAATGGGACCTGACAGGTGCTTGGGCTGGAGGGGACCAGGATACAAGTTCCCACCAGCCAACTCGGAAAACGAGCCAACTCTGAAGATCCTGCCCCAAATTCCTGACCTCCCCCCGTTTTTGCTTCTCTTAAGCATGGGACTCAGCACACATCTGTCTTCTCGAACAGCACCTAGGCCAGCCAGTACCTTTGGAGCTGAGGAGTGGATGGACAGCGTTCGGCACGTGGAGTTGCAAGCGCAGGTGCTGTGGCTGGGCTGGCTGTGTGCTCCGAGCCTCTCTGAACCCCAGCTGATGGTTTCCACTCTGACGGGGGGGGTGGAAGGGGCATCATTTCCTTTCGTCAGATGGGGAAACCGAGATCACCATGATCATGATTGTGCAGATGAAAACTCGCGCTTCTTGGCTATTTCCTACGTGCCAGGCAACGTGGTATGTGCTTCAGATGCTGTCTCATTCAAGCCCATTCATTTTTTCCGTTTGATAAATGAGTTCACGGGAGCCCAGAAAAGAGAAGTCACATGCTCAAGGCCACACAGCTGGTAAACAGCACTGCGAATGTGCTCGGCTATTAGTCACCATCGTGAGCATTCTTTCTAAACCATATGCACAGAGGTTCTGATTAGCTAATGAGAACGCCATCCCTCCCAGCCTCCCAGCAACTACACACCCACATGGCTTAGACTAACAAGGCCTCCAAGCTTTGTTTGTTGAAAGAAACAGTTCTGGTTTTCTATTGTTGCATAAAACAAAACACCTACCCCCAAGCTTAGTCGAGTCAAACAACTATTTTCTTGTTTTCATGATTTTGTAGGATGGAAGCCTGGTCGTGGCAGAGTAAGGATGGTTCGCACATGCTCCGCGATGACTGAGGCCTCAGCTGAGTTGGCACAGATGGCTGGAATGCTGGGATGCCTTGCCTGGCACTGTGTGTTTGGGGCCTTGGTTTTAGCTGTCAGCTTGGTTCCTTATTTCTTCTCCACTGGTGTCTATTGGGGCTGGGAAATCCAAGATGGCTTCTCCACGTCACGTGTTTACGCTGGGATGCCTGGAAGTGTTGGGGCTGGTGTACATCTCTCTCTCTCTCTCCATGTGTCCCTCCCATGGCTAACTTGGGCTTCCTTACAGCATGGCTGTCTCAGGGTAGCTAGACTTCTTTACATGGAGGTCCAGGCCTTGAAGAGTCTGTGTTGCAAGAGGCCCAGGCAGAAGGATTCTTCTGACCTCGCCTTGGAAATCCCAGAAGGTCAGCCAAGGTCCTACGCATAGCAGCCGTGGAGGTGTGCCACTTGGAACAGCCAAGAAAGAATTTGTCATTCAGCTGGGAGCCGTGACTCCCCGTGCAGCCTCCACCTGCAGTACCTCTTGGGGCCACAGCACCATTCCAGCCAAGGGGGCCTCCAGCCAATGATGGAGCACGGTGGGGGTCCTTTTCTCCCCAACGCCAGACTCCTCTAATGAGAGATCTGTGCGCTGGAGCCCTACATAGCGTTATCCATGGCTGTATCAGATCTGTAGCGTGGTGTCAGCCTGTCCCCGTCAAGCGCTGCCTCCTTTCCTTCCATCTTTTGGGGATGCTAAGTTACGCCCAAGAAACCTCCTGCACTCCTAACTCCATCTCACCATCTGCTTCCCAGGAGACCCAAACTGGCACAAAGGCAAGCCCAGATTCAAGGGGAGAGGGATTAGATCCCACCATTCAATAAGAGCGGTAGCAAAGGGGTGCAGCCATCTTTCATCGGCTCTATCCACTCTCAATCACTGCATAACATATACACAGATAGAGAGAAAAGTGCACACAGCACAGAGTGCAGCTCCGTGGGGGATCACAAAGTGGGCATGTATTTGCCATAAGATGAAATAAAACTTGACCAGCACCTGAGATGCTTCCCCAGCACCCTCTTTTCCCATCTCCACTCACCCTCCTTACTACCCAAAG